>NC_053455.1:43627586-43940558 GCF_015227805.2 Hirundo rustica | reverse complement strand
GTTTGATACTGGACATGTTCTTGTCTTGCTGAATGGTGCAACTGGGTCACATCACTTTCCCTGATGGATCTTGTCTGCTGGAAATGTATTTGCCTGCATCCTGCTTTTCATGCTGAGGTGGGCATGGTGGTCACGCTAGGTCTTTTCTGGTGAGCTGTAGAATCAAGAGGTGAGTAATAAAGGAAAGACTCCATCACCAGAGAATGTCTCATGAATTAACTCATAACTGTTTAAACTCAGATAAAATATTATCACAGATTTTTCTAATGTCTCAAGGCCTTAAACAATGCAAAATAAAAAGCTGTACAAAAAGAGGAACAGTACTCCCATTGGATGCTCTCTGACCTTCTGGGTTCTTAGAGAAGGGCCAGCTGATGAGGGATTTTTTTGTAAAAGGAAGCTAGTAATTACGGTTATTACGGAAAGGCTTGAGATGGAATAGGAAACTTTCTTGCAGTAATGTAAATGAGAATCTGTATTAGGAATGAATTTCAGAGGTGCAAAATTGAGCACTGTACCACAGGACAAGTAAGTTCTGATTTAGTATATTCTTCATTATTTAGAGATTTAATTTAATTAGAAGTCCTAGATTTTGTAATTAACATTTTGAATTGTGACAGAATTGGGCTGGAAAACAACAGTAAGCAGGGAGTGCTGTCAGATGCACTTTCTGGTCTTGTGTATCAATAAAAATATTTAGTGTTGATCAGAATGGCAAAGCCAGAAAGCAGAATGGCTGCACAACATGCCTAGCATTAGGTAGAGAGATGCAATTTGTCCCAGTTAATTCAGTAAAGATTCACTTCCTTGAGGATACATTTCAAATTTGCTTGTGGCTCACTGAGGGTGTCCATAGGGTGAAAGGGCCAGCTTGGTAGCTGCCCCTCCCTGGTTCCAGAAGATTTTCTGCCTGTCTTCTGGACCAACTGAAGATTGTAGCTTCAGTGACCTTGACTGTGGTGGTCAGGCTTAATTGACTGTGTGTAGTCAGTAAACGTATCCACACTGCTGGCACAGTCACATACTTGCTTTTTCCAATGGTGGCATGAATGGTTCAGTGTAGCTGTCCACCTTCCCATCAACTGAGATTATGAAACTAAAAAATCTTCTGTTTCTTCTTTGTTATTTAAATTTGTGTTTCCTACCATTGCAGATGCCATACATTTATATGCTTGTTCAGTTCTCCCATGTGAAAAATACCAAAAACATAGCGTGCCTTCACTCTACTGTAGCTTGATTTCACTAAGGTTCTATGTTTAATGCTTAGCCTTTTTCATCAAGAGGAAAGAAAATACATTCTAGCCTTATTGAAAGGCAAAGATAGATTGTTTGTGAATTCTATTAGCGCCGAGATCAGCTTCACGCTTACTCAAGACCTAGCTCCTCTGAAAAAGAGCAAGGTTGTGTCAAAGGTGATTGAAAATGTCACTGATCCTGAAAGGCAATCGTGTATGGCTAATCATTCCCAGTGTAACTAGAATGTTATTTTCATTGGATTACTCTAGGAAAGATGCTTCTTGGCAGTTTCAGCAAAAATGTTAAAGAACTATGGTATTTTTAGAAAAAAACACTCCCTCCTGATCTATTTCAGTCCTTGAATTTTCCACTTTAGCCTGGGATCATTAATTCCTAATGCAATTTGTGTGCCCCACGAGAAGAACAGACCAATAGGAGACTCCCAAGTGTGCTGCCTGCTGGCTGACTCTGTAAAGAGACTGGTGGCTAATGGGCAATGCTCCACACATAGTTTCCCTATGCCTAAATCCACAGTAAAACAAAAATTTTCGGGGGGCAAAATTACTTACTTATCCTTTTTTTTTTTTTTTTTTTTTTTTTTTTTTTTTTTTTTTTTTTTTTTTTTTTTTTTTTTCCCCTCTTAAAATAACGCAGAAAGGAGGGTAACTGTATTGACTCCATAAAACCAGTTCTCGGTGCAGAGCACACGGTGGCAATGTTGCACCGCTCCTGAGCAGCTCTCATGTGGCACTTACCCAAGCCATATTCATTTACTGTGCAATAAATAGATAGATGCAGTAGAGTGCTGATTTACCCAGGGAATATTATACTTGTACATGGTAGCACTGATTGTGTTTTCTGGTAAAATAAAGAGAAAGGTATAGTAAAAATGATTTTTCTTCCTTTCTTTTTACCACTTCTGTATTATTTGCATGCATCCTAGGCACAGAGATACAGTTTAAGTTTTGCAGAATAATGTAGCGGGTATTGGAAAAACGTGACAATTTAGTTTTGTTCCATAAACCAAGTACACCTACCTTAGAGGAGCACTTAGGATAATAAAACCCTCTACCCATCGCGCACACAGAGAAATCAGAAACTGAAGGTTCTTTGCTTTCAAAAGAAGGTTTTACTATTTAAACAAGCTAGCCAGCAACTCTCTCTTTAAAAAACATCTCTAGCCTGAACATAAGCTTTCCTAAATGTCTTTAAAGAAGTGGAAGGAAACTTTTCCTTAGCTGGAGAAATTCCAGGCACATATAAGTGTGAGTTCCTGGGTTCAGTTGCCGTGGATGGCTCTTGGCACAAACCCCTGAGAGCCTGTGTGGTTTGGCTGAACTCTTCAGTGATCACTGCAGCAGAGCAGCCAAGGATTCCTGTACCTCTGGCTTTCTTCTCTGTTCAGCCTGACAGGAGGGCCCTTCAGAGGCAGACCGAGTAGGAGGGTACTTGCATTACAAAGGCAACACTGCTGAGTATTTCAGGTCTCTGGGGCTGTTGTCTTTCATACTTGTCCTGCTTTTGGCGTGCTGTTGCAGCTCTAGCAACTCTGTTCCAAAGCCGTGGTCTTCCCTGGTGTTCCTCTGCTTCTAATGATCTCCGTGCCCTGGCAGACGAATCACTGTGGCTGTCGTGGCTAACCTGATTTCCACTCCACCAACACAAAATGAATAAGGTTGTTTTTTTTTTTTCCTTCTGTTTTTTTTTTTTTTCAGTTTTTTAGATCTAGACATGGCACCAGCCATTGTCTGGTTATTTTAATTCTCCTTAAAGAATTTGGATTCCACTCCAGATCTTGATGGCAGGAGAAATGAAGTCAGCAGGTATCCCCAGAGTATGTCCACACTGCTTTCTTGCTCTCTGAGTTGGAGAGGCCAAGGGGAAAAACAAAGCTGCAAGATGTTAAGATGCCTTCTTATTTTCAAGAAGGAAAATATAGGTTATTTCAGCTAACAAGCAATATTGTGCTTTGTTCCATTCCCCTAATTCTATCAGACACAACTGTGAACTAAAATTTAAAAAAGCAAATGTCAAAGTGTGGGAGCAAGCACTCCAAGTATGCCACACTCAACCAACTGCTTAGATTCAATTTCTGGGAGACAAGTGCATTCAAACTGGTTGGTATGTTGATTTTTGTGAGCAACACATGTTCACAAAGACCAGCAAAAACTAAATATTAGAAATTAAACAAATATTTATATCATGTTGTTGTTAAGTTTACTGTAAATAAAAACCATCTAAAACCACTGAATATGTTGACATAATTAATGCAGCAACAGCAGAGAAATGGTGTTTTTTTTCAATGTCTAAGACCTTTATTAGGTGTACATTTTCTGGATGAAGATCAAAAGCCGTAAAATTCAATGTCTTCTTTGTTTATTCGCAAGAGGAATAACTTAAGTGGTAGTGGAAAACTTAGAACGGAAACTGGCCAATATCTGCTAATCAGGATTTTGGTATGTCGTGCCTCTCCTTGCACCCATAAAACCGAGATGGAGGCCTTCAGAAATGTACTGTGGGAGGAAACCTCAGTGGCATACAGTTATTTTTCAGATGTGTAACATAGGCCATATGTTATGATCATTATTTCTAATGTCAATATTTTTTAGAAAGAGAAATAGATAAGAAGAAATGGCCCTGGTAATGAATTTTCTTGAAATGTGTCATCCTCGAATGATTCAGCCGGAGATGTAAAGGTCCCCATCCAACCTGTGCACACGAACCAGACCTGCTGCCTGTGCTGCTGACACCCTGGGCCAACTGACACAGTCCTAATCTTTCAATCCTATTACCCACTCTCTCTGTGTTGCTGGAGAATCTTCTTGCGACTTGCCATGTTCCCTGTCTCAGAAATGCTACGGTAGCTCACATACTCTGCTTATTTCATTTCATTTCTCCCTATTCAGTGTCTGCCAAGTCCCCACTTGCCCAACACCCATCAATAGTGTGTCAGGGTTGTACTACTTTGTGTGATTTTCTGTGCTCTTTACTTTACAGCCCACACTGCTGGAGATTAATAATGCAGTGAAATTTCATTAGAATCCCTTGGCCCAGCCGCCTGCAGTCACAAGGCAAAGAAATGCACCACCCTGTTTCCCTAAGAGATTCAGTTTACCTTGATCTTTCTGTTTTGGTTTTAAATTGAGTTTGAAAATGACAGAAACAAACTCAAACACTACTAGTAAGAAAATGATAAATCCCTTTTGTAAAAATTATCATCTGTCAAGTGCAGAGAAACAGCTACGCTAAACATTTGTAATTTAGAAAGAAGGATATTAAGATCCTTAAAAAAAATCTTGCTAGTTTTTGCTCATTTTCTCACGCATAAGTAAAATATCTGTTTGCTAATGCCAAACAGGTGCTAAAAGCCCAAGCATTCACCAGTTGCTCTAAAAAAATTGTGCTTTTACCACTTTGTATTAATGGCATGGTGATCTTCTGCAGCATCTTCTGCTGATCTTTTTAAAAGCCAGTACAAGTGTCATTTTTGCAGTTGAGGCCTTAAGTCCCTCAGAGTCCCAGCAAGGCTTCTTTGGTGTGCAGATTTATTTCCACTGAGCGGCCAGAAGTATTTCAGCAAGGGAAAGACGCTGAAGAGAAATGCAGTAGCTCTAGATAGTAAAGGCAGACACTGTAGAGTACTTACTGGGGGCTAGAAGGTTACAGAGATTGTGATATTTAATGCTCATCACTAATTGAGAGATGGTGTATCTTTACTCTCCTACTCTGATAATATTTTACTTGGTCAAAGTTTGATGGTAACAAGTAACAAAATCCATACTACATCATATATTTTCTCTTCTGCAGGGGCACCATATGGAAAAAGTGAGAACGCTGCATTTAAATGTTGAAATAACAGTCCTGTTTCCATGAAATGCATCATAGAAGGGATTTATTTGGTTTCAGATGTAATATAAGCTCCTTTAGAGGCAAAAACACAGAGTAGTTCAGACAGGACCATGGAAATGCAATTGTCCAGCCTGCCCAGCAACTAAGCCCAGTTTGTCCTCATAGGAAGTGACATAGGCTAGAAAATGGTTAGTGGAGACAATGGCTCTGCTATCCTGATTATCTCACTTTGTTCTTCTCCACTACCCTGCAATCACTGGTCAATCTGTTTTGTAGAAAACACTATTTGAGATTGCATTGTCTTTGCGAAACTTCCTTTTCATGTTTTATTACTTCTTAGTGGAAGCTCCTTGTTTTGGGAGGTCTGGGCATCTGCAGTGGTATAGGAGGGCGGCAAGATGCTTAAAGTGTATTCCAACATTTTCCATGCTGTTCTATGACAGATGTTTTGTCCAGTCATATTAACCTATTATCTTGAAAATAAGTTCCTATTAAAGAAAGTGCAGACCTCATTTCCCCTCCTTACTTCAAAAATGTGTTCTGTTGTGCTATTGAGGTCAGAGTAGTGAACCGGCCGTATCATGCAGTAATTTTTATCCCTTCCATAAAGGTGTTATCTTTCTGTTTGCAGTCATATAATATTTCCCAAATTGAAAATTTATTAAAAATCCTTACTGCTCAGCTTCTGACTCAATCTGTTTTGTTTCTTGCCGTTCTGGGATTAAGTGTATCTGGTTCACTTTACTGCAATCACTGGTGGTTTGTTCCTTCCCCAGAAGCCGTTATTTTGAGATTCTCAGTTCCAGGAGCAATCATACTTTTGCCCTCATGTTCACCATTTTTCATAAAATAAATATATTTCATAAGCAGTATTTCCCTTCTAGCCTGCAGCAACAAGGTTTGACATTTATATATTGCCCCACACATTCATCACATAATATTACCAGAATTTTTGTGATTAACTGATATAATTGACTTCTGAGATTAAAAAAAAAAGAAAAAAAAGAAAAAAAAAGAAAAAAAAAAGTGTGAGAATCCACAGGTTCAAAGTTTTGATTGTATTCCAAAGCTGAATCAAGAAAGGGAGGAAATAGGTCTTTGCTGAGGACAGCCATTGCTTCAGGAAAGCGAGTGTAAGAAAAGCCACTGCGTCAATAGTGGTGAGAAGCAAGGGCGTGCCAAATTTATCCCACACCTTGGCAGCATATCAGATCAGTGTATCACAGAGAATGCAGGAAAATACAAAGCAGACATCAAGGAGGTCACAGCAGGTAAGTAGCATTCTCCAACTTGGCAAGAAGTCTTCTGCCCTTAGGAAGGACTGACTCCTCTTTATTTTTTGGGCTAGACTTTCACTGCTCAAGTTTTAATCTTAGCAGTATCACTCTGTGCTTAATACACCTGCCCTGCAGATGAATTCCTGGTATCAACTTGATTCCATGGTGAAAGCTTTGAGCACCACTCCTAGCAAACACTTATAACTGACTTTGAAACCACCGGAGCATCTCTGGGCACACAACTGCAGATTTTTACAAGAGCTATATTAATTCAGCATTTTTGTGGGAATTCAACAAAGTGGGAAACAGAAACAGCAACCTTCAGACAGTGGTGCAAACACAGCATACATGAATTTAGACAGGAGAGCAGCCATTTGAACATTAAGAGTATTTCAGATCTTATTACAGCTACCATGAAAAGAAAAGGCTTTTGTTGGTGTCTGGAAGACTTTATGGCTTTGCTTGCAACTCTTGCCTTTTACCTCCGTATGCCTGAATGAAAGGGTGTCAGGATGAATGCGATTTTCCTGATTGCTTGATGACAGAACGGTTTTAAATTATCCAGAAAATAGATTTTGTTGAGTAATTTAATTTTCCATCTGGAACATGGTGTGATTCTGGAAAATTTATC
Source organism: Hirundo rustica (assembly GCF_015227805.2). Taxonomy (NCBI): domain Eukaryota; kingdom Metazoa; phylum Chordata; class Aves; order Passeriformes; family Hirundinidae; genus Hirundo; species Hirundo rustica. The sequence continues at coordinate 43,933,565 of NC_053455.1, read as the reverse complement.
TTCCTGATGAGGACAAACTCTGAGATCTCACAACTCCAGAGGGAGGATCAGTGAGGCTGGGGTAATTTGTATCTAGGGAGTGGTGTGCTATGCCTCCAGTATGAAGGGTAGGGAAAGTCTATCTAACTTTCCTCACTGCATGTATTAAGAGCTCCTTGTTTTGTTTCATATCGCGGCTGTGGTTTGCAAGGAGCGACAGACACTGCGTGAACCCCCAGCTAGTTAATTTTTCAACTACAGAACTGAACTTCAGCAAAGGGAGACAAATAAGAATACTTCAAAACCTAAAGAAACCTGTTCTTGTGTTAATAAAAGAAAACTGAACAAAGGAAGGAGTAAGACAGGTAAGATTAAGAGACTCCTTATCTCATAGCACAGTGACATTTTCTTATCCTTCATAGAATTCCTGGCCAGCTCTAGGAGTTGTGTTAGTAAACTTATATATTAAAATTCCAACTACTTGCTGATCTTTAAAATATTTCCCCTAATGCCCATTAGATTGAAAAGAAATCTTCATTATTTCTCTATTTGTGAATGGCTTCCTTCTGTCAATGTTACTTTGTGAGGCAGCAGTGGCTGAGGCACTGCTTTACCTTTATTTATGGTGGTTGGAATTACAGAGTTATACATACTACGAAGTAAGCAATAATTTATGACAAGGTGTGCAGTATGCAAAATGTCATGTAGTTTGCAGAGATTAATGCATGAGCCCAGTGCAAATACATTAACTTAACCAACTATCTGGAAAGCAAGCTTAATGAAAGAGGGAAATGAATGCAAAATATGAAGAAAAAGGCATTGTAGTGACAGAAAACACCATATAGCATATGTATTTAATATGGGGACCCTTATGAATTGATAGCTCATCTCTGAGTTAAGTACACATGTATTTGTCTTGGTAGGGACAGTTGCATAAATCAGAGCAGGGCAGTTATGCCTGACAATCAAAAAACAGCATGGGAGGCTGCGTTCAGCAAATCTTGTCTGTTCTTGTGTTAAGGGTGTCACACATCAAGGTATAGTATTTCAAAGTGAGTTTCTACTACTTTTTAAATTAAGTGTCCATATCTTATCCTGCCAAGTCCCATTTCTGCAATATGGATTAGTAGAAAAGGCAGAGCAACTCACTTTGTTTGGAGTGTCTTTGAGTCTGTGCATTCCTAATGAATTGCTGCACATTGTGATCTTTGGGAAAGGCATCCTTATCCCCTCAGACAAATAAAACCATGACCACAATTTTTTTCAGGACTTATCTGTGGTCTATCCCCAAGTCAGCTTCAAAGGACTGGAGTTTTCTTGGTTACACTCTAAACCTGGTGGGTTTTCTGTGCCAACACCAGAATTTACACTGTAAAGCTGTTGGTCAGGCATTTTCTCTGAAGTCTTCTATGTTGACAGTGCTTGCTTTACTGTTTCCTGTGATTGGCACACATGAATTTCAGCCTGTGCAGACACCAGTAACCTTAGGCTTAATGGAGGCCATCAGAATTCAAAAAAATTCCACCATCAGAAACATGGACCTGCCATCTTACTTTCTCTTCCTATAGTGCCTGACTCTGTTCTCACCCCAAGACTTCTGCTTTCAAGTGATACATCTTGTTAGGTTGCAGAAGAAGCTAGTCTGTGTATTCTCCTGGTTTCAGGCCCACGACATGCAGACTTTCACACAGGAGCAGCAAAGTTGTGAAAGAACGTGGCTTGAAGGCACAGGTTGAGAGGGAAGCATCCATTCTGGTGGATCCTCCTCCTCTGTCCTAGAAGCTGTGGCAGTCCTGCCCTGTGTGCACTGCAGGCTCTGCTGCTACAGCTTCTGAAGCTCATTACAAACTGGGTGATAAAGATGACTAGCTATGTATTTATTCCTGCAGAGTGGGCTACACTGTGAAATTTAAGAGAATATATAGAAAGTCTAACTAGGTGATTGAATGGGCCTTTCCAGCATCATGAATTTCTGTCTATAGATATATAACCATTAGGATCCTGCTTTCTGTAGGCTGAGCCATTAAATTTATGGGACTTGGCAGTCTGCAGAGGTAGCTGCCATTCTGTGAGACAGAGCATATGCTGCCTGCTGCACTGAAATGCACACTCCATTGTTCTGAAAGTCTTGGTAGTTCATATGAGTCTAAAATAACTCATATGTTGAAAACATACCGTGATTTTAGGGGCAAGGAAAAATATAATGCAGTCTTTGACTTTTCTCTGTTTGAATTTGGAGCAGAAATCATCAAACCGTAACTGGAGGAAGTGATGAAAAGTCAATAAAGGATTCCTCACAGGGCCTTCACTTACAGTTTTATTTCCACAGTTTCTATATAGAGTGAAATCTTGTGCCTAGCCATTCAAGTACAGGCGCTCTTGTCAGATAATATTCCCAAACACGCCTTATGGAGAAGACTACCACAATGGCCGTGATAAAATTAAGATGTTCTTAACTTGCATATGAAAAAATAGAAGTATTAAATCTCACTAATCACTTAGACAGTGATTGTTCATGTTTCAGGAAACAATACCATTTTAAAATTTTTCATGCCTAATTTAAAAAAAAAAAAGACAGCAAGAAATGGAAATGTTTTCTATCTTAATTCCTTATTTCAACTGATAATAGCTGGAGCTTATGACAACAGGAACTATTTTCCATGTAACTAGCAGAAAAGTAAGTGCTATATGTGGAATAGGAGGAGTGCATTATACACTGGAAATTCTATATTTTTAGCAAATCATACCTTGGAAACCATTGACTAAAATGATGTATTTCTTAGTCACTAAAAATGTGAGTGGTCTACTTTTTAATTAGCTTATTCATAATTTCCCTAGATAATTTCTTGGTTAATACGGTAAGAAAAAAAGAAGATATTCCAGTTCTTTTTTTATCATGTCATAGCACATTTCCAAAGCATGCATTGAAAAACACATGAAAAAAATCCACGTCTTCTGTTCTGTCTTTGCTTTGGAGACTTAGAGGACATTAATAAGGAACAACAGTAGCTGCTAAATTGGCTTGCACGTGGATGAACCAAAGTCACCTTGGCTCATGTCAAACACTGGGTCTGAAGTTTATAACCAGCCCCTTTTTGGACTCAAGATTCAAGGAAGTTCCTTCAGTCAAAGTAATTTATGAATTATTTTTCTCTCCTCACAAAAATTAAGAATTCTATATATCCTGCACTCACAGCTGTCACTAAGTTAATATATCTCAAAAGTTTTTGTGCTTATTAGAGAAAAAGGTCATATTCCTCTTAAATGCACTCTGAAGGCTACTTTTTGTAGGCTACCTCACTGTTAGAGAATTCATTAATTGGCTTTTTCCTAACAATGCATCCTCTCATGCCTTTTATTGTGTACGCTGACTGTTTCAATTGTATCTAATCATAATTTTCAAGCATTGTTCAAGCCACGAGGGAGGAACTGTACTGACAATAGTGCTAAGCGTTATTTGCTTCTGGCAATCTGGAGAGATTTGTTGGTTCATTTCTTTTCCCCACTGTAACCTCATGATATCCATGCTGCCTGATAGTTCTATAAAGAAGAACATCCAAAATTACCTTATTTTAGCTTTAAGTTGAGCCTGTTTACCTCATTATTTCCTTTTGCATCCTTCTCCTTGGAGTAACTCTTGACCTGTCTTTAAACTCTTTTCAGTTATTATTGTATATATTTAGAATGCAGAAGACTCTGAGGAATCTGGGAATGATACATAAAAGGACTTGAGCCATATATATTTAAGGATGAAAATCCATGACATATCTTTTATTAATTTATGTCTATTGATGTTCTGTTTGTTCAGTTTTGTCAAACAAACGTGGTACAGTGAATCGTGCCATTTTTAATTACGCTGCATCCTGACAGTTGCTTTGCTTTTCCTTTGTTTGGCTCAAGGGCTCTCCCACAACAGACTCGCTCTCAGCTGGGGATGCCATGCCCCTGCCTCAGGAGACAGTGGTGGTGGAGCAGCTGCGGCCAGGTTGCCTTCTGTGGAACACTAAATGTAACACTGGGCAGTAGGCAGGAGGAGAAAGGACCCAAAGGGAGGAATGAGGACTCCCCCAGTGCCTTGCTCCAAATCATAGTGATGGAACCACTCAGTCCTCTTGGGGACAACAAATCCTTCTGTAACCACTTGGGCAAGGTTTGCTGAAGGGACCCTGTTCTATTTTGTTTGGATGGATTTCAGTTTTCCTAGAGGCTTATAAACACCCAAAAGCCTTATATTCATCCTCAGGGGATGTTTCCTTAGCTCTCCCCTGGCACACAGATGAGCTAGGGGGAAGAGACCAATCTGGATCAAATAGCTACTCTTCATGATAAGGCTACAGGGACTTACTAATGAACCCAGCTAGGTGTGAGATATATATATGCACTAATGAGTTAAGACAGAGCTTAACAGGTGAAATTTAAAGACCCATTAGGCAATTCTAATTGGTAAATTTTGGAACAGCCTCTGGGTTTGGTTATATAGTTACACTTTTTGCTTTTGATATCCATTTGCTTCTTACATGATTTGTGAAATTATATATCATTCATAGAGGTGGCATTAACAATGAGGAAAAATGCTAGTTTCTTTTATCCCCTACTCAATAAATGCATTGTGATTTTTCCAAATTTAATTGACCAATAAATGGTATAGCTAAACTAGTTCTACTAATTTTCTGATGTATAAATTTTTGATCTTATGCTTAACTATATCCATTATAAACTGAATCATCATCTGCAATTGCATCTTTGCACTCTAGACCTGTGTAGTATTTATTCCACAATTTGTGGTTCGTTTGAATCTTGATATGTAGTTATCCACCAGTTCCTTCTGTTTCTTAAGGAATGACAGTGAAAAATACTGGAAGGGAATTTTATTTCAAGAACTTTTATTTCAATTATCTCTCTTTTGTCTGCTAGGAAAAAGGAAAATTGCTTCAGGTAAATATTTTATTACTTGATCCCTTCAAATCCTGTAAAATCAGTTATTATGAGAAATAACTATATACCTTAGTCCTTTTTGTTTCTGTTCAAATATATCCAGGGTACCAAAACTGTCTCTATTCCTTACACTTAGGTTCAGGACTTTTCTTTCATGTCATTTATCTTACAGCCAGAAATTGAGCCATATTCCTTTATTATTTTGAATAGTTCTCAAACTGATTTTGAGGGGATTGAAATATCCTATAAAGCAGCATCCACATGAAAAGAAAATTTTATGAATGACATTTCCTAGTTTTACTGCCCTTGTTTTTCCTTCCTCTTTCTTGGACTATCTATCAATGGTTCTGCTGACATGATAAAAGGTGTCAACAGATACCCCACTGTGGATAAGGCTCTGCATAAATAACTGGGCTGTATGTGAAATGTCCCTGCTCTTCCTTTCATAATCTTCTTTCCCTCCAAGCAGCAACAACAACAACAAAAAACTATGGAGCAAGCCACAGGGGATGCTGGGAGTTATGTTTTTGAAAGACTGTAGTGATAATAGAGGGAACTAGGTTTTCCATATGGATGAGGCATAAGGTATATAGGAAGGGGGTGACCTTCCCTGCAATCTCCAAACTGGAAAAAGAAAGTCAGAGCCAGAGGGGAGAAATCTTAATCTCAGAAAATCCCCTGCGAGAGTTATTTTGTGTTTATCCTGCACAAGTGGGTGGTAAAGTGTGTTAATTCACCACTCATTTGCCAGGGGATTCTTTCCTCTTCCTGGACTGAAGCCAGCTCTGCAACTAGCTAAAAATCCGCACCCTTTCAAGGACACTAAAAAACAAATATAGAGGTTCTGCTATTTTCGAAAAGGGCTCACAGCCTGCAGAAAATCTCTGATTTCAGTCTAATGTCTATCTCTGTATTTTTCTCTCCTTCCAAATGTTACAGAAACCCCTGCAAAATCTTTCTGTCTCAAAAAGAAATCAGTCAGTCATGAATAAGGACACAGAGTTTATGTCAAGTAGGTGTTAGGACATCTGGCTCCTTACATGTTTTATAATACTTTATGGTGCAATGTTCTTTCATGTAAGGGTGCAAAGGAACTGCTTGTGACATGACTTTTAAATTCTGTGATGTTCCACAGTGCATCACAATTACTGAAAAACCTTTGGCTAAATAATCAAGACCTTAGAATTTTTCATTTCATGTCTCTTGTGTGATGGTTTATCTGGTAGAACAGATGGATGTGCAAATCATGAACAGAAATGGAAATCACAAAAATTCCATTCTCACAAAGCTATTGGTGAGATACCCCAGTCCCTTAATCATCTTTGTTGCCCTCCACTGCATGTAGGAGCTCCCTGTCTCTGTTATCCTGAGGAGCCCAGAACTGGACACAGCACTCCAAATGTGCCTCATTCACCAGGGCCAAGTAGAGGGACAGGATCACCTCCTGTGAGCTGCTGTCAGTGCTATTCCTAATGCACCCCAGGATCTCATTGGCCTTCTTGCCCCACTGCTGGCTCATGGACATCTTGTTTTCCTCCAGAACCCCCAGGTCCTTCTCCACAGAGCTGCTTTCCAAGAGCTGGGCCCCCAGCCTATGCTGGTGCAGGGGATTATTCTTCCCCAGGAGCAGGACCCTGCACTTGTCCTTGAATTTCAGTCGGTTTTTCTCTGTCCATGGGTCATAAGCAATGCTGCTTATCAGACACACTCTTTTAGATGCAGTGGTGGCAGCCTGTGTTGAAGAGCCCATTTCTCACCCACAGACGACTTGGAGTAAAGCTTATTTCAAAAGGAAAAGCCTGGATTGGAGCATGCTGCATGGGCTGCGTACACAGTAACACCCACATCAACTGAGTGCCAATCCGTCCTTTTAGAAAACATAGGGTCTTATGCATTAATTACAATCGAGTCAAAGATGTCCCATTGGATTTTACTAATCAGAGGTGGTTTGTTAATCAGATTTTTCAGCAATTGTAACAGCCTTCTAGCAAAGATTTAGGAACTTAGAAAAGTATACTGTGTAACCCAGATTTGTCATTGTATTGTGTGGGAGAGGAGAAGAGAAGAGAAGAGAAGAGAGGAGAGGAGAGGAGAGGAGAGGAGAGGAGAGGAGAGAGGATCGGGACGAGGGAGCTTAAGATTCATTGAGAGATAGATACGGCTCTTTCTTGCTCTTTCTCTTCGCTAGGCTCTTCTTTCTCTCTCCTCTCCTCTCCTCCAGGATCCTCCCTCTCCCTCCCTCTCCCTCCCTCCCTCTAAGAGAGGAATGGAGTAGAGAAAGGAAGTCTCTCCTATCCTCAGACAACGGAAGAGAAAGAAAAGAGGAAGAGAAGATGACCGAGTAGCTCCCAAAGACCCTCTCCTCCCGGAAGAAGAGAGAGGAAAGGAAAGGACAAAGGATATTTGTCAGCTATTTTTTCAGTCATTGTCTCAGATCTAGGTCTAACTTAAAAAGAAGGGAATATTCACAAAAATAGGACTTTCAGTAACTGTAGTTATGGGCACAAAGCTGAATTGGGACAACTGAAATTCAGTCCTTATCCCTTTTGGAAAATAGTTACATTTGACACAGTCCGATGAAAGGCACAGTGATGTAAGGACAGATGGGTGTGAAGGCTGTGACAGAGTTGGTGAGTGGGTAGAGCAGATGGAGGGCTTCAGCAAAAAGTGTCACTGGGAAATGTCACTGATGGGTAGGGTTAGAGTGGTAACGCAATGTGCACAAAAACCAAACATGTGGGCTTTTGTGGCTTTGTCATCCAGTTTCCAGCTGATAAATTATATTTTGCACTCCTGCCCATCTCACTGTCCTGCCAAGGCCATTATGGTCCAAAGTAAGTGCATGAAAATGAGTGGTGTATAGTCTGATTCACGCTCAGCTCACTGACAGGACTGGAACTGATTAACCATTTCCACAGATTTTCTCTGAATTCATGGGCTATTCTGAGTTTGAAGGGACCCACAAGGATTGTCAAGTCCAACTCTTAGATGAATGGTCCATATGGGGATCAAACCCAAAATCCCAGTTGCTTATTAGCAGCAAGCTTTAATCAACTGAGCTAATCTCAGTGGCTAAATGTTAAGCTCCCAGACTTCAAATGAGAACAAAACATAGGAAGAGCAGCTGGAGGAGCTGAGGTTTTTAGCTTGAAGAAAAGGCAGCTCAAGGATGAACTTATCACTCTCTACAACCAGAAAGGGGTTGTAGCCATGCAGGGGTCAATCTCTTTTCTCAAATAATAAGTGGTAGAATAAGAGGAAATGGCTTCAAGTTACAGGAGGAGAGGTTTAGAACAGTTATTAGGAAAAAAAATTCTTCACTGGAAGGATGATCAGACATCGGAACAGGCTGCTGAGGGAAGTGGCTGAGTCATCATCCCTGGGGGTATTGAAAAAAACATGTAGATGTGGCACTTAAGGACATAGTGTAGAGGTGGACTTGGTGGACTTGACTGTGCTGGATAAATGGTTGGACTTGATGATCCTAAATGATTCTATGATCAAAATGATTCCATGAATGTGCCATCCCAGCAGCCTGTCAAGTAGGCTTGGAAAATGAGAGTGCAGCCCTTGTGTGGGCTGAAGAGTGTAACCCCCTGTGTTGCCTTGGACCCACACTGTAGCCAAAAAGCAGATGGGCAGTGAAATCCCACTGCCCATTCCTCTGTGATCTGGCTCTGCAGGAATGAAACTGTCTGAGGAGCACGGCAGCCTCTGTGCTGGCACCGTCTTTGTACTGTGATGTGTGACATGTACAGCCAAATGGGCACAAACATTGCCAGCCTGCAAACCTGGTCTGAGAGGGAACCTGTGACCTGCTTCTCTGAAGACATCTGTTCTCCTTCTGGTGGGAAGAACAGCTTTTTCTATATTTAATAGCAACACATAGGGAAAGTGTAGCTGTGGCAAAGATATTAAGGGAGAGAGGAAGGAAGGAAGGAAGGAAGGAAGGAAGGAAGGAAGGAAGGAAGGAAGGAAGGAAGGAAGGAAGGAAGGAAGGAAGGAAGGAAGGAAGGAAGGAAGGAAGGAAGGAAGGAAGGAAGGAAGGAAGGAAGGAAGGAAGGAAGGAAGGAAGGAAGGAAGGAAGGAAGGAAGGAAGGAAGGACATTTGCTATAGAAAATCATTAGATCTGTTGGACCTTTTCAGAAAGTAGTTAGTTTTCATGTTTTCAAACCTAATGTTAGACACTTGCCCACCTTGTATAACCTGGTGCAGTTACTGCCTGAATTTATACATGTAATAAACCCAGGCTTTGCTTCAGATAATAAAAAGTCTCTATACGGCTCAAGGAATAGTCCTAAGGCAGTGGCTAAGTCTGGTTTGTGGATGATCTGAGGGGAAGACTGGGAATGGCCCCCCCAAAAATGCAATTGGTTGTGACAATGATTAATGGCCTGGGAAAGCAGAAAATCAAACATTCTTCTGTGTTTGCCTCCAGGTGATGAAGCATTCAAAGTTAGGAGCTATGTCAACAAAAAAGCCTCTTGGTTTTCTACATAGCTTGCTTTCCCAAAAGTGGCAGTATTGGAGGTGAAGCTGGGTAGTCTGAATTGACCTGTAGAGGCTGTCTAGACATTCCGGATGCCATGGTGTAACTTGACTTCCCTTCCCATACTGTAAGTTGCAATTCCTCAATGTGCTGAGGAAGTGCTTGAATATTATGCGCAAGGAAGGTGAGACAATAAATGGAAAAAGAGATATAGCTGGGCTCAGCACTTGCCATCAGCAAATCTTGGCTGTGACTGGAAGCACCTATAAAGTCTAGAAATCAAGGAGTTCTTCAACAGATAGGAGTGAAAAAAACTCCCCTTCAATAGAGTGGCAGAGGAGATGAGAATAATTTTTAATTATAAGTTTACTTTTTCATCTGATTACTAATACAGCTTAATTTATCACAACTTCTTAGGAAAAGCAAGTGAAAAATATAATTGTGGTAAGGCATAAAAGATACTCCCTGGGTAAACAATATCGGGAAAAAAAAAAAAAAAAGAAAAGTAGTTGCTAATATGAATTGGGAGGGCAAAGCTCAAATAAGTAATTGAAGTACAAGGCAACCCTTGGAAAAACTAATGAAGTATAGAACATCTCTCTGGAAGCACAGTGGTGCTGTAAAGATTCCTGGTACTCATGGTACTCAAAATTGAGCTCTTGCGACTCTCTGGGGAATGCCTGGCTGGGGAGTTCCACCATGGAAGGAATACAAACCTACTGATGCACATGCAGTTAGAAATATGAGTTATACCACTTTGTCCCATACCTATCATAGTGTTAATTTAACAGACTGAACCTTGTATGTCACCTTAAAAGGAAGAAAGCCCTACAAAAAACTAAACAAAACAACCCAACAAAAAACCCAACTACCAAACAATGGATTTCTGCACAGGAAGGTGTCTGTGAAATGATAAATTCACTGTGAGTTTATTATTCTGTGAGACTTGCAAAATGAGCTACTGAACATGGGGCAATTTATATTATCCACCCTTGCAAAAAGCGAGGGCATGTGAGCAGTGCATTGAGACCATGCATAGAACCAGCAGAATTCATTCATACAGTACATTCATTTAGGAAGGCCGTGCATTTTTATTGCCAAGTTGATGCATTAGCTTTCCATAATGCAAATGGAACTGAACGTGTCAAGGAACACAACTGTATTTTAACAGCAGTTAGGAGATTGGTATTAATAATAGGCTCATATCCCAGGACAGATTTACTCTGTTTAATTTTGTCTGCTGCAAAGGAGAGGTTAAATCTAGATACATTATTAAGCAGACAAAGCAACTTTTTATACAGTGTTTAGAAGAGCAACATCTGTTCCTGGGAGATTTGTCATCCTGCATAGACAAACTGCATGTTTATCAAACAGCTCCTGGATCAGCCTTATTAGCTAGAGGTGGGCTTTATTTATTTATTTATTTATTTAGCTATCTATTTATTTATTTATTAAAAAAAAATAAATAGTGTTTTTAAATTTTTTTTAAATATATTTTTAAAATTTTTTAGGTTTTTTTATTATTTTTTTTTTTTTTATTTATAATAGCAGATCCTAAGAGGAAGGCAGTTTTCAATAATTCCAAACTCAAACACTTTATTTTTTCTCCTTTTCTTGCCTAAAGTGATTTTGCTTTTCTTTTTTTTTTTTTTTTTTTTTACCTTTTTCTTGTCTTTTTCAAGGTGGTAAGGAGAGGGGAGAAAGAAGCAGAAAAGGAGATGAGAAGGAAGAGTGCAAACTCAACAAAGGCCCTGTGGTTAGAGTTGTTTTCTGGGCTCAGCATCTACCTGAATGTGAGAGTACTCAGAACATTCATTTTACACAGGAGAATGAGAAAATTGAGTGCCTGGCTCTGAGGTAACATCACTTACAAACAATCTTACATCTGATCTGAAGTAGTGAAGCTGAATCAAAATTAAGTCTTTTCTGTGCCATCACATTGAATTAATATGCCCATATAGCTAAACCAAGCTTTGTGGCAGAAAGCAGGGAGCTGCCACCAGGCCAAAGTCCTGGAAGTTGGAAGAAGAGGCAGGATTCTGCTCACCATGTGCCGTGACTATCTGGATAATGCACAGATTTATAATGCAGAGTTTTGTCTAGGGTCTTCCCAAGTGCTCAGCACAGGAGTAGATACTTGAAGCAATTGTTTGGGAGAGAGGTATAATGTCTTTTCAACATATTTGTTCCTCAGATAACAGCAGTTAGTTTGTTGAGCTTGATCTTTCCCATGGCAAAATTCATTTTTATCTGTTTTTCAGATCTGAGCTGTTCATAAACTTGGAGGTCAAATTTGCTGCTCATAAGGAGGACTGTTATTTCTGAGCACACAAAGTATTTCCCATCTTCACACTGACGTGCAGGCACAGAGGAGAGACAGCTTTAGTCTAGCCTATCCTCCTCTTCTTATCTCTTTCAAGCTCATTACTATTCCTCAGCAGACAGGAGGAGCAATTCTGTATTTCTGAGTGTTTCCACAAAGCTGAAAGATGAACATTACTAGTGGCTTCATAAAATTAATTTCAGATTGTTGCTATGTTTTATTTGTCAGAGTTGCTGAGCTTGTGACATCCAGAGGGCTCAGAATATATCATAGTTTTTCCTGGGAGTGCAAAAAAAAGCATTTGCCAAAATAGAGTGCCTACTGTCTCCGCTGCCTGCACAGGCAACTTCTCTTTGATGCTGAGGGAGATGAGGGAACATATCAAAGGGATGAACTGATGCCCTACAAGTTTATAAGGCCTGGAGTCAAAGACAAAAAAGCATCAGAAGGCGCCAAGTTGTAAACAAACAAACACTCTTGGCCTTGACTTTCAGCATGCATTGAACTGTGTACTTCACTCTGTGATAAATAATAGAAAAAAATCAAAAGATAAATTTGTGTTGAAGCTGCGGCACTGTTTATAAAACACATGCTTTGGAATATGCATATAAAGTATGAATTCATATATATAGCAAAACCACATTCCACTAAACCAGGCAATTTTGAAACATATTCTGAGAATAATTTTTATTTTTTAACTACAAAAATACATGTTTGTGATGGCAATGCAATTTCAATATGTAGGCTCTTGGGCATAAGGGGTGAAAACTGGAGCTGCAGTAGCATTCTCAGAGATTTTTCCTGAAAACTAAGGTAACTTATCCAGGCTTGTGGCCCATAATAGGAAGTGTTTCCCAGTGATTTGGCATGCATCTATATTTACATGGTTAGTCAGACCTCTAAAAGGCTTTTTACTGTGGCTGTGCCCTCCATTTCTGTATGTGTGTGTTGAGTACTGAGAAACAAAGTCTTCGAAAAGGCCTTACCACTTTTGAAAATCACATCATTTGGCAAGAAGCATAGTATCATCTTGTTACGGGATACTACAAAGTTATGACATCATTATATTTTGTATCTAAAGCCAATTTAATCAGACACAAAACACAGAAGTCCTTTTGCTTCTGCCTTGTTTTATTACACTGCTGTTTACAGATAGTTTACAGCAGTGTCATTGGTCCTTATTTCTGCTCCATGTAGCCTACATTATTCATGTGCTGTGTCTTATTCATTAAAGTAGGACCCTTTGAAGTTTAGAACGGTTTAGCTTCTCTGTGGACTTCTAATAATCCAAAAAAGGAAAAAAATTATATGGAGCTCCTCTCCTAAAATATGAGGGGATACGCAGAATGCCCTAGTTGCTATAAAACTGAAAATTTCATTTCTGCAAACCTCAGGGACAAACTGAAAGGAGTAAATCCCATGACAGTATCCATTTAATGGTGTGTATTTCAAAGGCTGCAAGACTGAAGTGAGAGAGACGCATTCTGAGAGAGATAGAGGTGAGTGTGGAGAAATGGGAAGAACTTGGTAACATTAAATTAAATGACAAAAAAGTCCAATATTAACTACTCTGTATATCAAAGTCTTAAACTTGGAAATGAATGGCTTTTAGGGAGAAAGATGAATGGATAGCAACTTAGTGCATCCATGTCGACACTGCATGTACAAAGTTTATGAGAGGTTTGTTTATTTTCTGTTTGGATTGATGTTGTAGAGGGACAGGAAGAAGTTTGCATAGAGATGAGCCCATAAAATGGGTCTTGCCAGCTTTTTAGGTGAGCAGTTTCCTATTTCCTATAGAAAATTTTCTCAGGAGACACTTCAGGCTTATGAAATGTAAGCATGACCAGTTTCTTTTGCCTTGAGACTGAGAAGCCTGTGGAATGCTGGGGTTGTCCTTCCTCCAGCAGCTGCCAGATCCAGCCTTGGTGGCAGGCTTTGAGGCAGCAAGAGCAGCCTCTGGTGCTGGCAGCACTGCCAGCCCTGCCCATGCCCCACACCAGGTCCCCATGTTTTGTGAGCAGTGTGAGACACTTTGATTTACCAGGACTATTACAAGCTAAAGAAGAAGGCCAGGTCCTCCTATTTTGCTGCTCTTGCAGGGCAGCACTGCAAAGAACTGTCTTTGCTGCATCCTGAGACTGTGTCCTGAGTACTAAGATAATCTCAAGTGGGCACAAATATGGGAGTACAACCTCTTTTTCTCCCTAAATTTTATGAGCTAGCTTGACCAGAAGGACCAGTAATTTTTTAAACACCTTTAAACACATTATTTTTAACACTTTTAAAGAAATGGCACTGTAAAGCTGAAAAGATTTTAAAATGGAAATAGGGAAAGGAGGGCGTAGGGAGAAGGAAAAAAATATGTTATTCCAGAGCTGTTAAACTATTAACAGGAGAGGTATTATTTTGTTATTCACAAAATTCACGTTTGTCAGAGATTGTCTCTCTGCCAAATCCATCACAAGAAATTCTAGTAATTAATCCACGCAGACACTTATGCATCTAATCAGATTTGAGATACTTGTGCTCTTGGCACAAATAATGGTTTCTAGTTACTCAAGACCAGTATAAATTGGCATTTAGATGAAGCTAGCACCTGCACTGAACATGTGAACTTGTGCTCGTCAGTAAACTACCTCAGATTTTTGGATGGAAAAAAAACAGAGAGAGAAGAAAGAAAGCACTGGGAGATGCCAAGACATTCAAAGAATCATGTAATCATTAAGACTGGAAAAGATCTCTGAGATAATTGTCCTACTGTTAAGCTAGTGCCATGTTCACCACTAAGCCTTGTCCCTAAGTGCCAATTTCCCTTTTTAATTTTTTTATTATTATTATTATTTTATTTTTTATAACACTGCCAGATAACCATTGGAGATTTACTGAGGGGGTAAATCAGACTGCTGAGCAGAGATCTTGTCCAGTGAAAACAAATACATATTGAAAGTAAGGATTTTTGAGCAAGTATTTTATCATGATACTTTAAATGATAACCTCAACTGATTTGCTGTCACTAGCACACTGTGGCAGTGTGGAATTGTGACACTAAAACCATGCTGGAATCAGCAAAAATATTTTAATTTTTAAGAATCTGAAAATTCTATTTTTTAATGTAAGGCACTAAAAATAAACTGGAATAAAACCTTGAATATCTCCTTAAAAAGTTAACATAGTAAAAATAAACTATTAGTACAATATATTTGTACTACTGAGTACAAATTCACTCTCAGAAATGGTACAAAAAGCAAAGGTTTTTTTTTTTTCCCCTCAAGAGCTAGGAGTTGGTGAAAAAAAAAAAAAAAAAAAAAGCATTCCTGTGAATAAATTGTGCTTAGGTCATACTTATTTTGATGGAATTTATCATTTTATCAGAGATCCAAGATCATCTAACAAACAATTTTTTTCAAAGTAAAAATGTAACTAAAATTATCCCCACAGGTCTTAGTCTATAGTCTTAGTCTAAGACTAAGTCTTAGTCTTTAGGTATACTATGTATACCTAAAATTTCTGACATTTTAAATGAAAATATATATTATTTTGACTAAAAAAAGATATCATTTTCACATGCAAAAAATCAATCTCTAGTAATTTGTGGAAGCAGTAAAAAAAAATTATCATACAAGATTTCTCATAAAACAGATTAACTGGTCTGAGAACCAAAAGCCACCATGTCACCTTGAAGCCTGATTGCATGGCATGAATTATGTGCTAAAAATCATCAACGTGTCCCAAAACAATAACTTAGTCTCAACAAGTCATAAAAGAATGTGTGTTGCTGATTGATTGTCAGTTCTTGTCTTCACAGGGAAACATTCATCAAGCAGGAGGGCCAGGTGAGTGGGCTCAGATTAGACACTGTGGAAATCACTGCTCTCATGAATTAGAGAAGGTGAGCCTCTGAAGATCAGTGAAAGGCTTTTAAAACAGAGGTGGCAGTCTTTTACACCGAGCTTCCCGGAGTCACCAAGAAATGCTTTCCTTTCTTCCATGCACACAGATTTTCAAGCAGAAGCTGCGCTATTACCAAGTAATTTACATATAAATTAATCCATATTAGACCATCTGAATCACTCCTTCACAGGAGTGATCACCATCCAGTTGGTCTGATTGCCTAAGCCAACATATCCATCATAATAATTTGTTTTAAATCATTAGGTAGACACTCCCATTAATGGGCCTTGTGTTACAGTTCTGCTGGAGGCAGGCCTAAGTAACAAAGTCCAGCTCTGAAGCGCAGCTTTCCAGTTATTTGGCACAATCAAGAGTGATATTTAAATGTGTGATGCTGCTTCAGACTGTGCAAACAAGGTCTGATGCACAGGAACACCTGGGAAAGTCAGGACCTTGCTGCCTCCAGTACAGACTCTAGGTGAAGGTTGCTAAAGGTGCTAAATGTTCCTCTCACACAACATCAGTCAATCCTCACTGCTTCCAACTTTTTCTTTAGCAACAACTGCCTCTAATTTCTGCTAAAGAAACTGCTTTGATAATTGCCTTATTGGTAGCGGTTTAATTTTCCTGGAATACATTTCTTTTTCTGAAGTGAACCTCTTAAGTTTAAGGAGTGAAGCTGTTTTGAGAGAAGAGAAATTGCTGGGTACTAAATCTATGAGCCTGGTAATTCCCAAACTCACCCAGGTGACTCTGGGAGTTACATATTGGTTTCTACCATAGAAGACAGTACTTCAGAATTAAAAAACCAACCAACCAACCAACCAATCCAGCCCAAATTAGACTTATTTACTGCAGCGGATGTGTGAAAGATGCATAAGATGCATAGAATTAAGGAGTTTTTCTTTTTTATGTTTTTTTTTATTTTCTTCATCTCTGGAGTCGAGTTAAAATGGAATACTGTCATTAAAGAGTGCAACAACCTAACCAGTAAAAGTCAGAAGAAGGCTGTAGTATTCTGTGAATTGTTTTATGAAGTATCTCTGATACTGACAATCAGTGACCTAAATCTTTCAACAAGGAGAGATTTACGAGAACTTTTCTATAGAGGCGAAGTGTTTCTACTGACTTCAGGCAGCCCTGGGATCGGGGATTAGCGGAATTGCTCATAAATATGGCTTACAGCCACGGAATGCCACAACTGGGAGCCTTCAATAGGAAACTATGTATAAGCATGCCTATGGAAACGGTCTTCACATACTGATCATGAAATGGATGGGGTTTAATAGCTTCACAGACTATGTATTGGACTTTGTAAAGGTACTCTCCTTTATTAGCTCACACCATTTTATTTATGCCCATAGAATTTTGCTGCCAGTCATTTTTTTGTTCACGGTTATTTCAAAGTCTCTCACTAGGAAAATCCCAACCTGTGAGACTCCGATGTGGATCAAGGATGAGTGTAATTCTCCACCTGGCACTATCTTCTTAAAGGGCTGCATTTTTGTTGTAGCTGTTTGGTTGGTTTTTTTTGGAGGGGTGTTTGTTTTTTGTGTTTTTTTTTTTTTTTTTTTTCCCTTTCCCCTTTTCTTTTAATGAATGATAAGCATTATAGGATGGATCAGATAGAATTTAAATATCACAAGCTGTTAAATACTAAACACTTCAGGAATACTTAATTAAGCAGCAGTACACAGCAGGCAGTCAGGCTATGAGTGGCTAGCACATTCCTGGGATGGTATCACACTGGAAAAGCCCATCTGGTTACCTTTATTAACCATCTCAGAATGGTAGTAATTAACTACTGCAGAAATTTACTGTCTAAAAAGCACATTGTTATCAATGAAATGAATGCAGGTTTTCACAACACTGCACTTAATGGGCATTACTGCCACACACAAAGCTGTACTGGCAAATCATTTTGCAGCCCATCTGAGTTCAGGTAATATTAAAGCTGTTACATAATACAAATTTTAAGCAGGATTCGGCTGGATAAGTAAGTGGAGCAGAGATTGCTGCTACCTGTGTGGCGTTGGCAATCTGTGACTAGCATCCTTTGATAAATGAAAATGGTGAATCTTAAGTCTGGCCTTCAGAGACTGTGGCTACATGCACTCTGTGAAAATGTATTCTGATTGCATGAGTGTACTTTGACATTAACTGCCCAAACTGCAGCCACTGTGGATTTGATGTGGCTACGCATATCATTATAGCAAGAAATTAATTCAAGGATCATCGTGTGAGGGCAGCTTAGTGGCTGGGGCCTGGTGGACTGCTGAAAGCACTGAGCTTCCCGTCTGAGCAAGGTGAACTGTCAGACCCCTACAATTAATGGTCACTTTAGTCATTGCACCCTCTGTCACATGTTGCTGTCCTAACCCCGTGTGTTCAACAAGGGACAAATTATTTTCTACATAAGTAAATCCTCGGTAGAAGCAAGGAAAGATGCGTGCTAATGTATCCCAGCTGCTGATTAAACATGTCAAAACCTTAAACTGCCTTTCTTCTTTCAGCTCCATGTGTGATCCTTCTCACTTCTTGCCCTAAGCTGCTGGGAATTTGTGCCCTGCAAACCAGTGACTACAAGTACCTCATGGATCATTGCTGGGCAAAGCAACATCTCCATATACTTCATTCTGTCTTTCCAGAATCCATTAATATGCCAAGGAGTGAACGATTCCAGCCCCCCGAGCAGCCTCAAGAACCCATCATTCCGTTTAAAATTTCTCTGACAGAAAATATGTCTTTTGACTTCCCTTGGAAGGGAGCAGTTACCCAAGCCATTCATATTGAGCCCAGGTCAGTGATGGGTTTCCTAAACATGAAATGACATGACTTTGGAGCCATTGTCTCACTGCCTCCCTGGGTCAGAAAGCAGGATTTTTATCCTGTTTGAAAAGGGGAGAATTGCAACTTGCTAGTACTTGCTTCTGAACTCTGGGATGGGCAGAAACAGCAAATGTAGTGTCATGATACTGGCACAGTGACAAAAGGAATTTGAGAAAGGATGTTGTGACATATGCCAAAACCTGTGCTGCTTGAGTCAAAATTACAGAAACATCCAGTTTTACTTGATGAGTTAGAAAAATTCTCATATGATGACTTAAAATTATCTCAAATGTTCCTGAAACAGCCTTTTTCTAACAGGTGTCATGAAATGAAAATGGAAGGAAATGGTGCATGTTTATATTATGGCTATTTCAAACCAATGTTGATCACCTCTTTGTGTCATATTTCACCAACATATATTATATATCAAGATGGCAAAATACTCTTGTACTTTTCAGGATTATAAGCATTACATTAAGGCAAGATATTGCTATTTAATAATAAATTTAGTACACTATAAAATAAATAAAATTTATAAAAAGTTATAAAATAAATCAGTGTCACTATTGACACTTGCCATTATCCTTAAGTATTCAACACCAGCTCATTTATGCAGGTGAAAAAAGACAAAAAGGAAAGACGGTAACTTGTGAACCAGGAGACATTTTTAAAACATGTTTTGAAATCGTACCGCTATTTTTCAACATCTGCCTTTGGCAGACTTTCCTCCCTTTAGCACAGTTACTAGTCAAGGCATTATTACTGCATATGTTCTGAAGATGTAGGATACTCTTTAAAAGGCCTTATTTAAAAGAAATAAAATCTGTAAGCATACTCATTCCCAACAGCACAGTACAAACATTTAACAGAAATAAACCAACAAAAATCTGGGGACCAGATGAGAAAATGAGTTCAAATTCATACTCATTCTCACTGAACAGTTTCATCTTTGGTCTCTGTACTATTTATTTCTCTTATTATGAAGAAAAAGGTTGAGTCAAGAGAAAGTGTGATTCCCTGAAGGGGGACTGAGTAGATGTTGCAGCACTCAAAAGTGATTACAAAGAGACTGATAATAAAAATAGCAGTGAATAACTTGACTGACGCTGAGTTACTACTGAAGTACGGCACCACCAGCTTGCCTGATGCACAGACAGATTTTTCTTCAGTTTCCAGATTTTGCAATTATGTTGTTGTTGTAAGCAACCAAATATTTCAAATAATGAGAGCAATTAACAATGAAAACATACATTATGGGACTCATGCAGTGTGCTCAAGGCATGAGCATGCACAATCATTCTTTCTCTTGATACTACGGAAATATCTTTACATTGTAAGATAGCATTTAAAGTCTTCATATTTCTTTTCCTTTTGGACTTGACATAAGAACCCTGAGTTGACAGAGTAAAGTTGCCTAAGTAGGTAAAGGTGAGCCTTAATGCAATTTCCAAAACTGAACTCTCAATATTTAAGCCTTCCTGAGCACCAGGAATATATAAACATCCTGGAGCTCTGCACCCAGGCCAACAGCAAAGGCTGGGGTGTCCCAGGTGAGATAAGGCGGCATTGATGTGCCTCAAGTCCAAGGCTGTGGTCCTTAGATCCCCTTCCTGCATCTTTTAGAAATGGATTTTGCAGCAACATGAGTTTTTGACAGGAGTTTTTTCTGGGAGGGCTGTGTCCAATTCCAAGGCTCCCTTCTCAGCCTGAAGAGGACCATGATGAGCACCAAGGCTGCAAGCAGTGTGTGTGGAGCACTGTGCCCTTTCTTGCTTCTTCAGAATTCCTTACACAAGTGCAGCACTGGATGCCAAAATAAAGTGCAAAAGCACTGACTAAAACCAAACAAGCCTGTAGGAAATAAAAGGCATGACCTAGGTGAAATGATTTTGAACTTGCAGACTGGTTGATCAGGGACTAAGGTGAGTACTGAAACACAGACAGTCAGGGAAGCAGCCAAATCTTTGTAGTCTTGCGGTATAACATCTCTAAGAGACAGAAAGGAGTTAATAGAACAGAAGAATGAAGATTTTTCTAACTCTGCTTTGTTACTGAAGCCAACTAGGGTTAGTGGTGTAAAAAAGGAGAACTCTGTGCTATTAAAAAGATGCTTGAAAAATTTAAGGCTATCTATGACACTAGGCAAATCCCACCAATTTAGCTTTCTCAAAGAGTAATGATTTTAGATTCTCTTTAAATTCAGCAATTTAATAGGAAATGGTCCCTTTGTGACAATGCAAAATTGTTAACTCACAGAAAGTGTTTAAGTTTTTAGCATTTGTGTTTCAAACACACACTCTTAAAGTACATAAATCAGCCTTTTTTTTTTTTTTTTTTTTTTTTTAATGAAGTGAGATTTTGATTCAGATAAGACTGTGGATAAATGTCCTTGGACTTGCTGTAAAGGCCACTCACTGACTGCCGCTCCCACTGAAGTCAGTGGGATTTTTTTCATAGACTTCAAGGAGGCATTAGATCTGATCTGGGTGAATTAACTCTAGCAAAAGTGCTGTTATAAAATCAGAATGTCGTGACACCAATAGTACAGCTCATAGCCATTTTTTCTAGTCAGTCTGTGAATTTATAAGGCTAAATACAAAGGAAGCACTGGCTCCATGGAAATACATTTTGAGGAAAGGTTTCAAGAAGAGGCCTAATATTTAAAAGGAAAGAGAAATAAATAGAATGACTTAAAAGGAATCGGAAGGGAATATGAGGAGGCCATCATTTGTAAGACAATTTACAGGTACTTGAGCTGGTTGAGAGAGGAATAGGGGATAGAGGCAGGGAGCAATTGCTAGAATAACTGGAAATGAGGAAGTGGCCAAAGTCCTAGCAGCTGAGGCTCTGGAGAACATGGATGCAAATGGAGGATGTACTTTTACAGGAACTCCCATGGCTTGATACCAACCTAAGAGCTGAATTGACTCCTTCCTGGAAAAACCACCATGAGCTGCTCCCCCAGCTAGGGTCAAGGGGGCCAGGAGAACACTGGTTGTACAAGTATTCAGAAAATTTTAACTATAGGGAATTTGTGTCAGCCTTGTTCAGGTCATTGCCCTTCGAGTTTCTGCAGGAGTCACGGGCATCTGTAGCTAGGAAGAGATTTTTTTTTTTTCTCCTTAATCTCTGTCTCCATGGTGCAGTAACATTTAATCTGACAGCAGTAGGTGGGGGTTGTTGACATGCTTAAGCCAGTTTTTGTGATACCCTGTGAACTGAAGGTATTACCCGGAAAGGTTTTTAACCCCACAAAGATTGTCTATTTCTAATTATTTATTATCTTCGCTGTTACAGAATTTTCCTGTCTTACATTTAGGATATTGCTTCTTTTGCAGACATCTTGTGATAACATTAATAATCCCCTTTTTTCATTTGTATTATCTCCTTGGAAATATTTATAGACTATGTTCATATTCCCCTGATTCCTTCTTTCTGCAGAGAGAATTAATTTTTTCTCAGTCATTCTGTCTATTATATGTTAGACCATAATCCTTCCACAGTGTCATTTTCTTGACCTTCTATGCATTGTCTCTACTTCTACAATATAATTTTTAATCATGGACAAAAGAACTACATATAACTTCCTAAATATAATTGAAAACATGTCATCTGCTCTTTCAGCTGCCGAACTGAACAAAGTGTAAGGCCAATATGATACTTTCAATCTCCTTGTCATGCCAGAACACTCATGCTAAACTGCACTTTATTTTAGTTTCAAAATACTATGGACAAGAGAGTTTCAGCCACACAGCATTAATGTTTCCAATAGGTGAAACAGGAGGGGCAGAAGGAATGAAATTTAATCCATTTTTATAAATTTACTTGTAAAATGAGAGCAAGAAACAGTCATCATTCATACTTTTACTAAGCATTTTTCAAGGTGTATTGGAACAACACTTCAAGAGGATTTCAACTTTTAATTGGTAAGTGTCCAGCTATTGTCCTATAATTTAACACTAAGTCCAGCAGTATGGGTCTCATTCAGAGGGATACCCTATAGAGATGTACTGGTTCCGTTTAGATTAGAAAAAAATATTAAGACTGCAACCTGTTCTTCTGATTCATATATCTGTTCATTTGTTCCTGTAATAGTTCTACACCTACCAGCCTCATTAACCATAATAGACCTTTAAGCTCCTGGTGGGTTATAGGTTTCTAAAGTGTTACAAAGTAATTCTTGTCACTATAATTTAAACATGATGTTGTTGTTATTACTGAATCTATTTTATGAACCTTTTTTTGTAACCAGATATATGCAGAAATGCTTGGTTGTATTCTGCTCTTGGCTGCAATGTTAAAAAAAATCTGGGTAATTACAGCAGACAAATGGTGGGTACTGAGCTCCTGAATACCTACAGCAACCTTCTGCCCCAGCACACCTCACAGTCTAAGCGCTGCAGTATAATGCTGATGAAGAATATTACTTACCTGGCTCTGAAAACGAGCCCAAATTGTGTTCATTATGCATGAAGGTACTCATATTCGCTGTCAGGAGCTTTGCTAATGCACCTTTTTGATGTGATCGAATGACAGAACAACCCAATGCATTATTGAATCCTACCCTCAGAACTTGTAGATTTTTGTCTGTGGAAAATAATGCTGCTCTAGTCATTCATCAATAGTAGTCGCAAGAAAATGCATCTTGTATTCCATGCAAGGAGATTCCAGTCAAGCCCCAGATCAAGATAAAGACATTTCTTGTATTTTGCATTATATTTTATCTATGAAGGGTAGCAAGAAAATAATGCATCCTGTTTTTATAATACTATTTCTTCATGTCATAGAACCATACTTTGTAATTACCCAGCGTTCCTTTAAAGATCTTAAAGGCTTTGTCAGCATCAACTGTACAACCAAACAACCTCAGTGCTTGTCAAGTCACAGTTGCTGTTATATACCCTAAATGCATTCATTTGTCGTCTACTCACTATTTCAACATCTGTGGTGGTGAGAAGATTGCTGGAGAGTCAATCTCTAATATTTAGGATCAAGCTCCTCACAGAAGTTTAAACACAGATATCAAATGGCATTTTAAGTCAGGCTTGGTGAAAGTGGACACAAGAGATATAACTGAATTGAAACTCAAGAGTACTCATCTTCAGTACTCATTAAAGGATTCACATTACCTTAGCTGCACTCTGTTTATGTGAAACCTGGGTAAACAACATGAGCAACATGTTTAAATTGAGCTGACCATCTTCAGTACTCATTAAAGGGTTCACATTACCTTCTCTGTCCTCTGTGTAGGTGAAACCTGGGTGAGCAATGTGAGCAACATGTTTAAATTACTCTGGAGCAGTTATAGCAAGCCCTGCCTATGACCTGGAAGAGGAATGTCCAAAACCACTGGACAAACATTCTTGGCACTTAACAGGAAAAGAAATATTAGGCCACTGAACGCTGGAAGTGGAGATCCTTTTTACTGAAGTGTGGGAGTTCTTTTGAGAGACCCAGATGACCGTCAATGGCAAAAGGCAAGAGCCTGCTCTTTGTCCGGGGGAGAAATTATAGCTTTATTTGGTCCAGAGCTCCTTGAGCTCCTTCCCCTTTCCCGTTCTGATGCCAAAGAGACCGCCCCTCCCCCTCCCAGGGCTTTCCCCCAGGGGGCAGGGCTTAGAGGCAGGGACAAGCCACTCCCCAATCAGGGATAAGGTGAGAGTGGAACAGAGTTGGGTTACATTCCAGTGGGGGGGGATGGGCGTGGCCAAGCAGGGACAAACCACTTGACACAGTTTCCAACGGAATCCAATAGAAAACATTACAACCCCCAATATAAAAATGGAACACAATATAAACCCAATTAATGTGCTACAACACTGAAGTACACTGAAGGCTGTATAACTCAAGGATTAACGAAAGGATTCACTGGAAAAGCTTAGGATATAAGAGAATGAATTCACTCTCGTCCTGTTCATTTTTTTTTGCCTAGAATTTAGGTTATCCTACAAAGGTTTGGGTTTTCCCAGCCTGCGCTGTCATAGTTCTGCCTTATAATCCTGTGAAGTCCTTATTTGCCTTACAATTTTTTCCAAAAAAATTCTCTACTTTTGTTTCTGGAATTAATTTGTCCTTTGCTCTTCTCTAACACTGGTACGTAACAGATGATAGAGGAATATATACTATTGTATACAATACTAGTGATCATGATAAAAACTTTGCCTGGAAAAGCCAAACATCTTCTTATAATTTTAATATTTGCTTATTCTATCTCATACTTTATGAGTATCTCAGGAATATCATAGAGTGACAGACCTTTAAATTTGTTTCTTCTTTTTTTTCTGAACTAAAATGAGAAAAAGTCCCACCAGGGACACTGGTAATTAGTTTTCCTAGCATATTAGCTTCTCCCCACGTTTCTTCTCTCAGTCTTGTGTTTAAACATGGGAGATGAAGAAAGAAATATTTGCAAAAACTGTGCTATTGCAAATGTCAAAATGTTCAAGGGTACGAGAAGATTATTAATCATCTGAAAGGACTAAGCTGACAATCCATAAAAGGCAAATTTTTTTATTTCTGTGAAAACGATCTTTTTTCTCAAACCAATTCCTCTTGGCGGAATAACAACATTGGGTCAATAATTACTTCAACCATTGAAACTGATTTTTAGACCTTAAATCAAATTCAAGTAAGACCTGGTGTATAATAACCAAGATCTTTCCTACCACTTTGCAATAGTAAATAGACTAAAATAACAGAAAACATAACAGAAAACATAACAGAAAACACACCAAACAGAAGCCAGTGGAAGCATTTTGGCTAAGATACAAGTAACAGACCATAAGACTTAACTGGAATCCCCTCACGCTTTCTACGCATTTACTGTTTCTAATAAAACCTCAGATATCCTGGAAAATGATCAGAAAGAATGTAACACTAAATAAATCTGGGCAGCTCAGAAGATGAAAGCAGCCAGAATCATATTTTACCCTGGGGACAAAACTACAAATCTACCTTCAAGCCAACAATGATAGAATTCAACACTGAATGAAAATTCTCATTCATGTAGAAATTTTATACAAATGACAACTGACTCTTGACCAACATTGGCCTACATCTTCAATCAATGGAGTAATTTTTTTAATCTATAAAGAACAGAGAATTTTGATTGCTTCTTGTGAAAGTGTGGAGGCTCTTTTCTGTGCAGGTTCCTTCTTTTAAAAGTGCAGAGGAAGATTATAGCCTAGATGAAATGACTAAAAGCACCAAAAAGAATGCTGTCTTCTGTCACTGGAAAAAATGCTTGTGCTGCAAATGTATGTGCTTTTCTGTGTGTATATTTTCCCACAGGGAGTGTGGGTGGAAAAAAGTGACAAAAGTGAAAAAAAAAAAAAAAACCCACCAGAGTTTCTGTGAGATGAAAAAGTTTAAACAACTTTTCCCCTCTGTCTCCCAAGCTTGCCTGAATCAACAGGGAGAGCAATAATGTTTAGAAGGCTGTCTGGCAGTGGGTCTAAGAGCCTTTCCCAGTTGGCATGGTTATTGAACTCGGAGATTATTGCCAGTGTTATTGCCTTTGAGCAGGGCTGGATTGTGGCTGGACACTTGGGTGTGTCATGTACGCACCACTGCTCACTGAAACTCTACGTGAAAGCAGTCCTGGTACCCCATAGTTGGCCAGAGCTGTTCTGACCTCAAACAGTAACTGGGGTCTTGCAACTGAGAGCCCATAAATGCTCTGATGATAGCAGAAATGCTCCTCTGTCATCAGTACTTTTCTGCTGAGAGCTCACAAAGCTGAATTCCTTCAGTATATATGATATTAATGATTATTCTCTCATCAAGTAATCAAAAAAGATGTTTTGAGATTACTTTGAGGGTGTGGAGAGACAGGTAAGACTTTTTTTTTTTTTTTTTAATGTGCAAGCTGGCTTAATTCTATAGAAGTCATTTAGCTACAATACCAGATGTGAATTGGGCTGTAAGAATTTTGTAGTGGGTTGATTCCTCTGTGGGGGAAAAATGAGTGCTGCATATGTTAGGGAAATAATTTTGGGTATGTTTTATTCACAACAGATACCTAAGGTCATGTTCACCTTGTAAATAGATTGCAAAAACAACAAGCAACCTACATATAATCAATCTATCATCAAGACTTCAGCTGGAAACACACCTGTGTCCCAGACTGTGCTATCAACAGCTGCTGCCTGTCTTTGTCACCTCCTTACAAGCACTGGGCTCACCTTTAGGAAATATTTGCACTGGTTGTTTTTTGGATATATGGATTTTTTTATCTTTTATTTTGGATGTTGAAATGATGTGTTCCTGCATACCACCAGTATAGATGGAATTTAGCCCATGATATCATGCCTGCTGCTACAGGATGTGAGTATTAGTACATCAGCTTTAGTACAAGTCATCTGTAAACACACACATTTCTGTCAAAAGCCAAGTCCAACTACAGTATCACAAGCCAATGCTCTTATTCATGGTAGTAGCAAAGGTGTAGAAGGAGATAGCTGATATAGCATAAAATGTAATTATTCCCTTACTTAAAAAAACCCACAGACCCTGAACAAACCAACAACACATGCTTGAATGGCAGAATGTTTTTGTACTGGTTTATGACTTTGCTTATGGGGGCAGTGGCTTTTATTCAGTATGAAATACTGATTTGATGCCTGGGGAACCACAGCTTGAGGTTATTAGTCATCATGACGTCAAACCTCTCCTACCTACACAGGATTGGTATCAGCTGCTTTCCTTGCAGCAAACATTGGCTGGCAGGGAGGTACTTGAGGGGTGCTCAGCACTTGATCTGCTCTGGCTCCTGGCACCCTCCCTGACAAACTGGGTTCTGTGAAAGTCAAGTGGCAGCAGCAGCTGTAGCACTGCTGCCACGAAGTCTCCTGCTCCTTACCCTGTGCAGAGCTGAATCTGGTATTACAGGAGTAGGAACTATTAAGAAAGCTCCTTTCCATCACTCTACAGTGAGGAAAACCTGTTTGAAACAGACTAAGGTCTCCTTCAGTCTGGGCAATGTTGCATTTACTTATGATCCAGGGCTCTCATGTTTAATTTCTGTGAAAGATGCTACTGCAAGGTGAATGGTGGCACACAGCCAGGTACTGCGATCTGTCAGACTCTCATCAGAATGACTGCACTATTTTATGGCAGACATTTCTGTTCAAAAAGAAGATAAAATGCTCTCCTCCCAGTCACTGGAAAAATACACATATAATTTCAGTGATATTTCCTTTTAAGGCTGAAGGAAATTCCTACTAAGGATGAATCAGGTAGGGGTAAATCTAGTGAGCACTGCTAGGATTAATTTAAGGAAATGAACTTTGGTTTAAAGGGCTGCCTTCAGGCACAGCTACATGATGTCTTGAGGGCACTGAGTCAGTAAAGCCAAAGAGTTAAATACTGCCAGGCATCTCCAGGTAAAACTGGATAGACTAAAACAAATTTTATTTATATATCATTTCTTTCAGAGGCTAAAGTTTAAGAGCACAATAAAATTCTAAAGCCTTAGGGATACTACAGCAATAAAATACCATATAGACAGAAGTAACAAGTCAGTATTGAATTATCACCTGACATGAGCTGTGCAGGCTTATAAAAATTAGCTTCTTATAAAGATATATCTGCACTTATTATAGATGAAGTTTCAGAACATATTTCTTCTATTTTACTTTCCTATTCTTTCTAGAAAACTGGTTTAGGTGTTTTCAAACAATATCCAGAATTCTTTTGGAAAAGACAAACTCCATGGCGAGTCTGTTATGTTTGAACATAATTAATACTCTATGGCCATTTTTGTGTGCATTTGGTGATCTAGCCCTTTTGTTTTAGTATTCCAAAGCAGTGACTTTTAATGTGGTATTCAAAAATTGCTACTAATTTCTCTCTTACTATAGGAACCAAAAATCCTATACTTCATGTATGGTCCCACCTCAAAAGTCAGAGCTTTCCAGTTTTGTAACATTAATAATTTTTCATAATTTTAATCCCATAAAGTTCAAGAAAAATTGACCCTCTCTTTTCAGCTACCTTAAAAGTTTAGTAGTTTCACTGAATTAACTAGAAATCCTATTTGTGACTCAGAAAGCTCTTTCACCATTTGATTTCTGATGTTATGTCATGAATATAAAATTAATAACTTCTTGATTTCTCCATATTTACAGCAGATAATATGTTCTTAACTAGGAGGTAAGAACATGTTACCTGATATAAATATGTAAGTAATCAATGTTTTGCAAACATGTTGGGATATTCAGATACTTAAATTATAGTGACTGTCATAAAAACCTAAAAGTTCGTAATTACATTTGACAGTTTCAAAAAGTACGGAGAGTTATCTCTCACTGTAGCATAAAAAAAACTAACTGTGCACTAAGCTAACTAAGCTAGGAAAATTAAATCCTCAGAAACACCATTATGTGTTTGTTGAAATTTAATATGAAGGAATAAAGCCAATGACATGAATTTCATTTGCAGAAAAAAACAACGATGTTGTACTGACAAATAGATAGACATGTTTAGTAAAAAAAAAGTCCTCTTTTATAAAATAAATGAAAGAAGTGTCATTGAAAAATGGACTGTCAGATTGGTGCTGGTCTAATACTGTTCTTTCTGCAATGAACATTATGCATTAGTGAGCTGAGAGCAACAAGCAGGAATTATTGTGAGATACTACATATTATTTCTTTAGAATAATACAATCAGATATTCCATCTCAGGCAAATCGGTCCCTTAAGCTATAAATGTATCCTGATTATTTGTCTCATAAGCAGCCAAATGGAACAGAAAAAAAAAGGAGTCGTACTTTCTTAGTGA
Source organism: Hirundo rustica (assembly GCF_015227805.2). Taxonomy (NCBI): domain Eukaryota; kingdom Metazoa; phylum Chordata; class Aves; order Passeriformes; family Hirundinidae; genus Hirundo; species Hirundo rustica. Next base: position 43,904,336 of record NC_053455.1, on the reverse strand, counting down.
ATTTCTCCTATGTGGTAAACATGCTTGCAGAAACAATTAAGCATCCTGAAAAGAACATCTTTCATTTCCTGTGAAGCATAGCTGAATTTGGGAACCAGCATCTGTGAATACAAGAAGATTGCTGCAATACCTGGTTAGTCTCTACATATTTGTGAATAAATTGTTATTTACAGTGACCTTCATTGCTTATGAAATACAATCATGTTTTTAGGCAGTTTTGTCTCTTGTTTTCAACAAAATAAACTAGATGAAATGTCTGATATATTTTGAGAATGTCTGTTTTTTACTGGCACATGTCTGATTTCTATTTTCTGGTGAAAATCTATGGAAATATTCCTAGTCTTAATGGAAACAATGTGAGCCCATCGTTGTTACTCCTCACTGTAATTCCTCATTTCAAGGGTTTCTCCAGTTAGAGCATAGCTGCAGCACCCCACTTGCTGTATTCCATTCCCAGATCTGAGGGGCAGCTGGGGAGGGATGTGCACTCCTCATAGATGAGCACAATCATCATTCTGGTGCAATGGTGAGGGATGCTGGAGAGCACAGTCTACAGCCTTTGAAATGCAGTGAAGAAAGGCTGGAGTCAAAAAACGTGTGTGAAATCCCTGGAACTGCTTTGTCCTTGTCTGTTGCAGAAGATACTCAAAAAAAGTTCATCTGAATAAAAAAGAATCCTCTGTGGGCTGGGTGAGGCATTGTAAATATGATCTTGAGGAATGCAATGAGGAGACATTCTAATTAATTATCTAATTATTACTTGGATAACGATAACGCTTATCTTCATGTCCATGAAATACTCCTGGCTAAGGGATGGCTTGGGATCTAGCAGAACTTGTACTTGCATTCTTTGCCATTTTTATAGTCTTACTAAATGGCGCTCAGAGGAGAGCTGGAAGCCCTGGTAATGGCGCTTTATGCTTGCAGGGCTTGTTGGCTGGTGCTGCAGAGGTCTCCCTGTCCATACCCTCTTCACCTTACCCTCTGGCTTTGTGTTGTCCTCTCCCTAGGGAAAAAAACCCTTGGGTCAATCTGAGCCTGGACACCATCCCTGTCTCCCCAGTGGGACCTCCTAGGCACTGCTGCCACACCAGCAACACAGGGGAGCAAGTGCCTGGGACAGAACAGGGAGTTAAATCTGCCTCTGGGCTGCATTTGCAATATTCAGTCTCCAGGTCTTTTGGACTGCAGCATTTCTAGACTTGCTGTGCACTCAGAATAACCAGCTTGGCTTGGACTTATCTATTTAAACAGCTTGAATGGGCTCATATGGGGTGAAGGTTTTTTCCAAGAATTTTCTGTCTTGGGTCATTCTTAATGCTGTGAATTTCCTGAGCTCCTTCAGTTACACCTAAGGACTCTTAGCTCTGTCTCACCAGGCAAATGTGACAGTTAGCAAGAAAAAAAAAATTAAATGCTAAGATTTTAGTAGGCAGCTGAAAAACAGCATTGTAACACAGAACAAAGGAGAAAGAATATTTCTATGGAGTGCTAAAAATTACTGCTATAAAGTTTATTTGCTCCCTGCTCTCACCTTCATACCTTGTACCAGAGTCTTGCTGACTGCTCTGACTCATGTGGATTTAATCAAAAGTTTTAAAGCACAAGAATTTGAAAAATACCTTTTTTTTTTTTTTTTTTTTAAAGGACAGAAATGGTATTTATGCATTACTAGTTAAAAATATCAGCTACTTAACAGTTCTGAAATTCCTGTGTTTAATAGTTGGCAGGATGATCTGCAAAGTCAGCTGTAGACACAAAGCAGTCTCATGTTGATTCTCATGCCTCTGACCTGCAAATAAGGCAAGGTGAACAGCTAAATGGACAGGGCTGGGAAAAGCCAGGCTTTAACAAAGAAGTGGTAAAAAGTATCTAGATTTTCTTTTTCTTCCACTGAAGCATTTCTAAGTAGCAACAAAAAAGACAGATGCTAAAGCTGTGGCTTGTCATCTTGATTGCCGTAGGCTGATTCTGTCACCAAGTCATTTGACTGGGCTCCTCTCCCCCTCATCTAAGTCGAACCACAGCACTCTTTCCTCACTTCTGAAGGGTCTTGTAAAGCTTAATTAGTACAAAGCCTTTGAGCAGAGATTAAAGGAGAGCATCCAGTAGGATGTTCCTCCTCCTCCGACTTCAGGTTTGAGGCTGACACGGAGCATTGCCCTTCATCAGCTGGTGCTACTCTGGTGCCACATGAAAGGACAGGCTGCTCTCAGAAAAACCTACCTGTGATGGACAGGAGTTTCAAATGCACCCAGCACTGCCCCAGCTCCATTTCAGCTGGGTCCAACTGCAAATGTTGCATTGGTAGAAAAGCGCAGAATTAGGGCACATACTGAATCCACTGGGACAGTAACAATAATCCTGGGAATGCAAGAGATTTTCTGAGGGACACCCTCAGCAAAATCCCCTTGCCTTGTGGTACAAAGTTACTGGGTGTGTTTTCATTAAATCCCCAAATAAATAAATCAGTGCTTTTTTTTTTTTTTTACAAGGTTAAATGGAACCTGTGAACACCTTGATATTTAAAGCACATCCTGGAATTTCACCCCCAAATAATTCAATGAAACAGCAGTCATAGGACCAAGGGGATTTTTATACATCATTGTAGAATAAAATCACTGGAAAATGGATGTGAAGATTTGGGCTGATAACTCCTACTGGTGAATGATGTAAAGAATAGCTTAAGAGGTCCTAAAAGAAAGCAAGCAGAATAATGGAGAAGATGATGGGGCATCTGCATAAATGCCACAGATGGGAGCTGCTAGAAATTCTTTCATGCAAATCAGGAATAATTCCCAGAGATCATTAGTACTACATAGGTAAATACCAGTGAGAAATCAGAATCAGGACCACGGCATGGATAGGAAGTGAGAGCAAGCAGATAAACATTAAAAGGTGCACATTTTTGGCTGGCTATACTGATATGTTCTAATTAATAGCAGTAATAGGATTCACATATCTAAATCCCTGCACATCACTGTGAAAATTTACTCCAGATGCCTGCCTCCAAGAAGATGGCTGGGGGAGAAGGAAGAGAAGGAAAGGAAGTAAAAGAATTATAAAATGACATTTCACCCCACTCTTTGAGAGGAATCATCTCATAATTACTGAGCAAGATTGGCAACACCTTTTAATGTTAGATTTTATTTCATTTTTTTCTGTAGGCAGGGTTTTAGGAAAGGAGGGAGGAGAGGAGGGTGAAGTAAAGGATTAGTCTGGGTAAACAATGAAGCCTCAGTCTGGATGGTTTAAAACTCAGGATAATCCTAGCAAGCTGGGAGATCTGCAGTGGGATGGTTTGAAATGTAAATGTGACGTCCTCCTTGGTAAATTAACAAGACATGACTGCAGGCTCTCCTTGCTACTACCGTCACATTCAAAGAGTTACTCGTTCTTTCTCTTCTCATCTAATGCTATGACAATAGACAGTCACCAGGAGTCTGCTTCAAATAAATATCAAATCAAGCCTTTATCGTATCCAGAAGTGACATATGCACTGAATTATCTTTTATTCATTTTACACAGAATTTTGTTGCTATGAACACCATATAACATGATGCAGCTGGGATACCAGCCCCTCTCCCCAATCCCCTTAACACCAATTTCTTGCATGCTTCCACAGAAAAATGGGCAGAAGGTATCTAATTGGTGATTATGAAGCAAAAATTTAAATTTTATTATGCAATTGCCTAAGTGGAGATGATTGATAATGTTTTTTTTTTCCTGAATATCTTTGAGGGATTTATTGAAATTTTTATTCTGTTACTTTAAAAAACATTGAAAAAAATGCCCTCACCTACCATAAAAATGCCTTGACAATAACAATCATGAGCAAATGTCAGATGATAGGAAGTGGCATCTATACAGTACAACTCCTGCTAATTCCATCTGTCCAGAACATAGGGGCACATTCTCCTGTTCAAAGAGAAATTGATGGTAGCGTTTAAGCTATTATTGTTAAACATCTTTATTGCTTCCTGCTTTCTCAAGAGAGACCTGAGAATGGCAATGCTGAGAAGACTCTTGCCCTGTGTTTTGTCTCTCTCTTAGGGCTGTTTAGTGCAAACTTCTCTGTGGTCCCTCAAGGAGGGTCGCCAGGGAATAGCTGCCATACACTTACCACACCCTGTCTCTATTTGATGCCTTTTTGTCTCCAACATGCCTTCTAGCCTCTTCTCAGTGTCCAATTCACTGTTAGACTCTTTGGAGACATGCCAGAGTGGGAACAGCTAGCTTTTCACAACTTGGTGGTAAGAATTTATTCTTCAGAAGGGTTGCAGGGCACTTCTTTCATTACCAAGTGTGTATAGGCAGTGGTAAAATTATTTTCTTTGTGTACTTTATCAATAGCTCCACAATTGTGACAGCCCAGCATTTCAGAGATGAAATGCATTTTAATAGATTATTTTGAGGGTATCTTTTTCTCTGAAACTTAAAGCTGCCTCACTGCATTGCTTATAGCCTAGAAGCTGTCCAGAGGAAGCTTCCAGCCACATTCGCTGCATTATCTGAGACAGCCATGCAGACGTTGCCTCAGCAAACCCTCCTTTAAACTTGTGACATAGCGGTGCATGGCATGCTCAAGCTCAGACATCCCCACCAGAAATAAATGCTGATCTTTGCAAAGCTCTAATGAGTATTATTCTGGTTGTACATATCTGCAGTAAAGAGATAGCTGTTTCCTGCCTGTGGCATTGGTATTACTTTTCACATGTATTTTAAAAATATGACAGAGATCAAGGTGTCTGAAAATAAATTCTCAGAAAGAAAGCACTACCAATGCTTTCACACACTCATTAATCTCTCAAAGCTAGATTGCTCCCCAACAGAAGCTGGCCAGATATCAACAGCAATTCTTTCCCAGCGGGTTTCATATAACTTAAGCCTTACCCACATGCTAAAATAGCTTCAATTAAATATTACTTTCCATATGCTTACATAAATTCTCATGTGTCTCAACAGAGACTTTTTTCTGTGGTGATTTTATGTCCTTCCAATATGGTCATTACTCCTCTTCAAAAGTGAAATCTGCTTTCTGTATTGTGAGTTAGGTATCTAACTGGTACAAGCTGACAAATGGTTGCTAAAATTTAAGCTTTCTATGTCTTTTGCTAAACTAATGGGCCTATTTGGACATTCCCAGCAACAGCAACAGTCCCACAACAACACAAGGTCCTTAAGTAATGAAGGATCACAAACAGCCCTAAGAAATTCTAGGAAAACCTGCTTCTTGTGTGGTAATTCAGGTAGCACTCCCCATCTCTGAAAGGCTGTTCAAAGATCCCTTAATGTAGTAATTTTGCCATGAGCAGGATTCTTGATGTTTCCTTGCAACCAAGAATATAATGGAAGAGTTATGACTCTGTAAAAAATAATTTATTAATTTCTGCATACTTTGTTTAACATTGTTTTTGTGTAAAATGGATGCTAAGACCACAAAGGACATTTGAGAGCATCCAAGTTCAAAAGACCCCACTAATACTGACATTCCCAGTCCTGGAAAACGGAATGGGATGTACATACCTGTAGACAGAAGCAAGGCAATGGTGGCTCTGTGCTGACAGAAGCCAGCCTCATTTGCACTACAGCAACTCATCACAACACATACCAATTAGTGGTAAAGGGTTTGGGAATAAAGGCAATCCCATTTCCTGGCCTGGTTAGCTGAGGTAGCAAAACTGAATCCAGTTAAAAAATTCATTATAAATCCTGCATTACCTAGAGAGTTAGTCTTTGAGTTTCAGGGCTGCAGACAAGACAGTAAACTAAGGACAGTGTTTTCTGACTTAATTACCAAATCAACTGCCATTTCAAATTCTTTTGATCTTTTCTCAAAGGGAAGACATGAGTTCCCGCATTTAAGTCCTTGTAAAAATAACATGGGTGCTAGAGATCTGCAGCAGTTCCACTGTTAAAATAGAACATCCCAATTCATGTTTTGGAGAGTCTGTTTTAAGTCCCAGAGTGGCTTACTTGGCAAGTCATTCAGAGCCAGACCTACACGCACCTGGGTATCACACTCAACTGTGCATGAAGTTATTTTAAGTGAGCTTGGCTTCTCAGTGCATCTGCAGTGTGTTCAAACTGAGTAACTCTGCCCTTTCTAGGTAAGTCTACTCAGCACGGCATTGTCCTGAGTGAATGAACTCTCCTGATGAACTGTCCTTCTGTCTCATTCATGTGATGCTTTGCTGTGGCCAATAGCACTTGTGATTCCTTCAGCAGTGGCAGACCCTCTGTGCCATGCCTTACCTGGCTTTTAGAGCACTGACAATGCCACAGAGGCCATATGCTGTGAGGCTGAACTAATGCACGTTTGTAAAAATAACCCTTTGAGGTCTGAGGAGAGAAAGAGCTTAGAGAAATGCAAAGTAGAATAGCCTGTCTCCAGCCACTGCTGTTAATAGTTCCACGATTGATTTCAAACATAGTGGTTTTAATTCATAATTGAAATTTGACCTTGTGTTTGACAGGAAATGGGCAACATCAGAGAAAGCATTGAAGTGACTATGTGCACTTAGTACTAGAACATGCAGGTTGACAAGTGGTTTCAGAATTCAAAAAGAATTTTTAATGTGATGTCCTAGCACAGTAGTTGATTCATATATACTAGCTTGTGATCTGCAAGATAAAAATGTTGATTAACTATGATGCAAGAATGCTTTAAAGTAGAACCCTTTGATTTCCATATTTTCTAACAGACATAAACTAGTTATTGAATTACATTTGCATGATTTGTCTGTCTTATATCCTTAATCAAATGAGATTTAAAGGAAAATGTATTATTTATAATGCTTTTATGTAACAGGATTTCATCTTAGCCTGTTGAGTATTTATTTATGTTAAGTACAGCTATTTTGACAGAATTTGATACTGTCCAAAACTTTAAAAAAAGAGAAAAGAAGGGAAAATATAGTCAGCAGTACATAATAGCATCTCCTTGATATAGCAATATGTGAATGACAACAAGAAGAGTCTTATGAGTATCTACATTTGACAGATATTTCATCCTCTGTGATCTTTTTCCTCTCATTTTCTGCTGTGTTGCAGCTAAAAGTTTTTTGCTTCCCCTACACCACACAGAAATGAAAACTGACCAAAGGTGTAACTAGTTTTCACCTAAGATTTTGGACATTGTGATCAAATAATGAAGTTAAAACCAGAATAGCATATTGCCAATGGAATAAAAAAATATTTTAAATACTGGCCTCAAATGAAAAAGGGTTCTATATGAGATGACTTTCAAAGAAATATGCTAGTCCTCAAATACTGTGTAAATGGCAGGAACAAATCTATTTTCTGTTTAGAAAGGTAGTGCTAACTGTAAAATTAGGAATTTATTATCTCTAGTCCACAAGATCATTGACTGGCCTCACTTATTCACATGGCAAATTATCCCTCCTTGCATGCCTGGGTGGACTTTTGTCCGGTTTTCCTAATTTATATTTTCATAAATGGTTATCTGACATTCACTCCTATACTATATATCAATCAGTACATAAAATGATTTACAAATATCATAAAATCAAATGTCTCTTTTCATTGACTTGTACAGAACTTTAATATTGATATGACTTCATTCAATTTGGCTTGGTTTGATCTTTTTCATTCTTTTGTCTCCCTCAATGCTTAAAAATGAAATGACAGATTTAGAGTTCACTGGACAAAATTATTTGATTTGACATATGTGTTCCAATAAACATAACGCAGTCATTGTATTTTCCTTTGGAGCAGGATTAAGCATAGGACTACCAATATTTGGATATGCCGGTATTAGTATTAGTCCTTAGCAAAATGGATGACAGATGAATAAGGACATGGGGAAGACAGATACCACTGGAAAGAAAACTATAAACAACCATTGCCTGGTCTCCTGCACTGCAGAGAAAATAGAAAATTTGAGTCCAAACATTTTATAAAATCTCCTCCTGTCCAAACCACAGCAACACTGGTGGACAGTGTTTAATTGGACTGGGAACTACTACACCTCAGGGAGATTCCCTGTTTCTGTCACTTTGAGATCCCGTGGAAAAGTCTGGTAGAGGATCTAGTCAGATACCACAGTTCACAGAAGCATCAGGAGACCTCGAGACTCCATCTGTCATGGGTTAGTATAGTTTAGTTTTTTAGTTATAAAAGAATGTAAAATAATTCTCCAGGTCAAGACCTGAGAATTGCTTTAGAAGAGATAGAGACCTATCAGAGACTTAGTTGGAATACTGACATCTGTTCTGACCACTGAAATTGTTGGCTACGACTTTGGGAAGTACCATATAAAAGCCTTTGATTTCCTGTAGGTGGGTCCTTTTCCTTCTTTCCTTTGGCCAGCGAGAGACAGGTAACATCGAGCTGGGCCTGCTGCTCCCCCCTTTTGGGGGAGCTGGCCTGAGGCCTGGCCGGATTCCATCGGCTCCCGGGTGAAGGGGGGGAAGGAGAGGTTGCTGCTTTGCAACAGCTACTTTCTCTAAACTTCCCTGGAGCAGGGAGAAATCTCTGCCGGGCCCCTGATAAGAGCTATGGGCACCATTTAGGCTGAGGCCACCCTGATTTACACCAAGGGGTGGGCTGAGAAGGCATTTATGATCCTGCCTGGTTTTTTTATGATTCCGGACTGCCTGAGTGCTCCGATCTCTGATATTTCTGTAAGTTCTTCCTCCCTCACCAGCACGGCCTTGAACATCTAACACCAGGAGCCACAGAAGGAGAAACAAAGACTCCAAGCGGATTTAACTCTTTCTTAGCAGCATGAAGCTTCCAGAGCTCAGTCCTTCTCTGAGAGAGTAAGAAAAGACAAAGTGAACATAAAGAACAGCAGGTTGAAGTCAGTAAAGCAAGAGTAAAAAGACTGTTGGGATGGAGGGTTGAAAAGTTAGTTGTTCTATTCTTACTTGAGCCATGGAAATGAACTCTATATTTAGGTCATCCCTTTAAATCATGGGAAAGATATGCATTTGGGGTGATGATTGTTTTAATTTGTGTGTAGATTTAAGCAAAGGTGTTTGTGATGAACTAAGTAATATCCTATAAGATACTTGAACAGAGATAAAGATGAGAAGCCCCCTGCACCAGTGAAGAAGTGAGAAGATATCTCTGTACCCTGAGGTGAAGAATCCTTTGCTTTGGAGTTACTCATCTTTAAAAGGTGACACCCCAGTATGCAAAAGTCTAAGACCCATGACCCATAAGCAGCTTGGGAAACTGCTCCTGGGAGGGTCACAAAGGCAGGTTTCTCCCGGCGGTTGTTTTTGTGACAGTTTAAAACCCACAAGAGAATTGTTCTAAGTTGTCAGTGGGATCCATCACTCAAAAGGATACTCTTCCCCTAATGAATTGATGAAAGACTATTATCAAAAAATGAAACTGACTAAAAATTACAAGTTTTATCTCTTTATGTTGTTTTGTAAGAAAGTAAACAGTTTGTAAGGGAAGGGAAAAGTGGTTTTTGAAGTTTAATTACATTTTAGGTTTTTTCCAACTTTCTGTTTTTCTATTCTTTTAGTATATGTTAATAAACTATTTGTTAATTTTAAAGTTGAGCCTTCTTTGTTTTTCTCCTAGTCTCTCTCCCACAGAAAGAGTAAGTACCAAGACCAAAATTTAGTGAACATGAAACCACTACATTAATTAGTGTTTCCGCCCAGTTTGAAATTAAAACTATGACACCATCAAAACAGAGAACTTCACATAAGACCTTTTTGGAGTTTTGACTTAATTTTTCTCCATAATGTTCAGATATTCCAGTGATCTGCCTCTTCGCGTTTATTCCACAGCTGTTGTTCTTGGCCTTTCTCCTTGTTTTCTTTCCCCTTCATTTTCTGTCATCTCCTTTTCATGATATTTAAAGGTAACTAATCTCTTCCCTTTCAACACATATAAAATGAAACAAAATTAGTGTTTGCCTTGTCAGTTGATCACTGTGTTTGTGTATCATGCCCCTCTTTCACATCCCTTTGTGCAGGACAAGTCTGTTTTTCAACAGTTAAGAGTCACAATTGGGGAACAGAATTCCTAAGGGACCAGAGATAATGGCAACCAACAGGAGGAGAAACAGCCTCTGAGACTGAAGAGTGCCAGTGGAGAGGTACCACAGGACGCATAATCAGACAGGCAGCTCTCAGACCTCCTTGCCCAGTGAACCCAAGCTGTCCCTCTGACCTTGACACTCAGGACCTGAGCACCATTTCTTTGCACATATTAAAGGATGGTGGAGTAATTGTTCTGAAACAAAATCACTTTTAACTGGAGAAATTTGTCTGCTCTGGGGAGAATAATCTGCACTGCAGGAATGGCAAAGTTCTTCCACTAAGTGATGACAATATATTTTTCCATGCAGTAATCCCTAAATAGTTCTTCACAGGTCGAACATGACACCAAATGATTTACTTGAAGACAGTTCTGTGAAACGGACTTGGAGTGCTTCCAGTTAAACCAATTCATGAAGAACTCACATGAAGACACTTTTTGTGAAGAGAAAGTGAACTGAAACAAAAAAGCAACAGGTTCAGGCCCAACAAGATGAGCACATATGTAAGACTCACAAGACAGTAGAATACACTTGGCTTTGACAAAGCTTGACTTTTGCCTTTGGTTGAGTCCCTTCCCTCTTCTTGGTCTCATTTTCAATCTGTAGAGTGAAGTTACTGAAATTTAGTTTCCTTCCAAAGTGCTTTTGGTTTCCTGTCTGAAAGTTTTCATTAAAGGCTGGCTGGTTACTCTTCAAGTCTATGAATTCTGAAATTTCCATATCAAAACCAGATTAATTAGTCTGTTTTAGTTTGCTGTCTCTCAGTAGTGGTCAGTGATCGATTCATCAGGAACTCAAGAGTTTTATAATGCACTTAATGGCATTATAGATAAAAATAATTCCCGTAGGAGAACATTTCTTCCTGGCTCAAGCTGGTGATCAGCTTACGCTTTGAAGCAATATGGGCTGATAGCCCCTGTAATTTTATCCTTCTGACTGTAACTGCGGAAGCTTTTTTTTACAGTATTCATATGTGTCTAATCCTTTTTTAGAATCTTCCTAAGCTAGGTTGCCTCAATAATTCACTTTGCCTTTACTCAGGTTTTGATATAGGTGAAGAATTACAATATTCAGGGCTGGTTCCAAAGCTCAGCTTCTTGGTTCTTCAAAATTCGCAAAGAGCCTTGCCTGAAGGTTATTAGTCATGGCTTCTTGGAAAATGTTGTGATTATACAGAATAAAATGAGACCATTAAACAGCATCCCAAGTTTACCAGTATGCTTACTGTATAATGCAGTGGCTTGTTTACAAGATACAACAAATGAACACACATCTATTAACAAAAATTAATGATGAACAATCACTGTAATATCTCCTTGCTTGCAAAACACCTCCTGCAAATAAATTGGGTTAACAGTAGTTTGCTGATTGGCTTTATCTCACAAACAAGAAAATTAACAACATTAATGAATTCACTTCGGTAACATTAAGATCGTGATATAAGAAGCAATAAAAATTTATGGCTGTTATGGGGAGTGGGTGTAAGCAAACTTAAACTAGAATAGCTTTTTGTCCTAGATGTTGTGTAGACATTGCACCTCAATTTCTGAGGTCTGTATTTGCAGCGGCGTTGTAGAAATGGCTTAGTGAAACAACAAGCTATTCTGCTGAGGAATCTGTAAAGCACTTGTGTTGGTGAATAGAAGCTGAATATAAGAATGCAAATATTTAACACTGACATTCAAAGACTGGCAGAAATCTGTTGTATAGAATATGCATGGAAAGGACTATTACCTGTTCCCTGTGTCTACATATGCAGTTACAACCTGAAGTTTTATGAATAGGTCTTCTCAGACACAAGTGTGTATTTTAAAATAAAGAGAATGGTCAGAAAGATATACATGAAAGAAATTAATAAAAATGATGGAAACAAAAGGACTTGCCTTCAAGGACTTCAGCTTTATGGAATTCCAGGGCTCACCCTTGGCTGAACATTCTTTCTGCCTAATATATATAAGTTTGTCTTTGACTTCCAGTGGAAACAAAGACTTCCAGTGGAAATAAACACTTTGGTTTGGAAAATATTTTAAAATGCTGACATGACAATTTCCTTTTTTGAATGGATTAAGTAAGATATACCTTATTCAAATAGATGCAAGAAACACCTTTACACCCACTGCTTGCAGATTAACACCAAGGAGGCTTCCAGAAATTCAAGGCTCGTTCTAGAGCCTAGTCTAGACTATATCAAGAAATTTATCAACACAATGGAAGGCTGAGAAAAATGGTGATAAAATTTTTGATAGATAGCTCCTTCAGGATTTGGGAACTTATATGGCAGTATTTTACTCTAACTTCACCTGATGTCTCTCTCCTGTACACACACAAATAGTAATGCTCTGTGCTGTGAACAAAAAAAGCCTCTTTCCAATCTAGTTCTTTCCTGAAACAGAACCCTAAGGAGATCTGCACAAAGCCAAGAAGCTGTTATCTCTTTGCTGAAGACACAGAAGAGAAGGATCAGCTCCTGAGCGTGAAAGCTGTGGCAAGGTAACTGGTGGTCAGGGGCATCTGAGCATCATGTGCACTCATACATCGTTTACATAAGAGATCTCATCTGTGATTCTCTGTGCTAATTTCCATTTTCTGTCACTTCCCCCTCCTCACTTTTCAATTTGTATGTTTGGGAGAAACTGTTGTGTAGCAGTCCTGGAGAATTAAATTGTCTAGACCTGTCCTATGAGTACTTCATGGTATGAGTACTTCAGTAGTCTGAAATCTTCTGATTTAATGAGCCATGAACTCAGCCCCCCGACTGCTTTGGAGAAATCTAAGCTTATGTGCATTCTGTCTTCTGCTTGAGTCTGAAATTCCAGGTAATATCCATTATTTCTTTCTCTTGTGATTATTCTAATGATTTTGGATACTTTCATTAAATAGACTGACACCACAAAATGCATTTCATAGTGGCCACCACACAGGGTGGCAGGGAATAATTCTGAGCAACTACTCACTAATAAGCTGCATATTAAAAGTACTTACAGATATATTTTTCAGTAATTGTTTTAATAAAATGGATTCACAATAGTTTTCTAAAGACCATACAAACAGTTTCCAAAAGAGTGCCACTGTGTCAAAAAAGTGGTCTCACAGGCAACGGTATGACCAAAAATCATTCCTGAGTTCAGAACTGATAATCATGAGGCAAGTCAGATTTTCAAAACAGTCCAAGAACCAAAGCAATATATACCACTTACTGTGACTAACTGTCACAGAATTCAGTGATGAAAATGTTTACATGAGCACATAATTGCTTTCTGAGAAATGGCTAAATAAAACCTCCTGCCTAAAATTTATAATGTTAATGTTGCCATTCTAGTGTCACTTTCTGCTTCTCTCTGTGGGACCAAATCCTGAAGCCCAAAACCGGAGCCTTGCCAAGCCTGCTGGCAAGATCCTGGAGAAACTCTGAAATGTCCAGTCCGCCTGAGGGAAACAGATTAGGCAGCACTTCTAAAGGACTCTACAGAAAGCATGGTAGGCTACAGGAAATCTGTAATCTAGCTATGTGAAATCTGCTAAGAGAGCAAATGCCAGGTGAAACAGCTGGAATCATTTGTTTTGCCTTGGTCCTAGGACTACATACCAGGACCCTGAAATCCTCTGCTGTGAGTCCGACTTAGCATCAGGAAGATGAAAAGTTTGCTTTACAGCAGCCATGACAATCAGTAAATATTAACCCAAATCCTCTTTAAATCAAATCAAGTTTTCCCCATGTAATTTTCCATGCCACTGAAATTCGTACAGATTGTAAAGGAATGGAAAAGGCTGTTCATTGTTCATTAATGGAGCACAATTACAGGTATAAAAGGAAACTATTTTCTTAATGTCTCTCTTGCTCGTGGAATGTGATTGATGGTTGCTGTTACTAAAACAACAGAGAAAAAACACTTAATTACAAAATAATCTTTTTTGTTAGGCTGCAAATATGTCACAGGGTTTGTATTCCTCTAAAGCACGCTTTCTTTATATAAGACTCTCAAAGGATTTCAGAGCTTCATTACCAATCTGTTCTAAATAAAGGAACCCAAAGCAGGGAGGGAGCAGAGGTGCACTAGGGATCCCAGGTGGAAAAAACAAATAAAAAGAAAAAAGGAAAAAAAAGGGAAAGAAGAATCGGTGTACTGAAAAGACCAAAAAAGGTTGCATTAGTTATCTTTGTAATCTGTCCATCCATCTCTGCTACTAATTGACTCCATTAGATGAAACCACTTTTAAAATGGGGTCTGATGAGTAGGATTGAATACTAAGACTGTGTGTTAGAATAGGAGAATGGACTCCACTTCCCTTTTGGTGCTGTGTTTCTATGACTACTGCAGAGACTAGGAATCAGACAGAACCAGTCTCTAGGTACCACCAAATATAATTCCCTTCTGTTACAAGGCATGGACTTTGTGCCATGCGAAGAGTAAATAACTTTGATTACAATAAAGGTTATTAGGAGAAAAGCAGCAAGCTTTGATCATTATAATGAAAACCTTTTCCTGATTTGTGAAATGTTTGTGCCAACATTTACTGTGGTACTTTTTCTTAATGTGATTGTTTACTACTAAAACCAATCTCAAATAGAAATAAATGTTTTAAGCTTACTAGGTGGTGAGGGAAAAGTGGCCACAAAGTCATATCTTAAAAGGAGATGTACTTATAAAATCCCAATATTAATATCTTCACAACAGTCATTACTTTATGGTACAAATGTCTCAATAAATAATCCTTATTTATTGCATTATGTTAAGCCTTTGACATATATCTAGAGATGATGACTACCTCTTCATTTTTGTTGTCAGTAAAATATAAACCAGTATTATCACTACACAATGAATGCACCTCAAAGCAGAATCAAGGACTTTGAAGCCAATTGATTTTAGTTGGGTGTATTTGCGTAAGCACTTGTCATACTGTATGTAGCCCTTGACCATTACCTGGCTCCTCTGAACTCAAACTAAGCCACCCACACTTCACTCACTTGAAGAAGGAATATTTATTTTATTCTTTTGTCCACAATGAAAGATTAGCATCTGCTTTGCAGCTCAGCACTCAGAAAGCAAAGGGGAAGGAGTTTTGGCCGTGTTTATCCTAAATGGTGGCTCGAGTGCCCACCGCGCCCACTGGGTAGGTAAGCTTCACCTTGCAGAGGTCTCAGAGCTAGCTAGAGATACCATAAAAGACAATGCATGTAATATCTTCATCTGAGATATCCTAAAGGAGCCCCCTTTTCTTAGGCAAACTTGCTGGAAAATTTCTACTTTTTTACTTTCCTCCAACCTAGAAAAGCAGAGCCATGCAAATGAAAAAGCAGAGAATATTATTTTCTCTAAAAACATCACATTTTTTTATCCGGTGTTGCTGGTTTGCTCAGTACCCCTCAAGAAGACTTTTGACCAAGGGACGTTGTTGTAATGCATTATTTGGGTTTATATTGTGTTTCATCAGATTTGTAACGTTTTCCCTGCTCCCCTTGGAAACTATCACATGGTTTGTCCCTGCTCGGCTGCACCCATCCCCCACACTGGAATGTAACCCAACTCTGTTCCACTCCCACCTTATCCCTGATCGGGCAGTGGCTTGTCCCTGCCTCTGGGCCCTGCTCCCCGGGGTAAAAGCCCTGGGATCAGGGGGCATGGGCTCTCTTGGGCACTGGGGCGGCAGGAGCAGGACTCCAGAATAAAGCAATGATATTCCCCCGGTGAGAGAGCAGGCTCTTTCCTTTTGTCATCGGCGGTCGTCTGGTCTCGCTAAAGAAGCACTACAGGACGTACCTCACATTGAACCATGGCAAAGTGAGAAAAATTGCTCAATAACAGCATGCCCAGACTTTACAGATATATTGATGATAAATTGAGCATATGATCAACTGCAGTGACATTAGAAGTGTTGAGAGGCACTTTACATCTTAATGATAAACAGATGAATGATAGTTCCAGTATGTTCATCAACATTTTCTAAGGAAGCCTGATCTATTTTTTAGCAACCTTATATTTTTCAGGAAAGATTGAGCAGAACTTTGTCAGGTCATGTTCTGAAGAGGGTTTTCTCTACAGCATTTGGTGCTGATTGCTGCTGGAGGAAGGATAACAAATTAAATGGCTCATTGATCTGTTCCAGCACAGAAAATCCTACATTTCCCTGTATTTATTGTACTACTGAATACCCAAGGGCTTAATGTAACTCTCTCAACAACTTTCTATGAGGATATGTAAGAAGCCTTTGAAATCAGGACAGTCCTGTAAGAATCACAGAAGTGTAGTATTATTAAAGTTAGAAAAGAGTCCAACTGTTAGCCTAGCACTGCCAAGTCCACCACCACTAAAAAATGTCCATAAGTGTCCCTAAGATGGGTGAAGACACAGCCAGTACAGGTGACCTCAACTGACTACAGGGATATTCCAGGCCATATGACATTGTGTTCAGTATATAAAGAGGGGCGAAGAAAGAAAAAGGAGGGACAGTAGGAGTGATGGTGATTTGGACTGTTTCCTACAATGGAACCCTGTTTTCCTGGGGATGGCTGAACAACTGCCTGCCCAGGGGAAGGAGATTGAATTCCTTGTTTTGTTTTGCTCAAGTGGAAGACATAACTATATCACTTTTTAATATTTATAGTAATTAACACGTAATACAATCTCAATTTTAGGAACTGCGTACCCACCTGAAAACAAACATTGCTATATTTGAATCAAGCAGAAAACATTCACATCACACACAACAGCCTGAACTATGAAAAATCTCAGCTCCTAAGAGAATTGAGGATATGTAGTGAAAAATGTCCACAGAATATGTGAGTGGTGCCAGTGGTATTCCTTCTTCAACCAGTACCTGCAGGTTATAGTTGGTCATTGACTGTTTCTTCAGCTGTGTAGGAATGACCTCTATGGTCCAAGGTCTGGCTGTAGCACATCTCTTCCACGATGTTCCTTTACGCAGTCAGTGACACCACCACCAGCACCCAGGTTTTTTAATGTTTTGCTGAACAACAGTTAGAATATTTAATCTGAATTAGGTCTTGTCAATGGGACAGATTTACCTCTGGTGTGACTGTGCAAAAGTCGAAAGCGTAAAAGTATTGAAAGACTTGGTCTGTTGAATTTATTGATTAAATGAGATGCATACAAATCACAAGCCATATTCTATCTTCGGACACATAGATTCAACCTATGTTGTGTCTAGTGAAGGCCATTAATTTACATCTGTTCTGGGAATATGGCTTGAAAAATTGTGTCATTATCTTAATGCAAACATAATTGTCCCTGATGTGCAAAGCAAGCAATGCCCTGACTCCTGACCTTGTGAAGAGCTGCTGACCCCATATCTGAGCTGAACAACTCATTTGGCCTCATGTACTTCAGTAAAATCTTGCTAAAATCTGTGAGCTTTGAATATGCAGGGAGGAAAAAGAGCAAATCACTGACAATGAATTAAGATTTTCTTTGCAAATAATTTTCACTGTTGGTATAAAAACCCCACAAAATTACCAGTTTGAAGCAGAGCTGCAGAAAGATCTGAATAGGTGCTAAAAATATATGATACTGCCATGAAGATACAGTGAAAAAAGGCTTGGGTTTTTTGCGCATAAGTGCTTGCTTCTAATGAGTTACTATGAAACAAGGGTTCATAGTACAAGCAGTTTAGGAGGTTGTAGTATCTGTTCCTTTATTACATTCTACTTAGGTTATTAAGATAATACATTCTAGAGACCATTCCTGACAAAGCAAGCTTGTCTGTAAGGAAAGTGAGCATCTTCCATAGCTCAGTGAGAAAAAAAAATAAATCTTTTATTCCCTTCTCATAGAATCATGAAGTGTCTAAAAAAGTGAACCGCAAGGAAACATAGGCAGCTGGGTGACTGGCTATAGATGTGCAAAATTGATCAATGTGATGGAGGCATTTTTAAAAGGACTCTAATATTTATAGTATATAGAAAATCTGTAGACAATATTAAGAAAGTGTCCATCACTTAAGGAATTGCCCTGTTGTGCTAAAAAAGGACTAATGTAGATCAGTGTATAGTTTGTCATATCCCCCTTGGCATTTTCGTCTCCTCACAAGGAAGAGATTGTGCTTGAAAAATCTTTTGAGCCTCTCATCCTATTTCTGTAACTATTACACAGAAGAGAACAAGGAGTCTATGCTGCATCAAGAAAGCAAGCAAAATGGGAGCTGTGAGATGTGAGAGGTAAGCACAGAAGGAAAGTGCATCTCTGAGTACTTCTCTAGGAGCGCTGATGAGCTTTTAAGACTGTGACAAGATGGTCAAACTATCTTGCTCTGGATAAGTCACTTTATTTTTCTGTCATAGTAATTGCATTAACAAAAGCTGACACTTCAGAAGTTGTGGCAGTTGATCAAACAAGGGAAATGCAGATGGTGAGAGCCCAGAACCCAGCACAGGCTAGAACAAGCAAGTTTTGTCCACCTTGGGTCTGGCAGCACCCTCCTCCCCAGGGCACAGGAATCTGGAGACCTGTGAAACACACACTGTGGAGCACACACAGTGCTTTTTCCTTGGGGAAAAAAAGTGACACAAAATGAGAGAGCCTTGATAAAGAAAGTGAGCTAAAGAAAATAATTCTCATTGCTCCAACTCCAATGTAGCAGAGCATCATGCTACCTTTCTGTATGTGTTTCTGTGATTTTTGAGGAAACTCAGTGGAAACCAACTCTTGATATCAAGCTAAGGAAACCATTAAAAGTATAACATACATTAACATTCAAAGTGTCAAACGTGTTTTTTTCCAAAGTGCTAGAAATACTAAATCTTCAAATCTCAGTGAAAGGCCAAATACCTGGCAAACATTGTTACAATCAACTATTTCAGTTAGTTTATTGTTACAATAAGAGAAAGAGCCAGAGCCACGTGTAAATACATGTAGTCTTTACAAGTATATCCTGGCATTTCTTATCAGGTTGCTCTCTCTCCAGTTTGAGCAAATATAATTTTTTTCTGGGCTGAGAACTGATGTGCCCAACTGCTACCTCCTTCCAAAAAATACAGGTTTGAAGCTATGAAATAAAGGGATGGCATTTGCTAATGAAAGGCCCCATGAGTCAGCTGCATATTTGCTATTTGTGCCAGAAGGAGTTCCTTCCTTATGGGAGCACTATCGCGCAGCATAAATGATGCATTAGCTGGGAACTAGCAATGGAAATAACACAGTGTGTCATATGGCCCTTAGGAGTGTGAGCATCACAGTCTCTGTCTAAACACTGATGATGTCTTACAGAGATAAAGTCCTGCCTAGGCAAATAGAGGAGTCCTGTCTAACCTAGATATTTCTTCTTACAAATACTGCAAATTTTGCCACAACTCCTCTCAACTGTTACTTAGCTAGATTTATCAAAAGTTCCTGTGTTCTGCTTCATTAAAACACTACATTGGAACATTTTTCTCTTTATAGCCCTGTATAATGTGACTCTGTATTATTCTGGTTAATATTCTTCTCTTCCACTGTATCCCCTAACAGAGAAAAGAGGAGAAGGATTTAACAACAATAGAAAAAGAAAAAAAAATCATTATGTTAAAGAAATAAACTGAAGAATTCTTGCTGATTCTTGTCTTCGGGAACCTGATAATGAGAATCTGACTAGGCACTTTTTATTTATTATAATGAAGTGAAAAATGTGGAAAATTAGCATAGAAGTCCTTAGTGGATGCTATGGAAATAAACAAGAAAGAAAATATCAGACCCAAACCAAAACAAAAATAACTCTGGAGAGGAAAAGAAATTAATTTCAAGTATAATATAATGCCATGCAGACCTGCTCTTACAGAAAACCATCAAGTTAATTTAATTCCACAAACCCCATTGCTCCAAGAAAATGTTGTTTAAATCAATTCATTCTTTCATTATGCCGCTTAAGAGTACCATGAACTGATGAGAAATTACTGAGATGACTTTCATGTATCAGAATCCCTTCAGTTTCACTTCATTTTCTATCTTGACATGGGATTAATGTGCTGTATTTGCATGCTAAAATAGTATATTTAATTGTAAAAGTGGTGTTGTTAAATTACCTTGCAATGAGTTTATTTTTAATGGTTCATTAAAGTTTTTAAAATAGCTTGCTGCACAATTTCGTCTCTGCACTGCTTTAATGGATTACATCTTCAACCAATAGCTCCATTGTAGGAAACCCTGACTTGCTGTTTCCCCTCCAACAACAGATTTTGCACTGGAAACACTTGCAGTCTCACAGGATCAGATTCAGATAATGACAGTACCTGAGCAAAAGTCCATCACTCTCCAGAACTGCACAAACGTGGTATTGAACTATTATGTATAGAAATGTAGCATTGTTGATGTTGGAAAAGACTCCTAAGATCATCAATTCCAACTTTTAACCCAGCACTGCCTAATGTTTAACACTAATCTGTGGTGACACAGGTGTCCCTAAGTGACACGTGTTCCTCTTTTGAACACTACCAGGGATGGTGATTACACCACTTCCCAGAGCAGCCTGTTACAATGCATGACCACCCTTCAGTTGAAGGAATTTCTCCTAATTTTCAATCCAAACCTCCCTTGGTGCAACTTGAGGCCATTTCCTCTGCTCCTGTCACTTGGTACCTGGGAGAAGAGGCCAACCCCCACCTCGTTACACCCTCCTTTCAGGCAGCTGTAGAGAGTATGAGGTCTCCCCTTGAGTCTCCTTTCCTCCAGGCTGGACAATACCCTCTCCCTCAACCACTCCTCACAGGACTTGTGCTCCAGACTCCTCCCCAGCTCTGTTGCCCTTCTCTGGACATGCTCCAGCACCTCAGTGTCTTTCATGTTGTGAGGGGTGCAGAACTGGACTTGAGGTATGACCTCACTAGTGCTGAGCACAGGAGGCTTCCTTGTCTTCATTCCTTTAAATCCCAGGTGTTTAGAGACTATAGAAAGATCCCTCTGAACTTCTGATTTGCAAACTGAAGTGTCTTAGCCCACTAACCTTTTTCATATATTGAAGATGCTCCAGTCCCTTACTGTGGCCCTGTTCGCTCCCGTAAGTTCACTGCAGTAATTCCTTATCTGCTTCGTACTGGGGAGCCCAGAGCTGCACACAGCACTCAAGGTATGACAGCAATGCTGAGACAAGAAATGTTCAAGGCATAGCAGACCATCATCAGGAACCATGGCAGTAAAGCCACTCAAGAACCAGCTTCTCCAAGCTACTCTATCCATACTCTCTCGAGTAATATTCACACTTGTCTCTGTCTACATGGCTGGAAAAAGTTTTTCCTCTAAATTTAAAAGAGAAAAGAATTAGCTTTTATTTTCAGTTTCATCTGTGTACTTCCTATGATAAAAACCGTAACCTAAAGGCTGTTGAGAAAATGTAATTTTTAAACCTGATGTCTAGTCATATCTTTGTTTACTGTACTCATATCAATACACTCAGAAATGCAATGGAAGCATCACTCTTGATCTCTATGGGAATTAAGAACCAAAATAGCTTTGAAGAGTCAAGTGTAAGTCCTTGGCTTGTAGAATAACTGCCCTATTTTGAATAAGTGCTGTGGCTTTTCAGGGAGTGTCTTGCAAATGTGCACAAACAGTTGTCTATATTTAGGTCAGCTATATGCTTGTGTACTGAAATGTTGTTTCCCTAAACGCTGATATGGAGGAATATTGTCCCTAAGGGAAGAATTCTGTACCATTAAACTAATCCATGCTATTACATTTCTATTATTGCTTCTGTCTACATGCATTTTGCTACTAAAAATGGTGCAGATAAATAATACACATCTAGAAAACCAGTATTATCAGTGCAAGTATCCACTCATATTGGTTCTGATTAACTGTACTCTTCTTCCCTGTCATCACCTGGCACACATTAATTAACTGAGGGAAGGGAGAAAAGAAGAAGGGGAAATTTCCCTGGTATACTGAAAGTAAATATGACTGGTAGTGGATATGGGTGATCTTACAAGTCTTGGAGTTATCTGAAAGCGTTCAGGATGGATTTGAGAGCCAGGTAGGTGCAGTTACTATCTCAGGTCCTAGCACACCTTCAAGCTGCTCTCTACTGATAATATTGTTCCACTTGCTCTCTGTATTTCCCATGATGCCCACGTGTGCTTAACCTTAGACAACAAAAGGTACTTTTTAGTTTTGTGAAAGACTAACCCAGCTTTAAATTATACACAAGCTCTGCATAGTAAGAAGTTTCAATGAGAAAGCTGCATTACATTTTTACTGTTATCTACAGATGTCTATCCTTAAAAGGACATTTTCTGTTTTCATACAAAAAAAAAGTATCAAAAAGCCCTTCATGGGTAAAAATGGGCTGGACTGCTTGATGCTATGTTATCAAATATTGTTTTCCTATGAATACCCATTGTTACAGAGAGGTTACAAGCTTTTGATGCTAGTTTCAGCGAACAAAGAACAGTTTTACTTCCTAGACACAGAATGTTTTTGCAGTAAAAAGTGCAGATCTAATATGTTGGTTTTAAGAGGTGTTTCTTCAGTCTACTGGCACAGTCTTCCTAGCACATAACTCTGATCTATGTGTAGAGAGTAGAAGTTCTTCTTGGTGTATCTGCAGTTTCTAGGTAATACCCATGATTGCACTGAAAGCTGCTTCTGTTTTCAGTACACATTGCAGAATAATTTTTGATCATTTTTCTTTCCTGTTGTTATGGCAGGGAGAGTTTTAGTTCAAAGCTTTTTAAATAGACTCTGTTTGTTCCTAATGCAAGTACTCAGTGGCTCCCTGAAGTGTCCAGTAAAACAATTTAACAAATAGAAAAAATATTTTCCTCAACCTTTCCGGTCTTCTTTTGATACCAGATGTTCTTTGTTAATCTCAGAACTATAACTTAGTAAAGCTTTCATTCCCTTTCCCAATTTACACAAAAGCAGGCTCAAGTCTCAACTTTGTTATTAGCTTACAGAGTTTTAATTGCAGACGGTTCTAGATAGAGGAAGCAGAGCAGTCCAAAGCCATTAATGTTAATCAAAGTTAAATGTTAATCAAGGTCAAAAGTTGACAATTTTAATTTAATAATATAGCTGTCTCAAATCTTAAGACCTTCCAATTGCTACTGGGGTTACCAGGGACTTTTTTTCCAATATAGACTTGGATATTCTATACATTTTTTGCTTGTTTTCAGGTACTGGCTTAGCTGTTCCATTATGGGCTGGCTGGTAAATGAGGTTTTACAAGATGGCATATGTAAACCATGGATGTGATTTCTATTTTTTCCATGATGTCAGTGTACTGAAATTCCAACATCCTTCTCTACCACCCCCTCCCTGCAGCCCAGTGCAGAACTACTCAGCATTGGAAGCCCCTCCCTCCCCTCCCTCTCTGGAACCTGCTGGGAAGGCAGGAGTGAAGCAGCTGTCTTGATCTTGCAATAGGTCTCTAGACCAGGAACGGGACTACTGGCAGTCCCAGCTTTCTACCCCTTTCTACCCTTCCACCTCACCCTCACTTTCACTGGGTGTGTCAGAATATCTGAAAGAGATTTTTCAGGAATGAAAAAGAGGAACAAAAAGATGAAAAAAATTGCTTTAAAGAAGGGGAAAAAAAAAATATCGGTGTGATAGAAAACATGGAAGACTGAATTTGAATTGACTCCAAGAGAAAAAAATTAAGAGTAAGATGAAGAGGAATGAGATTTGCCATAGAGGGGAAGTCTGGCTATTTTGAGAAAAGACAAAAGATATATTTACATGGAGGTAAAGAATAGAACATAAACATTTTAAATAACTCCTTTTCAATTAAGCTGAGAGCTCAGCAATGCATACACCCTCTCCTTGCTCTCTGCCCAGAAGAAAAGGAAATGCTGAGTTAACAAGAGTTCTCTCCTCCCAGAACATAATCTGGGATAGTCTACTGAAAAAACACCCTCAAATTTTCTGGCAACTGCCTCAGCCAGAACTAGCTACTTTCTCCTTTAATTTCAAGAGGTCACAGATTTGTTCTGTAGGCCCTTTGCTCTAGAAGTCATGAAAATTTGATCTCCCTGTCCCCAGAAACCTGAATGTGCACTTCATTGTCCTTTCAGTCTCTTCACAGACAGTCCTAGTGACTTTTTGATTTCTATATCTACCAAGGTTTACTCCCACCAGTGCTGTGCTTCTCTCTCCACAGCTTTTCCCAAATTCACACAACCCAACAGACATCCCAGCTGCTTAGAGACTAAATTTCTGTGCTGTGGGCCGTTCTCCTCATCCTTTCCACCTGAGATTAGCCAGTTGCAGTGCAACAGCACAGCAGCAGGTCTCACCTACCAGATCTATTTTGCAGAAGATAAAGAACGCGTCTCGTAATAATAGAACCCAAACTCTCCAAGAACCATATTCTTTCCCTCCTGCCATAAAGAACCCTCCTTTTTCAGCTTTCATTTCCTTGGTTTTCAGGCCTCATGTTTATGAGTTGCTTACTATTTACCAAGCTGACATTGTTCGGGAGTCTGCCAGTTCAATCATGGAACTTAGTGTGATGTAGTTCAAGCAAAATCTGGCCTCTGTCTTTAGGGAGGTTTTCACGTAATCTCTTCCTCTTCCCCACCCTCTGCAACTTTCTGGCATGCTCTAAGTCATAGCAATGCACTTCCAAGGAGCAGTAACTATTATGTAATTCCAAGGCACGTTTTCTGGCATCAGTATCAAAACATGACAGGTGGCTGTCAGCTAAACCATCAATGACTGTTGCCGACATAGCACTTCCATTAATCCACTGATTTGACAACAGCACTTGGAATCACAACAGAAATGTCACCGTTAGCTATACAATATCAAAAACAAATAGACCACAGCACCACCTCTATGGGTTTGTCATTCCCTGAATGATCAAGTCTCAGTCTTTACTGGGACACATTTACAAGGCACCAGAAACATTATCTCTTGAAGTTCATGTTCCAATTTCTGACAGCATCCATTAATAGCTTAGTCAGGTACAGTTTGTCTCAGTAAAGTTTCTATGTGCATGTGTTGTTCATAAAATGTGAAACAAGCCTCAGCTTTGCAATTCCTCCAAATTCAGAGAGTGATAGCATTTCAGGCTTCAGACAGTGATAGCATTTCTGTTTCCAACACCCTTTTGGAAGCAAATTTCAGCCCTCTGCTTTGGGTGGATGGAAGGAGAGATTGGCCTGCCAAGATTTGAAGTGAAAATTAAGATACTACTGAAACATCACCATATTTTAAAAAATAGTGAGAGGTGGTTCACAGACCACCAGGTCTGTGAGGCTTTCTATACCAAAAGCTTAGTAAGGGCTTTTGGTATAGAAACTTTTAGAAAAATAGGTAGAAACAAAAAATACTATTTTGTGATTTTCTACATATGTGGAATTGAGTATAATGGAATAATTTTCTCCTTTTAAATTAATAGCAACTGAATGTGAATCAAGCACTTCTTCCTGTGTTACTTGTACTATTTATTGCAAAATGTCTGACAGATCATTCAAGAAAGGTGGATTACCTGGAACCTAAGCTCCAACAGATGTACAGATTTCAGCATGAATCCTCAGACAGTGGCATATACTTAGAAGAGGATATTCTGTCAATTCCTGACCTTAGAAACTTCTGCCATTTTCTATCTGGTAGAATCCCCTGCACAAGAAGTGGACATGTTAAATCATGTTTGTGTGAAAAAAAAAAAAAAAAAAAAATAGAATGAAAGAGGGGAAGGGGAGAGGAAATGTGAGTAAAAAGCATGGCTTATGTATGAGAAGGGCATTGAGAATGACAGCAGCTAAATGCGTGTTCAGGAGAGTTACTGTTTTTTGCTGTAAAGCATCAGCTCTGCAGCAGATGGATGTGAACAGAAAGTGCATGGATTTCCTACCCACCCACTCATGGACATGAGGAGCTTTCCTTCTGGGACATGTACTGGGATACAAATCAAATGATGAGAAGCCATTTCAAGATGAAAGATTCTATCATCTAGGATTTAGCTGTTAGGCTGTAAAGTACCTTTAAATCCATATACATGTAGGTGAGTATCAGGGAAGTTGAACTGGAAAACACTAGATAGAGAGGAGATAACACAAAGCTAATGATTTTAACAGGAACCATTCATACCAGAGACTATGAATTAAAGACAGATGAAAGAAAAATAACAGCAAAAGGAAAAACAAGCTAAACAAGTGGATCAGGAGGGGATAAGGAAGTTGTTCTTTTCACCCCACATTTGAAATTTTGGATGTTCAGATACGTGCATTTCATTTGGTATGGATCTCCAGTCCCTACTGAAGGGAGGGATGTGAAGCGTTACCTGATGTAAATGTAATTTTACAGCTTTATGGAAGGCAATGAGCACAAAAAATGTCAATTTTTTTTGACTTGGACTATTTTTTATTTTACTAAAAGCCTGTGTATCAGATTAAGGATTCTGTTTCTACTTCAGTAATACAAGAGAGACAATTTTTTTCCCCTGGGTTATAATTTTAGTTCTGATTCCTTTGCTGTGACTACATAGTTAGACAGACATTTGTGAATATAATAATTTTATATTAAATAAAGATATATTTGTAACCAAAGGTAAAATGTTTTTTTAGCTATGCCTTGGATAGCATCAGAACAAACTTCATTCCTTGCCTTGATCCAAGCATGTCTGTGCCTTGACTACACGTCTGAATTGGATGAAAAGGAAGAGCTATCCCTGAATGGCGTCTATTGTTTTATCCCTGCACAAAACTTTTCAGGGCAAATGACAGTCCTCCAGTGCTGATGCTACACTTGAAGCATCAGACCATAAGCTGCATTTGATAAAGGATAGTTTAAAGGCTTGAGGTTTACTGAAACCTAATGGGAACATTTGCTGTGATTTCGAGGCAGCTGTTTTTACTGGGGTTATTCTCACAAGATTTCATTAGCAGCAAATCAACCTCGAAAGTCATTTACTGTGCTTGACAAAATCACAGTAAGCCACAATGAGCATTTGTGAGAGTCAGGCATACATCTCTGTTCATTATGCTAGTTTTTAAGCACAACCCATTTTATAAATGAGCATTTTCAGCATTTCCTTGAATTACTCCATAGTCTGCTCCTGCTCTCCTCTGCTCATAAAGACACTATAACTGGTTATCTGCCATTTCTGAGGTGCTCTGCTGTGTCATATCACTTACAGGAAGCCTTAAGAACCTGAAGAGTCAACATAAGGAAAAGAGGGTGAGAAAGGGAGGATGAAGTGTAACAGCTTTATAAGGCATGTCTCACCATACTGGATGATACTGGCAGTGCTCCATTCCTTTCCTGCACAGCTGACTCACATGATTTTATCACTGCATTCCTTTCTCAAAAGCTAATATGCATGCTGCATGCTAATATGCAAAGCTGCAAGTTATATGGATCTTGAAAAACTCTGCTGTGAATCAGACAGTACTCAAACCCTCAAACATCCAGGAATTTTGGAGTCTGGTACTTCTATCTGCTGCACAGCACTGTGCTCAGCAGGCTTGCTCTGTGTGGTGGAGAGGAACCTGTGCCAGCCTAAGCACTGACAACAGCCTGTCAACCACAGCATGGCTTCCTCTGTGTGTTCATTTGCTCAGCTCCTCCACACAGCCAGGCCTAGAGCTGCTTGTGAGAATTTGGGCTTCCCATGCAATATTACGGATCCTGTCAGCTGGAGAGCCAGTGCCAAGTGCTAGGCTGTCTGCTCCTCTCAGCTACAGTCTGTTCCCTTCTTTCAAGTGGCACTCAGAGGTGCTGCAGAGATGACAGGAATGCAGTGTTTGGCTTTGCTCGCTCTGATCATCAGCAGTGCCACTCCTTACTGTGATGTTTTCTTGACCCCTTCTCACAGTGCAACCGTGCAACTTTCACAGGAGTATGGTGAAGTGGTGGTTGGAAAACATCCATGCAGATTTCTTTTTATCTATTATTCGCCCATGATCGTGAAATAGCCTACCATTTTTAGTTTTATATATCCTATTTTCTCAGAAGATGGCAAAGACTGAGACATTTGATATTAATCCCAGATTAAGGATTCTGCTGTTGAAATACTCCTATGAGTAGTTTTGATGTTAATCTAGAGATATTGCATAAATCTCCACTGGGCTTAGTCAATACCTTGTCTTCTCGGTCAATTGCGTCAATCTCTGAAGTAAAATCTTGATTATCAGAAACCCTAGGGGAGGAACAAGGAAGCCGGGACATAGAGGCCATTTCTCAGTTCAGGGTTTTTTAGATGAGAGCTGTTTACAGCCACTACTGACTGGAATTAGAGTGGCTTTCCGGAAGACCTAGCATTGAAAGCCTATGTTATAACAAATTTTGTAAGTCGTGCACCCCTAAGAGGGACAATGGATTTTTTTCCCTTGATATAAAGAGTATTAGACAGTTGGGATAAAAATATGATTTACTGGATTTTTCTTATATATCTGTAGATGTCTTTTTTGAGTGATGCATTCCAACTTCATTTAAATTTCATATGGAAATAAAATGCAGAGTGCATTGTAGTTTTCTGCTTTAGAAATGCTTCTGACCTCCTGAGTGTTAAAAAATAGAAGGGAAGACATCCAGCATAGCCAGGCATTACAGCACAAGCCCTTTGTACTGTAAAATGCCACATGTTATTTCTATACACAGTAAGTTAAAAACTAAGAAATTTTTATATTAAATTTGAATAATGGACCTAAATAAGATAATTCCTCTTTGCTAACAGAAACAGATTAGTCATGAGCACATCAGAACCCTTCTTCGGTACAGAAATGTCTCCTTAAAGTAGGGATAATTGCAAAAGACTAACCAGAAAGGAAGATTGGTTAAAAAAACCCAACAAACATCTGATTAATTTACTTGACAAGCAGGTAACAAAATGATGTTCTGCTCAGAGCAATTTTGAATAATTGATTTGGTTTATGACTTTGACCAAAATATGCAGAAATGCAACATTCTCTCAATTGCACTATAATTGTTCATCCTACTAAGAGAACTAGAAATAGTTACATAGAGATTTGTAATGAAAATGAACCTATTAGACAGAGTTTCATCATGAAAATGGCTAATTAGAGAATCTGAATAGGATATTTGAGATATCACATCCTCTACAATGCCCATGGACTCTGTGTGTTGCATATCAAGCACACATGATGCCAGTGACTCTTGTCACCCCTGCACACAGAGGTTTTCAGAAACCTCTGATTTTATGCCCACTGTCCATCATGGGTACAAATGACCTCATTGAAATGCTGGATTCCCTGCCTGGGTCTCTCTGAGGCTGCTGAGACCCTCTGATATATTTGATTGGCATAGGGTCTTGAGTTGGTAGGCTCTGTGCCTGGAGGCAGATTATAATCTGCAAAAGGTTCTTAACTCCACAGCTCACTTCTCTTCTAAGTGAAAGACAGTGAAGCTAGCTGGGAGGCAGAACCAGACAAGGCTGCCCCTTGCATGGGTGTGTACACCTAATGCTTTTTTCTGGGTGTGAGTGCTCTCTGCTTCCCTACTGTGTGTTGCTGTGTCACATGAAACACTTCAGACCCTCCCCAGGGGGCACGGGATGGGACGGGGAGCAATCCAGGGAAAGGCTACATATTTCTGTCCACAAATGGAAGGATGCAGAACTCTGTAGGCATGGAACTGGTCTAAGAGGGACATAACTGATCTCTTCACAGCTACGCTTGGTAACAGTAAGGGCATGAAGGTGTTGTTGGATTCAAGAGAACACTTTGCTTCTTGCAGTAAATAGGCAGCACAATAAAATCAGAAAAAACAATGTGAATATCTTAGTTTGGTCAACTAATTTAAAAATGGGATTTTGGGGCCTGAAGCAACTCATTAGCTGCAGCCTAAAGCTTTCCCAGTAAATCTTAGGAACAATTGAATGATTTCATATTATAAAAAGCTTATTATTATAACTGGATATTTTAAGGGCCAGGAAAAATCACTGAACAGTACCTCGCAGCAAAATCTTGTAAGTGATGCACGCACTTCCAATTACATGCTGTCTTGACCATTTCTGCATGTGTTCAGTTGCTTAGCACCATCGTGTATGCTCACACTCTCAGCAGGACGGTTCATAACTCTCAGCAGAAACACATCCCTAATTAGGAAAAAAAAAAATGTTAGAAAAGTACAGGGAAATATTTTCACGATATGCTAAAGGTGATAAAATACTGGAAATGTCACAATCCCCTTAAGATTATTTGCACAGAAAGAGGTGAACTATTTTCTGTGGAAGTTGGAAAGTAGGGACTATTATCAGGGTATATAATTTACTCTATAAACATTTGGGTAGAAGCAGATCTTGAGAAATATTGTACTATACCATGAGAATATATTCTTTTCCTTCATTTAATTAAATAAGAATAAGTAGGCATTTTTGATGCATCATGTTTCACCTGGTGCTTGCCAGGTGTTCATTAAATAGCAACTTTATTTGCTTATTTTCATTGTCAGGTTAAAAATTACTTCCAGTGAAGAAACCTTAAATTAGGGATTATAAACAGATGTGGCATAAAGCAATTAGTCCTTTTCCTTTAAAAATCTCAGTCAGTCTGCACAGGCTTGAAGAATTCTGGAAATGAAGGGCAGAAAAAAGAGATCTGCATACGCATCCATGTCACTTACTCTTTACGGGTTACAGATGTAACTGCCAGCAACTTTGCTGGAATATTTAAAGTAAAGATTGGAAATTATTAAGTCAGAGATCAATGGGAAATAGGTAAGACCTCCAAGCAGGTCTCAACATTGCCTCTTGTCCTGGTTTCAGTAAATTTGAATCTCAAGCATGTCTCCCTTACCAGGTATAGATTCTGTAAAACTCTTTGCAAGGAAGAAAATGCCTCAGATAAAATCCTTTGGCTCATCAGTGCTTTGAGCTTAGTCCTGGTTTCAAATAGATCCTCACAAGGATTTGCATTATCTCCCCAGCCTATATCTCTAATCTCCTAGTTTCAAAATACAGACATTTAAAATGCTGGGTCAGTGTTACTCTGGTGTATGCAGAGCAAGGGACTCACCCCAGCAACTCTGGGGTCTCAGCTGTTCTGGGCCCAGAAGAAACCAGCTGAGGAAATCTGGATAGCAGCAGCTCTTCCCTGGCTTTTTCTTAATGGTGATGCCTGTTACCATAGGTCATGCAATCCTTAAGGCTCTTCCTGCTGGATGCTTAATATACCTTCATATTCATCTAGGGAAACCTGCCCTCAGCTGGCCAACTTTCCCCAGGAGCTGAATTAGCATCTTTTACCCCAGCAGAATTCCTGGAGAAAGCAGGGTGGTTGGAGGTCAGGCAGTCCTCCTGCTCATTTTTTGGACTGAAAGCCATAAGTTTATCAAATTCTGTCATCCACATATTTTAAAGATTTTTTAAAGAGTCTTTACATGTAGGATAAGCAAACAGAGTGGAACTCTTCTTTCAGTATTTACTATTGAACTTACACTTGCTCTCTGTAGGGGAAGTGACATCCCCAGGTGTCCAGGTGCCTGTATTAAGTTAGTGTATGTCAAGTACAAGCACAGAAATGGAGGAAAGGTTTTTCTGCATGTTATTCTTTAGGCTCTGATCCAGAAATCCAGGCTCTTAATTTTCCACGTGTACATGTCATTTCCATTGACAGCCACAAACCAAATTGTGTATCTAAATGTGCTGATATGCTTTTCTGGCTTGCAGTGTAAATCTGTGATTGAACAGCTGTGGCAGACTATTTTGTGAGAAGGCGGCAACGTAGTTGTGTATAGAATGAACTCACATTCAGAGTACAAAAAAATTGCCACAAATAGTTCAATTCATAGAATCAGACAACATGGAATCACACGATTATAGAACACGGGATCATGGAATCACTAAGGTGGAAAAGACACTTCAGATGATCAAGTCCAGCTATAAACCTACCGTTGCCACAACAGAACCCGAAGTGACATGTCTACATGCCTTTTAAATATTTCCAGGGATGGTGACTCAACTACTTCGCTGAACAGCCTGTTTGATCACTCTTCTGGTGAAGAATGCTCTCTTAATTCAATTTAAACCTCCACAGCACAACATGAGGCCATTTCCCCATATCCTATAACTCACTTGCCAACTGGCAAAAGAGAGACTGACACTCATGTCATTACAACCTCCTTTCAAGTAGTTGTAGAGAATTAGAAGGTTTCCCCTCAGCTTTTTCTCCAAGCTAAGCAGTCCCAGTTCTCTCAGCTGCCCCTCCTATGACTTAGGCTGTTTCCTACTTCCCGGTTTGTATTTGTACAAAGTCTCTGTATCTTGTACCATAACGAATCACACTACCCTGACTTAAGATAGTGGCACTGAATCAAACTGGTCCTGGAGCAGTTTAATAATTGCATGAGAATTTTGGAAGCTTGCTTTTAGTTTTGCCATTCTTCATTATATCAGACACTACCAACCACTAGACTTGGGCTGGGTGGGAAGAAATGTATTCTTCAGCAAATGGTTAATGATTGGATTTGTTCAAATAGAATGGATGCAGTTTTGGTGCATGATGTCAATTTGATTAAAGACTGTATACAGTTATTCAGGAATAAGTGGATAACAGTACGTATTTTAGTGAAAACCCAGGGTATAAGAAACAGCAGGAGTAGAACATGAAAATTACAAAAGGAACCGAAGTGGACTGTTTAACAGCTAATTAGAGTCATCAACTGAGCAATTTTAGTTTGCATAACTGGAGGCATTATGCCATTGAACAAGGATGTGCATGGAATATTTCATTAGTTTCTGGGAATTTCAATGCTGGAAAGTTACTGAGAAATATTTCAAGAGGGAGAACAAAAATCACCAGAGGCCAGGGATCAATTTAACAGGATATCTAGACAAAAGAATGAAAAATTCACATGAACAGGTTGGCTAAATATTAGCTGAAATAGATATATGTTAATAATCTAACAGTTAAGAATAAAGAAGCTCAATCAGCTAATTTTGAATACATTGGTAAAAGAAAAGTTTCCATTTAAACTTGCATATGTTCTACTCTTTTGAATTCCACTTGCATCCTCTCACCTTTTCAGTAGTTCTTTCACTCTGAGCAAAATCATCCATTTCCCTTAATTGCAGAACCACAAATGGGCATTGCTACCACTTGTTTGAGCTGTACAAATTGTAGTAATGATTTCTTTAATTAATTCCCCTTTGAAGTAGAGCAAGGTTTTAGAGGTGAAACATCTAGATTTGATTTAATTTTTTTCTACAGATGTAGAATTTACAAATCATAGAGTGCTCCTCCAATGGTTAAATCTTACCATTGTAAGAGAAAAAAAGCACAAAGATGGTGAAATTATATATTTTTCAGAATCAAGAAATATTTTTACAGTCTTTTAATTGTTCCTGATATTGTAAGTGTTACCCTTTCTGGACTGTGGATTGTTCTTCTCTAGCAGGTCTATCACTGACTGCACAAAAGTAGAAAACCCATCTCCTAACCTGGTAATAAGTCCAAGAATTAGAGTATACTTTTTTGTTACACCATCACAGGGAAGTTTGCCTTCCTGGTTAACTTCCAGGGGCCTGTCTTGCTCCTTCTAGCGCCACTGCTTTCCAGGTCAGGCTACACTACTCTGCAGGCATAGCTTTGTAATTTTCCTTAGCCCATACACACATACATTTAGGTTTGACCATGTTGAGGAGTTATCCAGCTTTCAGCTTACCAAGCCATCCACATATTTCCGTAGCATTTATTATTGGTTGTCCTGCTCTGGTCTGAGCTGATGTGGGCTCACCTCAAGTTCTGTGTGCAGTTTTGGTCACCACAATGACCTGCTGAGCTGTTAGAGAGTGTCCAAAGGAGGGCAGCAAAGATGGCAAAGGGCCTTGAGGGAAACATTTGTGGGGAGCAGCTGAGGTCATTTGGTCTGTCCAGCCTGGGGGAGACCGAGGGGAGGTCTCACTGCAGTTACAACGTCCTTGTGAGAGGCAGAGAAGGAGCAGGCACTGATCTCTCTTTTCGAGCAGTGACCAGTGACAGGGCCCAAGGGAATGGCCTGAAGCTGAGTTGGGGGAGGTTTAGTTTGGGTATTAGAAAAAAGCTTTTTCACCCAGAGAGTGGCTGGGCACTGGAACAGGCTGCCCAGGGAAGGGCTCACAGCACTAGCCTGAGAGAGTTCAAAAGCATTTGAGCAATGCTGTCAGGCACATGATGATTCTGGGCCTGTGCAGGGCCAGGAGTTGGACTCAATGATCCTTGTGGGTCCCTTCCAACTCAGGATATTCTGTGAAACTCTTGTGTCATTTATACACTTTTCTCAGTGGCTGTCTACTCCTTTGAGGTAATTTCTCACAGTGTTAAACTGCACATGGGCAAGAAACTCCCCTGAGAACCCTGCTAGAAACTTAATCTTATTTGCAGTTACATGGCTAGGGAAGATTTTGGTATGCACAGGGTAAGCTGTGCAGATTTTTCTACCATCTGAATTTCATGTTGTGATGAATAACCAGGCCGCTTTTGTCAATCTACCTCATAGGTATTTATCCTTCAGTTCCTACTCTTAAATGAACGTATGGCATAAGCTCTGCTCTTCCAGGAAGACTTTTGGGAAGAAAACAAAATGGAAGGCACACAATGTAACAAAAGAAACCCACTATTCCCTTGCACAACATGATCACCTAAATTTAACATTCTTTCATGAATGCTAAACAAGGTTCTGTAAATTCCTTTCCCAATTCATCGTTCATTGCATTGTCCTGTGCTGGAAATAATGGATGACAGTTTAGATGAGTTGAGAGGTCTGTTGCTTCAATTTTCAATTATTCATCTTCATCTTACTAGTAAAGAGGGGTAAAGTGGGTAAGGCTTCACTTGTAACCTCTGTTGTTGCTGCTTTTCATCAGCAATAAATTAACTTGGGAAAAAACCCAACAGCAATGTCACTTTAAATACAGAAACTTATGCTGCCTTTTGGTATTAAATTCTAACAATTTACCAGATTAAAATAATAGAATGACAAAAAAAATACACTTTTCACTTTTCAGGCACAAAGAAAGCATTGATCAAACATAATACACACAGCAGAACAGAAAGCAGGGCTCTTTTTAAAAAATAAAGATTAGCTAAAAACATTTAAAAGGCTTTAAACACAAAAAGCCCCTACAGAGTTCGCTCTCTGAATAATGATTCAAAATGTTATCACAAAAAAATACAACTTATTATTATGGCTTTTATCAAGATGACTTCTCTCATAGCTCTCCAAATGAATTCAACCTTGGGAGCTAATCCTCCTGCTGACAAGTGAGTTTATGCTGTTTGGACTTCCAGACCTTGAGTCTGAATTATGAAGTCTGGATTGAGAAAACACAGGCCAATCCAAGCCCTTTTTTGCACCCTGGACAACTGTCTCAATGTCACTGCATGGGGTGCAAGCATAACCCTTTAAAATAACTTTTTCAAAGTTTTATTACAAGCTACTTTCGGTCTTTTCCTGAAGGATTTGGTGCTGCAGTAGGCCTGAACACATATATCTGGCTAAATATTGACTCAATAAGAGTTAAGATTTCTGAATAATTAAATTGGCTGTATTTTCTCTATCTTTTTTATCTTTTAATTTTGAAGTTATTAAAATTGATCTATATACTGAAATACTGGAGTATATCAAGTTGTACACCTGAAGGCTGCCAGTGCTAATTAAAACCTGCTCAACCTTAAAAGGAATAGATCTGCCATTAGGAACAGCAGGCAAATGCTTATTTAGAGCTAAAGCTTTTCCTGAATATTGAAGGAAGTTTGTTGCATTATCCGCTCAGCTTGGGTAAGGCAACCACACTGTAAAATGGTATCAGGGCTACAGAAGGCAGATGGATTAGCAGTGGACAGCTCATACTCACTAGATATGTAGCCAAACTCCATTTGAAGCACCATCAGTTAAGGGTTTCCATGTGCAAACAGGACTCAAGTGCATAAAAATGCCAAGGGCATGATCATACAGTATTTTCAGGCAAAACAAGCCTCCATCTGGCCTGATCCTCTCTACCCATGCTACCAAGATGAAAATCTTTCAAGAAAAGCATCTTAACAGACTTTACAGACATACATTTCATTTACCCTTTCTCCTAATTTTCTTCTCTTTCTTCTAATTTTAATGCTACAGTTGCCACTAGATCGAAAAAGTGAAAGTTGTGAGAACACATTATAACGTGTGTAGAAATATCCAAATGACTTTTTCCAGTTTCACCCCAGTGTTGATTCATGTGTCTGTGTCAAATCCTTTAGAGACACAACTTTCCTCCATATACCTAGTAAAGTGATTCACTGTTCTGTGTACATATTACCTCATATCATCAAAAAATCCTTTTTTCCCCCATGTTCATTAGTAAAAATGTTGCTATCAAATGCTGATAGAGACGGTAAGAACACACCTAATTTACAGCCTTATGGTCTAACCTTTGATCATAACCCAGCTCTAATACATAAGGATACCCACCTGTATCAGTGAGTATCCTGTTTCTTCCTTCTGGAATGAAGTTGTACGATAGTAAGACAAAATACTGTCATTTTCTCTCTTGGTATAAAATTCTCAGTCTTCACAACTGTGTCCATCCTTCTGATCTATTATACTAGCATTTTTCAGTGTCCCTTCCTTTCCAAACCTCACGCCCTTTGTGGGCCTCCGGTGACTGCAGGGTGTAGCAAGAATACTGGTCCCATTTAAGATTTGTTTAATCTTCCTGGCTGTGAAGAAACAAGACTTCTGAATCCAGGCTAAAGCAAATGAAATAAGCAGTATTTTTCTGCCCAATCTGGGTTTGAGGTGTAGCTGAACAGTTGCAACTGCAGTGTGCGTGCAAACTGCCATACAGCAGGTCTCTTGTGGAAAAATCATTAAGGGAATGCTATGGAGGAGCACAAAGACAAATTTTTATTGATAATTGCCTGTGTTATTCCAGGCTGTGTGTGACTGATGAATTTACTGAGAGAAAAAAATTCCTTTCACTAAGCTGCTGAACTTTGTCAAGCTGAGGATGTTGTCATGTGTGTTGCATAATTGCAACAATTCAAAGATGCCAATTATAAACTAACTTTGAAACCATTCTACCTAACCTGCAACAGAGAGATTGTATATGAAATAAAGCCAGAATAAATACATGGAAAGTATAATACTCTTCTGGAACAATGCACAGCAAAAAATACCTGGGCAGACAGAGTGGTATAAATGCTGAAAATATCTTACACATGTGTGGCTGTATTGCTAGAAGTGCTCCATTTTTGCTTTACTCAGCACAGGATTCCTCACCTCACACCACTTCCCTGCAAGTCATTCCTCTTTACCAGTACAGCTGAGCTCTGTGAATTGCAAGCAGGAGAGAGGCAGGGGCTGAACTCTGCCTGTGTGCAGCCGCAGCTGTCTCCTGGGGCTGTCAGAGTGTCACTCGCTGACAGAGTGTCACTCGCTGATACTGGCCTAGGAACCAAACTTTGGGGGCTGCAGAGAGACTCCACATCACTCCCATTTCAGACAAGCAGTCATGCAGATGTCAAAAACCTACTCCTACATAACTGAGCAGGGCAAGGTTTGAGATGGTGAAGGTCATTGATTCCCTTTATAAATTGTTCGCTTGAGCTCTGGGAATGCAAAATTACTAGTATTTGCATCCTTGCATTGAGAAAAGGCTGGAGTAATATTGATTCAGGTTACAAACCTCATCAGCAAGTAAACAAATGAACTGTTTGTGAAAGGGAATTCATGAGAGGAAAAAAGTCTGTTTAAAAAAAGATTAGCCAGGTGTGAGAGACCGGAGAAAATGATTACAGGCACAGAGCAACTGAATGTTTGTCAGTCACTGGCACAACTGGCACAGCAGAAGCAATGACCCACACCCCACCTTCGAAGCCCCCAGTCTAACCCCAGAGTGGCCAGATGACTGGAAGCCCACCTTGGGGACGGGTGGCCACTGGAGACCAGAGCAGATAAAACTTACTGCCCTGAGCTGCATGTGGTTGCATCCCTATTGTCTTTGGATTTTATGGCATCCACTCTAGGATCCAAGGCAGTAGCTATATCTTGCTTTTCTCTTTCTTTTTCCCTTTTCCTCTTCTTTTGTACTCCTAATTTCCTTTTCTTGAAATGTGGATGATTTAAAGTGTTATGGGTAGAGTTTTCCAAGTCGGTGCACCATGAAATGCGTTGTTTTGATAGAATGTCTGTTTTACATTTTTTCCAAATTCCTATTTTTTTTTTTTTTAATTCTCCAGTAAAGCTTGTTTTTCAACCTTCCGAGAACATTGTTGCATTTCTGCTGTGCACCCACCTCAAGAAAAAGTAGTACCTGAAGCCCTTTTGAATAAACTTGCTGAGCAAGGACCAGGGCTCAACACCAGGCCATCATGGTGCTTTTCTTTTCAGGCCAGAACTGACATTTCTGATCTCTCAATGCAGCAAGCTCATTCCTTCTGGTGATTTCCAATGTAGTTGTGACTTTTCCTCGTCATTATCAGCCACAAGGGACAGTGTGTGGAAACAGAGCTTGAGCTGGCGGGGATGTGTGGAGGAGGTGTGGAGGATGGAGGAGCTGTAGGGGAACCCAGGTTGCTCTTCTGCAGCAATATTGATTCTGAAGCACTGACAGTAGTAAAGCTTGCTTTTGTCAGCAGATTACCACATTCATGGTTTTGAGGACACACACAAAGCAGAGAGCACAGTAAAAAAGATGCCTTAAATAAATCCTGCCAGGATTTGTGTCTTTTTCATGTGTTGAAATTTTGACCAAGGGCACTACTGTGACCCTGGTGAAGCTCTTTTGAATTTCCTCCAGAACACACATGCAGTGTGATGAAATGAACCAAACTGCCTGCTTGGGAGAGGTTGCAGGGAGACTGCCTTTGCTTCCCTCCAGATGAAACAAGACTAGTTCCAAGTTGAGACATTAGTATAGGCTGAGCTGAGCATATCTAAAGAAAAAAGTGTGAACTTCAGGAATACAGATTTCACTAATCTTTTCTTTTATACAAAATACAGTATTTCAGGCATCAGTAATTTCTTCTTTTGAATGCCAGCAGAATTATGTTTTATACAGAAGTGACTGCTAGGGGAAACAATGAAAGGAGTACTGTGGCAACACTGGTATGAGCCTGAAGAAATGAGAACAGTATTTGTTCCTCTTACATGAATTTTAAGAGTTTCTTAAACAACATAAACACACAGAATTCCCAGTCTAGTGAGCCAAGTGATGTAACCCTGGAATGGGAATCAATACAACTGTATCAGCATGGCCCTGTGCCCAAGCCAACAAGCACAGTTAGAGAGCTAAAAGAGCTGTGCTACTTTCAGGTCTCAGTCTAGTTTTGCCACCACATCAGCACACCAGCTAGCTTGGAACCCACTTCACTGTTTCTCATATAATGCAGAATTTAGAAAGGGGCCTTTAAACCCAATTTCATGAAGTCATTTGACTGCCTAGGCTCCCAGGAGTCCTTTCAGGACTTCATTTGTTTCTCTCTTTGCCTTACTGGCAAAGAGGCTACAGCTACACCTTTGTCTTTCATCTAAGCTGTACTTTTTCAAAGCAGAGTTAATTTCTTACTATGCAGAACATCTTAGCAAAGGATCCACTTAAGTTTGTTGGAGACTTCTGGTTTCTAGTGAATTTTAAATAAGAGTAACAATTTGGATGAGCTTATAAACCACCAACAGAGGAATGACAGGAAATAGCAGGCAAACTGTGGGAAATAAAGACATCCATACCTTTATGGAAAGTTCTCCTGAGGGCAAAAAAAAATGAAGGAATGTTTTATTTAAATTATTAAACGTCTCCTTGAGCTTATGTAGTTCATCTATCAGTGCCAATTCACTAACTGCAGAAGAAGCACTCAGCCTAAAGTTATTGTGTTTCACCTAGCGCAAATCTAATTTTACTGATGTCGAAGGATTTGCCAAGACCCATGCTTTATCAGAGAAAAAAATCAGGGATTTGACATTTGACATTTGATCATATTCTTTTTTGCTTAGGTACAATTATTACATCCAAATAAGTGTATTCTGAAGTGCTCAGATAAACATCCACCAGTATTTACTGCTATTGATTAGAAAATTGTAAAATCAATTTTCAGAACAGATGATCTTAAACCCAAGCATGACTATTTATGATTTTTATCAATAAACCAGAGTAATCTTATTTCTAAAGTTCTAGTTCAGATTCTATTGGTTTTGTTTTGATAAAGGGAGTGTAGTAAAAAAAAAAACCTATTAAACCTGACAAAGTTAAAACTTGAAAACAGATACTCACATAGAAGACAAGGAGGTCACAGCTTCGTTCTGTACAGTTAGAGTGAACACCACTCAGATATTCACATTTCTTACTCTAGCAAGAAAGAGCTGCATGCAGTTTGAAAATATTGTTTGAATTTCAGTGCTGGGCATAAACGTCCAGGCCACATTCAGTATCACAGCTGTGTCTCCCCACTACTATATGCTCTATCTCAGCAGAGTGATCTTCCAAACGAGTATTTCCATCTAGAAGGAACTTCCAGGGGATTAATTTATATAACCTCAAATTATTGGTGTCCCATGGGAGAAGAATGGGGCAGAAGCATAAGCTGTTGTGTTCAGCTGCCTACACCCTAAGAGAAAGGAAATAATTTACATGTCACAAAATAATCCTAATAGAAGTGCTCAAAGGTAAAAATAATCATTAAAAAATGTCTCTATATGCCTCGTTGGCATGCTCTGTGTTTTATACAGACTTGTCTTATTTTTGAGTAACCAGGGAATTATAGAAATGCCTGCACTAAGAAATTATTAGTGTTAGCTGAACTTTCTTATATTGTCATTGCTCTTGAGTTTGCAGTTATGACTTTTGCCCTGAAATATCCTGTGGGAATGATCTTGTTCAGTTATGATTGTGGAGAATCACAACCTTTGCAATTCTTTTTAGAAACAGACATTTTCTATTGCTAAAGGCACCAGAACACTCCCCCAAGGAAATTGTCTTGGAAGTAGCAATATGTTAAGAGCTGAAGCCCAAAGCCCTGTGAAAACTGTGTAAGAGGATTTTACTATATTCCTCTAAGAGTTCAGCTTTGGCCTTTTGCCAGAGGGACTGTCTAATGTTTGGTTTATGCTGAGTTGTTTTTTTTTTTTTTTTTTTTTTTTTTTAATAGAGGATTACAATCTGGCTAGCAAAGTTTGTAGCTTCTTAGAAGATGCAATTTTAATGTTATATATTCTGGGTCCCACATCTTCTTTCATTCTTCCAGTATAAAAACCAATCTGTTAGACTCATTACCCGTGTTATTATCTTCTATTCAGCAGTAATAACAAATGCAAAAATACAAGTTGAGAAACATATGCCAGAGGAGTGTTTAGCCTATTAAATACACACTACTTATACAGATGTTTAATTTAATTTTTCTGGTTTACTCATCTAATTACCCAAAGACACTAAGGAACTGGAATAGGTTTGGGAAATTGAAGCTGAGGTGGAGACAGTATAAGAAGTTCTTTGGCTATGAGCATATCCTAGGTATACAGCATTAATGGAAAAATATACTGCTGTGAAAGAGTTGATATAGTGGCCGTCAAAAGTAAAAACAAGAACTAAAGAACTACTGTATGAACTACTGTAGCAGGCACTAACTGATGGCTTTATCAATTCACAGCTTTCAAGAACAGGAAAATGTACACTCTTCAGGAGTTAGCATCAGTGCAGTTCTTCTGCTTCAAAGTAATACCTGACAGAGTCTTGCAGTTTAGTTTCAGTTTAGCATGCAGATTTTTAGAAGTCTCCCTGCAAGAATGTGGTATTTAACATGTATTTAACAGCAGCAGCCACAAATAAACAGCAAGTGTTTTTTGTAGAACACAACATATTATATGTTGCTGTGCTCTTGATCTAAAAATGTCTAATAGGAAACAATACTTCTCATGTTGTTAGCTGAGTTAGTAACTCACCCTCTTACCCTCAGTTACTTTGAGTAAGTTACTTGAGATTAGTTCTGGAAATAACTGTATGACTGCAAAGTTTCTAAATCTTTCAAGCAGCTATCACATTACCCATGAGTCAACACTGAACTCAAGGAATGGGTAAGTTACCTGTGGCCCTGG
Organism: Hirundo rustica; assembly: GCF_015227805.2. Lineage (NCBI taxonomy): Eukaryota > Metazoa > Chordata > Aves > Passeriformes > Hirundinidae > Hirundo > Hirundo rustica. The sequence goes on along the minus strand of NC_053455.1, from coordinate 43,862,378 downwards.
GATGTGTTCTGCTTGTTATACCTTAGGTGTTGATAAAGCAGGGTTTTTGAAAGGTAGTAAACATGCTATGAAAGTAACTGTAGAATCAGAGAATCATTAAGATTGGAAAAGACCTCCAAGATCTTCAAGTTCAACCATTGACCTGACACCATCATGGCCACTAAACCATGTCATAAAGTGCCACATCTACTCTTGAACACTTCCCAGGATGCTGACTCCACCACTTCTCTAGGCAGCCTGTTTCAACGCTCAATCACTCTTTCAGTGATGAAATTTTTCCTTATATCCAACTTGAACCTCATCTGGTGCAACTTGACACCATTTTCCCCTTGGCCTATTTCTACTTGCCTGGCAGAAGGGATGACCCCTACCTCAGGACAATTACTTCCCTTGGAGAGGTCTGCTCTCAGGACACTGACTTACAAGGATATTTCACTGATCATGGCCTGATTCTCCAAAGTGTTAAACATCTTAAAATAAGACACTCTCAACCCTTGTATCATTCATTGACTTTTACAGAGACTGAGGATGCTCATTATTTTGTGGAATGAGGCTTCTTAATAAAAAATGCATATGTAATTGTTATAATTGACAGAGTTCACACATGTGAATACTTTGTTGAGTGGAGCCTGAGGCAACTTTACATTTTAGACCTGCCAACACACTGGTATAGACACATTGTCTCTAGAGGAAATAATAGTCATGCTCTGGCTTCAAGGTAAAAGAAGGTTAACTTTATTATGATGACCTCACATATATAGATTCTGGACAATGACCAGGGATTGGAGAACAGGGTTACCACCTCTCCATCCCACTGGCCAGGCTAGAAGTCAATCAGTCATCCCTCATCAGAGAGGAATGTAAAAAACAACTCTTGTTTATGTTACAAGCGTGAGAAGACTTGACTACAGAAATGTAGTCTTCTCATGAAAACATCAGAAGGATAACAGAATATTGCAACACCACATTTTCGCTCTGTATGAGCAGAGCTATGTATTACATATCTGGAAAACCATTACTGGTAACTTTCTGCAGTGGGTTGACTCTGGATGGATGCCAGGCACCCACCAAAGCCTCTCTGTCAGTGCCCTCCACATCTGTACAAGGGAGAGAAAATATAATGAAGGGTTCATGGGCTGAGATAAGGATAGAGAGAAATCATTCATCAAATACCATTATGAGCAAAAGAGACTCAAATTTGGGATATTAATTGACTTTATTGCTAACAAAATTAGAGCAGGATAATGACAAACTAAAACAAACCTTAAAACACCCTCCCTCCACTTTGACAGCTGCTTCACCACTGTCTGCACCATGGACTTGGTGTCTGCATAGTTGTTCTTCTCAGATGTTATCACCCTGCTCTTCTCTGGCTGCAGTTACAACTGTGCAAAGACTCCTTTTTCTTCATCTTAAATTTGTAATCACAGAGGCACCACCACCATTCCTGATTGTCCCAGCCTTGGCCAGCAGCATGACCATCTTTGGTGTTGGCTGCCATTGGCTCTGCTGGCCATGAGGAAGCTTCTGGCAGCTTCTCACAGAAGCTCCTCTACTAAGAACGGCCCACCTCAGGAGGAAACCTGTCTGTTTCCAAACACACAACCAAGATGCCAAGCAACATCATTAAGAAGAGATCTCTAAGTGACGGAATTTCTGAACACATTGAGATGTGACATCTTTATTATTAAGATTTGTGCTTTTATCATGCCTAGAAGGAGAATAGACAAATGTCTCTTACGTAGCTATATTACAAACATAAGCACCATGTGTGCCCCCAAAGGTTATAGTGAGAACCGTGGGTTGATAGTCCTTTTGAAAAACCTAGATTCTACTATTCTTAACACATAATTGTGGCAGCCATGTCACTGTGTTTTATTTTGCCCAAACAGCTGTTAATTATTAAACAGATAAGTGAAATTTAACATATCAAGAAATGCTTATTTATTGACTGCATGCACAGGGTTAGATTTTCTCTTTGTAGTTTCATAACTGAAAGCAAAACATTTGCAGGTAATATAAAATCAATTATTTCAAAATATAAACCACATCTGTGATGAGTTGTGACACCTATTTCAAGAAGCAAAGTTTGTTCTACAACAGGTCACACAGAAACAGCAGAACAATAATGAGGAAGAACAATTCATTTTTCAATATAAAAGTGTGTGATGCGAATCCATGCACTGAAATACAAAAGATTAATCATTTGGCTATTTGGAAAAAATGCCCAGACAAATTAATTACTAGATTCTGAAAGTCAGGAGAGTAATCCAATTAAACATGTAAATGGGATACCTATGATGTTCATTTGCGGCATCCTTCAAGCTAATAATTAAATGATAGATTTTTAAACTAATTGTTAAGAAAACTGTCAGCTGTTTGCCTGAAATTCACAGTGAGTTTAAACTTGTGCTGCCACATTAATTATTGAATGACAAAGTCAATTCAGCTCCAAACCTTCACCTATTCCTAGCTTAAGGTACTGGACAATAAAGATTCTGCTTTCCACTGTGGAAATTTACATGACTAGAATGACTCTGAATGACTATGTATGTCCCATGTATTCAGAATCCTAAACATTAGGCAATTAATAACATTGAGGGCATTGAATAAGACTGTTAAGGAAACTTTCCTGTCTGATCATTTGGGAATCACTCTGCCAGGCACAACCCCCCCCATCCCACACTTCCACTGCTGGGGCTGAGGTCCCTTCATATTCAGTGGCTCCAGGGACCTCCTGGGTGCCCCTCTTGGCTCCCTGCACACCTCACAGTCACACAGTCAGAAAAGATTTCCTTGTTGGCTCAGACCTGGGTTTCCCACAGCAAAGTCCGAAATCTCTGGCTTCTTTGAGTAATTTAATTGTGATGCACCAATCAGCTTGAGCTGGTGCCTCCAGGAAGGGATCCCCACCAAAAGAATCCCTGGGATTGTACATGCTCCTGATCTGTGTGCCTCACATGTGCTTCATGACCCCTATTTATACCTCTTGGTTGATTGGTGATATTTGGTCTGAGGTCTTCTTGTTTATTTGGATTGCACAGAGTCTCTGAGTGACTGGCCACCCCCCAGCCAGTGCCTCCCCCCAGGTCTCAACCTGCACCTACCTGCTCTAAGAGTATTCCTCAATGAGACCACTCTTTAAGTGGCAAAATAAGCAGTGACCAGAGTGTTTGGACACCTTGCTACCATAACCAAGAAACAGTTGAACAAATAATTTCCTGCATCTTTGCGTTTGAAATAGCCTCAGAATGGAACAATCATGATCTGCACAGTAAAAAGCATATAATGATGACTAGTCATGCTCTGCTATTGTAACTTGTGATTAATTGCTCTCATTTACCTTGTCAGCTTAAGTGCATAAAAATCTCTTCTTTGTCTGCAAATTCATGAATTCATGGTGTTGCTCTTAAATTTATGAATCTTAAGAATAATCTATATATTTGGGACTCAGAGATAAGAATCCCCAAGGTTTGAAAATCCTAGTCAAATGGGAAAGAACATTTCATGGTGTTACATAACTTCTTCCATATACAGGTTTTCATACTTCATGCAAGCATAGGAAAACCTGCTTGACTCTTTTTTTTTTTTTTTTTTTTTTTTTTCCCCCCAAAAAATGCAAATGGTTCTACAACACAGGAATATTTTTAATGCTTGATAGTGTGGTTATAGTTGTGGTTCCAGCTGCGTCCAATAGACAGCATCTGGCCAAACAAGTCTGAAAGTAGAGAGCAATGATGGCAGTGAGAGTGTGTTGAGAACAGTGACACCCATGAGAGAGTGAGTGAACCTGGAAATTCCACAGTGCATCCACAAAATGGTGATTTTCTGGATGAGTAGATAGTTTGCCTAGGAAACTGATAATGGGAAACAGCCTTGTAAAGTCACTGTCATAGCTGACTATTGCTTGTGCTGACAGACAGTTACATCCAGAATCAGGACAGTTTTCAAAGCTCTGATAATACGCCTTTATGCTTAGCATCTCAAATTTCTTTGCTGAAAGGTGAGTCTTTCCAACCCTCTTAATTATGAGGAAAATGCCAAATGAACACAATCAAAACAGAGGTGTGATTGAGTTTTCCAGAATTCTGAAGGTAGTACAAGGTGTTATTGCTTCAGGCAAGTTCCTATTACCTAGAGCTGTCACTCCCAAATTAAAAGCATTTCAAATCTTTATATAATTTTTTGAGGATAAAAACACCTAGAGGAAACACTTCTTTTTTTTCCCTGAAGTATGCTAGAATTCAAATTATTTTCTACCCTTCATTTGCTTCATTGTGGAACGAGACATTTAGGGATTTTAGTCTTCTCACTCTGTCTGGAGCTGCATCTAATCCTACAATGAAGAAATAATTGGATCACAGAGCTCACAGCACACCCAGCAGAAGCACTGCTATAAATGAGTACATGTAATTGGAAACAGTGCAACTATACCGCTTGATAATCAGTGAAGAATTTCAAAGCTGGCTGTAGGCTTGACTCTAAAGGCAGCACAGAGTCAAGAGGTGGAGCATGTCAGGCTCCAGATGCCAATATTCCTGAAATAAAAGCCATCCTCAAAATTAAATCACTTTGAAATGATTGAAATGTTTGGTCTGAATAAAATATTTCCTCTTATGAATCTCAGTCTGTTTAGAAAGAGAGATGTGGTTATCACTTGAACAGTGGGTTAGAGCTGGCATTGCTGAGAAAATCCTTTCGCTTCCTTGACTGCTTTCTCTATATCTTCTATGTCACAGTCTATCTTTTAAGGCCAAGTGCAGCTTTAGTTTATTTAGGAGCCACACTATTAGAACTTTGCCCAAGCTTACTTTCTCCTACATTGTGTTCTTGTCCTACTAAAGCCTCAGCCTATAATGCATTTTCAGAACTCTCTACACTTTCCAAACTGTGTTTTGAACTTCCAAGTAACTTGAAGTTAAATCCCTTTGTGTCTTTATGCTGAACACTCTTCAGGTGGTACCATCCTTTCCTCCTGAGTGACACTACTTTGAACTAAATCGTAAACTTCTTTCCTATGATTTTTGATGAATATTTTTGGTGCTAACCAAAGGAAAAACATTCGTTTTAGACAGGTAAAATATCAACAACCTTGACTGTTCTTAATGATTTCCTTCATCCCAATAAGACAGTGTTTCCACAAAAATTACATGTCTTGAACCAGTTTATTGGCTTCAAGGGATCACAGTACCTAGGATGTGTGATGAACAGGTCATGCCAAGACCCATATCTATAGTTGCAGTTTTAACAAGTATTCAATGAGTTTACTTATTTTCTTGCCTATGTCTACACAGAGGTTTCTCAAAGGGAAAAAGTATTAACTCTATGGTGCAATACTTCCAGCCATACCTGATGATGTTTTCATTGTTCACAAGCACTACACATGTAATTTAAATTGTTTATTTAAACAAAATTAGTCTCTTTAGATTAACACAGAAATGACTGAACAGAGCACTTTGTGCCATGTTCTAGCTGACAAGGGGGTTATCAGTCACAGGCTGGTCTTGACCTCAGAGACCCTTTCCAGCTGAAAGGATTCTGTGATTCTGCAATAGCAAGGGCTGTTCCCTGGGTTCACATGCATCTCCTTGCATGATTTTGTTCACAAAGGTTAGGGAATCTGCTAGTCCTACTAGATTAGTTAGAAATGAGTTGTAGCTAGTCCAGGTGACGATATTGCCATCTTCAGTACTCAATGCTTAGTTGTGCTTGAAAATGCTCCTTTAGTCAGACTCAAATCTTCCCTTCCCTGCTTACCAGGGTTGTCACCAAATATCATATTCATTTCTTTAGGCTTTAGTAATCCCAAATCCATACAACTAAGAGAAGGAGGTAATGCTTTACCTCTCCCCTTTCCATACTCATGATTTGAGTAAATACCCAAAGACAAGTGCCGTGCAATGGTGAAAGTTTATCTGTCAAATGGTTCAAGTTAACATCCAAAGACTTTCTGGCTTGCAGATGTCCCATTCACCTTCTGACATGATGACAATCCCTTGAACTACCCTGAGCAAATGCTGAATGAATGATGGCAATCCTTCCATGCTCTGTGCAGCTCTTTGAGGGACTGATGTTCTTATTCATTTTTTTATCCACCTCCCCTTTGACACTGCTTGCTTCTTAGTGCTCTCTGTCTGACCCCTTTTCTTTTTGAGAGTAAACTGCGCATGAATGCTTTCCTTCAAGCTCATGAAAAAAACCTTGCTTCCTTTTCCCAAACCATTCCATATAAACTCTGGTACACATTTTACTTGGGAACATGGAAGGATTCTTTTATGTTTTGCGGGGGACATTATGGGTGGCACAGAAAATAGGGTATAGCCAAAATCATGTTAGCTAGTGGCTTACATGTGTTGAAAAATACTAAAAATACTCTCAGAGAAGTGTTAGTGTGATGACAAAAAAAGGGATACTAGTACTTCTAGGCACAGCACTTGCTCTGACATGAAGCAATTTTTCAGCCTCTCTACCTCATTTTATACCTAAACTATTTCCTATTCCACTGGTTATCACAGGTTTTAATTAACTCTATTTGTAAACAACTAGGGAGAAATGTTGTAAAATGCTTTCAGAAAATTAAAGAACCATTAGAAAGCTTATCTGAAAACTTTTGGCTAATGGCTTTCAGCCCTGCCTCATTTTCAAGAAGCTGCCAGCAGGAAAAGAAGTGATCTCTTAGTGAAGGGTGAGTCCCCAGTGGATGTATTCTTTAGAGGTCTTACTTTGGGTCTAACATTATACCAGTTCTCTAATGCACTACCTCTTGAGTTGGAGAGAAAATTTGGGCATCATAATCAAAGAAAACACATACAAGGCTGTAGTTTGAAATATATATGCATCCATTAGCCTCCTCTGCCATTTTTCAGTCCCTCCTGTGTCAAAGGGGCAGAAAGCAGCTTGTCTCAAGTACTGCTCCCTACCTCCCCCACTGCAGGCAGGAGAGGCTGCTGCCTTGTCCCACATCATACCTAGGCCCCAAAATCCCCTTTAGTCTGTCTAGGAGAAAGCTGCTTGCCCTTACACATCTTGTGGAGAGATGAAGCCATCAGAAATCCAGCATGGCTTGAAGGATGTGGGGCTACAGCTGTTTTTTAATTGGTTGCGCCATATTCTCAGGCAAAGGATAATTTTTCAGCGGCAAAAGAGTACCTGGAAAACACCAAGGATTAAGTTTATGTTCAAGGAGATGGAAAAATATATCTCAATCATTATTTGTCTTTCCACACTAAAAGTATATCCATGTGGTCTGTGTTTGTCATCACTCTCTTGTTGTTAGGGGTAAGTGGCAGAACTTTATACAGGATTAAAAAACACTTTTCTGTCAAAAAAACCTCCCATGTACAAAACTATATCCAGAACTTTCCAAATGCAAGGAAATGTTAAAGAGCCAAACGAAATCATGTTACTGCTTGTTATAGTTTTAATTTCAAACCGAGCGGAAACACTAATTAATGTAGTGGTTTTACTTTCACTAAATTTTGGTCTTGGTACCTACTCTTTTTGTGGGAGAGAGACTAGGAGAAAAACAAAGAAGGCTTAACTTTAAAATTAACAAATAGTTTATTAACATACACTAAAAGAATAGAAAAACAGAAAGTTGGAAAAAAACCCTAAAATGGAATGAAACTTCAAAAAACATTTTTCCCTCCCCTTACAAACTGTTCACTTTCTTACAAAACAACATAAAGAGACAAAACTTGTAATTTTCAGTCAGTTTCACTACCTGATAATAGTCTTTCATCAATTCATCAGGGGAAGAGTATTTTTTAGAGTCATGGATCCCACTGACAACTTAGAACAGTTCTTTTGTGTGTTTTAAACTGTCACAAAAACAACCACCTGGAGAAAGCTGCCTTTGTGACCCTCCCAGGAGCAGTTTCCCAAGCTGCTTATGGGTCATGGGTCTTAGACTTTTGCATACTGGGGCGTCACCTTTTAAAGATTAATAACTCCAAAGCAAAGGATTCTTCACCTCAGGGTACAGAGATATCTTCTCACTTCTTCACTGGCACAGGGGGCTTCTCATCTTTATCTCTGTTCAAGCATCTTATAGGATATTACTTAGTTCATCACAAACACCTTTGCTCAAATCTACACACAAATTAAAACAATCATCTCCCTAAATGCATAATTTTCTCATGATTTAAAGGAATGATCTAAATACAGAGTTAATTTTCATGGCTCAAGTAAGAATAGAACAACTAACTCTTCATCCTTCTGTCCCAATAGTCTTTTTATTCTTGTTTTACTGACTTCATGCTGTTGTTCTTTATGTTCACTCTGTCCTTTCTTACTCTCTCAGAGAAGGGCTGAGCTCTGGAAGCTTTATGTTGCTAAGAAAGAGTTAAATCTGCTCGGAGTCTTTGTCTCTCCCTCTGTAGCTTTTGGTGTTAGATGTTCAAGGCTGCGCTGGTGAGGGAGGAAGAACTCACACAGAAACATCAGAGATCGGAGCACCCGGGCAGTCCGGAATCACAAAAAACCTCAGGCAGGATCATAAATGCCTGCTCAGTCCACCCTTCAGTGCAAACTGGGGTGACTTTGGCTCAAATGGTGCCCCTAGCTCTTATCAGGGGCCCGGCAGAGATCTCTCCCTGCTCCAGAGAAGTCTGAAGAAAGTAGCTGTTGCAAAACAGCAACCTCTCCTTCTTCCCCCTTCACCCGGGAGCCGATGGAATCCGGCCAGGCCTCAGGTCAGCTCCCCAAAAAATGGGGGGAAACAGCAAGCCCAGCTCGATGTTACCTGTCTCTCTCAGGCCAAAGGGAAGAAGAAAAAAGACCCACCTACAGGAAATCAAGGGGTTTTATATGGTACTTCCCAAAGTCGCAGCTAACAATTTCAGTGGTCAGAATAGATGTTAATATTCTAACTAATTCTCTGATAGGTCCCTGTCTCTTTTAAAGCAATTCCCAGGTCCTGACCTGGAGAATTATTTTTCATTTTTCTATAACTAAAAAAAACTAAACTGTACTAACCCATGACACTGCTCTTCTGCTTGGATAGTTGGGATATGGCATTTTAGAAAAGCATCTATAGTCACATTTAAACACATGGAGACTGATGAATGATTTTAATTATTAAATCCCCACGTCTCTTATGGGGGATCCTAAAACAGGATGCACAAGGTAGGGCTCACCAGCAGGTAATGTTACTGTGCAAATTGACCCGGCTGAGCAAATTGTGCCATAATTAATCATTGCTCTGGTGAAGAGCCAATGCCACTAACTTTTTAAAATGAAGCAAGTGCCTTAGGATTTTAATTAAACCCAAAGTCTTAAGAGAAGATAATTAAAAAAAAAAGTTACACCTTCGATGACCTCATGAAATGTGTCAGAAATGTTCCCACAATCCAGGCAAACTGTAAATAAAAATGCTGAAATAATTGCAAAAGGACTGCAGAGAAGTTGTGTTAGGGCTCTGTCAATGGTCCACCAAACCACTGACTGCTTTTTAACTTTAAATTGAAAGACAGACAGCTGTTCATAGAAAACTCAGGGCCCTGAAAGGGGTTCGGCATATGGTGATGCTTTATTTTTTGAACAATTGCTGTTTGATCCTCTGGGAGCTCTCTCCAGCTCAGCCAGTAGCTTTCCTGGGGCAGTTTTATGGTATAAGACTGTGCTCTCCATGACAGAAAGTCCTCCCTGGAGCTTGCTGGCTCACACTTGACTGATCACCATCCCTGCTCAGAGTGAAATTATCTCAGATTAGCTGCTGGAAGCACCCTGGGGCTCCAGGAGCCTCACTTGCCCCCCTGGCAGCCTGGGGAAGGTGGGACTTGTGACTTGTGGGCCAAGAATTGGCTACAACTTCTAAACAAGGCTAACACTGCTGCACAGGGGAGTGAAGAGGCAAACTGGCGCCCTGTCAGCGCACTCCATGGCTGGGTACAGTCAGAGCTGGAAAATTCCTCCCTGTCTCCCTTATGGCTATATCCATGAGGAACTGCTGAAGATCTGTAAGACACCTTCATGCCAAGTGAAAGGCAGCTTTTTCTTGAACTCTGTAAATTTGTGAGGACTGTGACTGATGAATAAGGCAAAGATGAAATCAAAAACTAAAGGCATGGAGTTGTATATAACTTGGCCTCTCCCTACCCTCCAGTACCCACTATGGCCCTACTTCATCTTGCTATGGTGCATTTTCATTCCTCTGCTGCTCTTCTTCCCCACTTTGCCCAATTTTCTTCCTCTGTCCCATGTCTCTTTGAGGTTTCCAGTCATCTAGAGACTGAGGCCCCTGCCTGGCGCTACAGGGACAATGGAGCTCATTAATTTCTCATGAGCTGGGAAATGATTGTAAATAGAGTGACCTGATCTCACCCTGGGTGCTGTCCTGCCCGGGCCCCTGGCTGGTATCTGCAGTCTGGGACACCAGGAGCCATAAGCACACTTCTAACATGAGGCAGCTCTGATGGGATGGTTATGGGGGGATGTTTAGTAAAAACTGGGTTTTCCTCCACTTCTCATTATCACCTCCTGCCTGCATTTGGTTCCTGCTGGCTTTGGTGGAAGCACTGACTCTTCCAGTGAGTTCGACCCGAAATTTAGGCGTGACTAACTCTTTTTACTTCTGATGAGGATAACTAGAGTAAAATCAACTGTAGATGAGTATTCTCTTTCAGTTGGAAATGTACTTGTAGGCTTTGATCACAACTGTCTTGTATAGCACACTCATTTTCAAAATGCTGTGTGCTCATTATTATTTTTTCTCTTGCACATCCAAATCAAAACATGTATAGAAATTCTGTAGTGTATTTGTTGGTGAACTGAATAAGCTTTCACTTATGTATTTAGCATTTCAAGCTTTGTTGACCTACTTAATGTTTCAGAATGTCAAAAAAGTACAATCCTTTTTGATTGACATTTCTTTGTAGGGATTACAGTCATATGCCCTTTTGGTATCTGCTGTCTCAATGAAGCAGCTCAGTCACAGGTCAAACAACATCAATAAGATCACACTTCATCAATATTTGGAAATTCAGTTAAGGAGAGGCTAAAAAGGGCCTTGATTTTTCTATACTCTATTTCTAAAAGAGTACTTACACCCTCAAGGATGTTCTGGGTTTGTCATTCAAAAATGAGGGTACCTAATGCTTTTGAAATTGAAAACTTTTGAAATTTACAACTTTTTTTTCAAATATGAGTAAGGAAGTCAATTGCAATAGTGAAACATCTGCTAAGTCCAAGTAACTGGTTTCTGATTGCTGATTTCCAACACAAGTAAATAAATACTATTTCTAATCTGTCTCACCTCCCTCTGCTATGGAGTACATATGCACAGAGATTAACCATGTTAAACGATACAGGCAGGAAACTGACTTTCTGCAGGTGCCAAATTCCAACTCCCAAACCATTTGTTAAAGAAGGGACTTGGCTTCCCTACCTCCTTTCCACTGACGAGTCAGTTCCCTGGAGTTAATGACAGCTTGCAGCTTGACACCAAATATAATTTTCTTGTGATTTAATCCTAGCCACAATTAGGCACCACACAGCTGCTCATTCACCCCCTACCCCAGTGGGATGGGGAGAAGAGAATGGGAAGGGTGAAAATGAGAAAAAAAAAAGAGAAAGCTTCCAACTTGCACTTTTCCAGACCATTTGCTGATGGGGTGGGGAGAGGAGCAGAAACGTGTTTGGCTCTCATCACTGTATTATCAGCATTGTTTCCAGCACAAATCCAAACACAGTCCTGTACCAGCTACTATGAAGAGAAGCATCTGCATCCCAGCCAAAACCAGCACACACCTGCACGAGATGCAGCCACACAGACAACGTTTTTCTGCAGCTCTGGCTGTTTGTGTCCTTAGGGTGGCAGCAGCTATCAAAAAAGGTGGGGTTTGGTTGGGTTTTTTACTTGGTTTGGTTTGGTTTGTTGTCTGGCAAAAGGGTAGGGCACTGGAGAAGCAATCTTAAAAGTGGAGAAAATTAGAGGTAGCTAATTCTTCAGAGTTCCATCTTTAATCTTCCATTTTCTGCTCAGCAGAATCATTCATATGCGGATTATTCGTTATTAAGACCTTATTTCAGATCAAACTCTGTATGCCAGTAGATTAGGACATTGAGGAAGATTAGCTTCTCACTGCAGGTGGTGGGAGTAAGTTCTTTATCTTATCATTAGCATGGGCTTCCATGGGTTTTGATTATAATTATTAATTCTACCAGCAGACTTCCAAGCAGGGATTAAAATGCAGATACATGTCATTTGAGTTGTATAATCAAGCTGAAAGTGAGGGTTTTGTGGCAGGCGAATCCTCTTTTTTACAACAGTCAATTTTTCAACTTTTCAAAGTAATTTTGTTGTTTAAGATGAGTTTATTTACTTTTGTGTGCTTGTAATAGAGTTTTATTAAATGTTTTCCCCTCAAAGAAATATAGTCTCAAGATACAGGTGAAATTTTATTCTGATTTGTATAAATTATGTGTAAGATTATTAAGCAATGTTTCTGCACACCCCTGCATTGTTGTAAATGGAAGCTAAGCATACAGATGAAGAATTACTGAATTAATTAAAATGAATAAATCCCTCCTTCTCTATTTCTGTCTTTTCCTCCCCTTCTTTTGTCACTTTTAGATTTTTCTGGTATTTTGGGGTTTTATTCTCTGTGAATGTGGATAAATGGCACAGCTCTAAATACATAAGAATACAGTAAATTGTCTTAGAAACAAGGTGAACATTCTTAGGACATTATAAATTTTAAGCTTTCCAAATTTCTGCATATTATGAAGAAAACATCAAATAAAGAATAGACAATATTTCATCAACAAAAGCCTTTGAGTTAGGGTTTTAGACCAAAACCTCATCAAGACAGGCATCTGCTTTGTTTGCTGAAGTGTTTGAGTGCATAAAAAATGATAATATTTTATACAATTGAAACGCTCATAGAAGTCTGACTTTGTGAAAATGCTAGAAGGTGAGAAGATAATACTACTCTGTGAGCAGTAGTTAGCCACATTCCATACAAACAGCTGCAGTGAAGGTGGTTTCTTGGCTGTTTTAAAATTTGTAATAATCACATTATTGATATGATGTACCATTTATGACACAGGGTAGTGATCACACACCAACCCATTGATTTCTTTTCCATCACATTAATTTTTTTTTGTTTTTTGCTTGTGCCTTCCATTTCAGCTTGCATTGCATGCTGTCTGGGGAGGCTTTGGCTTTTTGTTACATTTTTATACAGCATCTAGCTTAACAGGTCAGGCTCATTTGGATAGATTGGCAATTAACAATGATGATATGCATTTAAGCTGCAGGTGAGAGGAGGAATGTCTGGTCCTCTGGTTATGGAACAGCTTCTAAGGTGACAGTGTTTTGTAGGCTGAGGAATGGCAGTGTTGTAATGTTGCTTCAAAAAAAGGTAAAATTCAGTGGAGGCATTTTAACATGCTAATTTGGATGAATTCTTAAAAATATATGCAAACAGTTCTTATAATGCCACACAGAAAGTTAACAGTACACAGAGGGCCTAATCCTCCCAGACACCGATCTCTAACAGCAAAATAGGATCTAGATAATCTGGAGATTCCTATGGATTTTTACCCCCTTGTCTAGATTTTCAGTATTTGATGAAGATAATAGCTCTTTTCTGACACTTTTTGCATATTTAAAAACACAGCTATACCCACACTCCATCCATCTCCTTGGTCCCTGGTTCCTGAAAGCCATTTCTTGCTGTTTTCCTGCTACATAAAGAACACAGCCTTGGGCAAGCAGCACGAGCAGGGCTCATAGAACTGTCAGGGGAGGATCTGACATGTTATTCTTCCATCATCTGAGAACCTGCTGCTGGGCATGTGCACACAGACAGGATGAGACAGAAGGAAAAACAAGCCAACAATTGAAGATTAGGAGTAGCTGAAAAGTTCATTTTGATCAAGATGTATCCCTAATGAGCATAAAGATGTTCATTTTGAGGCAGCAGATGCACAAAAAAATCTAAATAAATTTCCCATGGCTTGTATGGCATAGGGGAATAGAGTCCACATGTATACTTCTCTCCACATAAGTACAGCTATTAAAACTTATATTATGCCTTAATGCATTCCTATTTGAGGCTTATCGTAACTAAACAAAAAGTGCAACAGGGATTAAACTACATGGAAAACAAAATATTCAGATTGCTCATTGTCATAATTTAGCTTAGAATGAATTGAAAACTGGTGCAGATTTTTCTCTGTTTGCATCAGCAAAGGAATTTGAGCTTTTTCTTCTGTGACAAGGCAGCAGCAAATCAATTCTGATCAGTAGATTTACCTGCCTGTTCAGTAGGGTGCTGTAAAGCCTCATGATTTAAGAGCCCTAGCTGCTGTTGTGCATATGTGAGAAATCCAGCTGTATCTCTAAGGTCCGTTAATGCTGAAGAATTTTCTTTGCTGTTCACTCATCCCAAGGTTTAGGCCATATCTGATCCTTCTGTTAATGATATGATTTTATGGTGCCAAATGCAAGAAGTATTATAACTTTCTTGCCCTCACTGGGACCAAATTCAGCTGCCATTTAAAATTCAGAGCAATTTTTGGAAGTTTTCCATAATTATCAATAGAAGCATAACCTCTTCAAAGGGAACTCAGAAACCAAATGAAGACTTTGGGAATTTAGATGTTCTATTCATGTGCTATTCAAGCCTCGCTCTGCAGCATGTTCTGAAAAATAAAAAGGAGGCACGGGGGATCTTACCCCACCCTTACATCTCTTGTGCTGTCTCAGAAGAATAATAGTGTGTGTCGCTGGAAGGACTGTCTTTAGTCTTACAGTGCCGAAGAGGATTGCTTGGTGCACTTGGGGAAGGTAGAAATAGGTGCCACACGAGGGCAGTAATGGAAAGAGGAAGAACGAGGAAAGCCACAAAGATGTTATCCTTACTGGAGGTAGGGGGACTGTAGCAAGGAGGAATAACAGGGGAACACAGGCAGAAGAGGATGCTGAGAAAGCTGTGTGAAGAGGTTTGGACTTAACAGGAGGGGAAAAAGAGCAGAGAACATATTCAGGAGTTATGCGGTATTTGACTGAGGAAGCTCTGGAGACTTTCAACAGAGACAAGGTATAAAGCAAGACCAGAAGAGGAGAAGGGTGTGGTTGCCATCACGATAATACACTTGCAGTAACCTTAATTTTGAAAAGCTAGTTTTTAACTGTCTTCTTGATGTAATTCTACAAAAGCCTTACCATTCTATGAAGGTATTTTAAAATGCTTCCCCAGGGCTAGCATGTGCCCTCAAGATATTTTCAGAGCTTTCAACCTGTTTACCAAACAGTTTCCACTTGGAACATAAAAGTAGAAGATAATTAGCATTCAGGTTATAACATTTGTGTTCTCTCTGTGCCCTTTCCATATGCAGTGGATAAGCTATTGCAGAGAAGGAGGCTTGGCTTAGATTACAAACTCAGATTGAACATACACATAAAGAATGAGTAAAAACGTACACTTAAATTTATTCACAGGATAATCTTATTTACAACCTAAAATACTCCCAGAAAATCCTCGATCTAAGGAAATAGAGTATAAACTCTCAAAGAGAAGGATAATGATAAATTATGTTCCTGGGCTCTTTGTTAATGGAAGTATGAGCTTGCAGAGGGAAGAGGTAAGTAGCTCACTTTAAATAGCTTTTACCAGCTGTCACAATTTAACTCCAGTCAGCAACCAAGTACCACACAGTTGAGCCCTCCCTCACCATCAGGACTGGAGAGAGAATCAAAACAGTAAAACCAGAAAACTCATGAGAAAAAGGCAGTTCAATAGGTAAAGTGAAAGCCATGCACAGGAGCAAAACAAACCAAGGAATTCTTTCACTACGTGTTTCACTTTCGTATTCAGCCATCCCCAGGAAAACAGGGCTTGGGAAGTGATTTGGGAAGACAAATGCCAACACACCAAATGTCCTCCCTTCTTCCTTCCTCCCCCCACTTTATATACTAAGCAAGACGTCATATGGTCTGGAATATCTCCGTGGTCAGTTGGGGTCCCCTGTCCCAGCTGTGTCTCCTCCCATGCACCCCCAACTCTTTCACTGCTGTGGCTGTACAAGAAGGAGAAAACTCCTTGGCTCTGTGTGAGCCCTGCTCAGCAATAACAAAAACATCTCTGTACTTATCAACCTTGTGTTCAGCACAAATGCAAAATATAACCCTATACCAGCCACTGTGAGGAAAAATTAACATTATATAAGCCAAACCATGAACAGTCCACCTTCTATTCAGTACCATTTACATCATGCCCAGGTCCCATTATATTCAAAATCATCTTCTTAAACACATCCCTCCTTCCCATTCTTTGATATGATACATAGGCATTGTTGCCTTAAGTTAAAGGACCACCTCTACAAAATGTCCATTAGATGGTCACAAATGTCCTCAAGATGTTCATTGAGTTAATTTAGTCCATGACTTTGGGCTCCATCTATTACGGTGTTTCACTCTGGACTGGAGAGGTGCGTGAGGAGTTACTGGGCACCAAACCAGCTCAGGTTGGGTCACTGCTGCATGGCACTGGCTTCTTGTGAGGCTCCTCCTCCATTAGTTGGTGGTACCAGTTATGATGATTCCTGTAACACACAACTCACGTTATGAGCTACAACAACTTGAAGGCATATCCATTACAAACTCCACCCCTGGCTCTTTCTGGTTTAACATTGCAGCCAACTCCTCCCCTTGTCTCCAGCCTGGCTCCAGCAAAGAGTTCCTGCTGGAATCTACCATTAATATAGTCCATAGTCTTCCATGGGCTGCAGAAACACGGCTCCTTCACCATGGTTTGCATGATGGGAACTGCTCCAGTGAGGGTCCCCCATGGGGCCACAAGGCTGCCATAATTTGAATTGCGTGTTACAGGAATTGCCGTAGCAGGAAGATCTTCTCTGCTTGGTTGTATGAGTTCAGAGCTCTAGCTCAGAGAAGATTTTGATTATAAAGAAGACTGACCAAGAAGGGGAAAAAAAAAAAAAAAAAAAAAAGTGGAGAAAAGGAACCTATGTTGACAGCAGATGAATGAGTGCATAGGCAGTACGAAATAGATCTCAATTTTCTTTCACTTGGGGGTTATAATCCTGTAATCTTGACAGTCAAGGCCAAGAGATCTGTCTGTGAGAATCAGCGTTCTAGCAGATGGGAACCTCAGTGTTACTTATTGCTGGAAAAATGGATGAGAATGTCAAGAAGATGAAAGAAATCTTAACATGAAGAGACAGGGCATAAAACAAGCAGAAGCCTAAAATGAAAACAAAAGGAAAGAAATTAATTTAAAGCCAAATAACGAATGGTTGAGTTGAGTCCAGGTGTGGGTGTGTGTCACAGTCAGTCACCACAGATTCTGAGGTTTTAGTTCTATGTTATCATTTATCATATGGAAAATATTTCATTGGGAAAGGGATCTTGTAGACATCCATAGTTTCCTGAAGGTGCATTGGAAAAAGCTATTCGCTGGCTTCAGAATGAGGGAAATCAGGTACAATAAAGTACATAGCATGGTACTTTCAAGTCACAGAGTAAGAAAGGGTGTATTTGAGGCAAGAGGTTGTGGATTAATATTTAGTTAGGTTCAGTAAATGAATGAATGGCTTCATAGGAGAAAAAGCCTGTAAGAACTGCTAAACATAAAAGCAGGTAGAGGAAGAGTCCTAGGTGGAAATTGTTGAAGTGTGTCAGAGTGGTCTGGATAGTTATTTGCATGTCCTTGTTTTAAACCCCTCCCCAGGCATTTCCTGAAGTTTTTTGTTTTTTTGAGTCTTCCATGTCACTCTATTTTATCCAACAGTGGGTATGGGCATTTTCTGTTCTAATGACATTGAACATTCTATTCTCTGTATGAAAAGGTAAATATGTATATATATACATTCACTTTTGAAACATTTTTATCTTGTTTAGAAAAGCAGTATGTGAGGTATTCCTTAATCACAAAAGCTACTGTAAAGTAAGGTATTTGTCATTAAAAAAAATTATTTGATATTTAAAAGACTATTAATAGTGTTTATTTTCAAGATTGTCAACAGTGTCTAAAGAATGTGTTGTGTAAATATTTACAAGTCATGTAGGTAATTAAGATAGGGAAAACTGAAGGGAAAAGCTCCCAAACCCAAACCAGAACTTTAGCTAAAGTTGAATTATTTTCCATATGCCAACAGAGGTGCAGAGAGGGGAAAAAATTATGTTGCAGCTTTGCCCTTATCACTCTCCTCAAAGACTTTGAAGCTGCCCATGAAAGAATACGATTCAAAATAGTAGCAATTACATTAATTACATTACTAAAAGATCAAGGTCACAACAACAGCAATTACCTGCAATTTTCCATTCCTCCAATTATATTATTACAAAAATGAACACTTGCTAACTACAATGAAGCTTTCAGGGGCCCTAAAGTGAATTTTTTTCATTTCAACATGGTTGCTAATTGTGTCAGGACTTCAGTGTAATGTGATTACTATTGCCTTGGTCTCATCAGAATGAGAGTAGATAGATAACGCCTGCTTCTTCTCGGCTTCATCTACACATAACTTTTAACCCAGTACAACTACTGAGATTAGGAACACTATATTTCACTGAAATATTTATATCACTATATATCCTAGTAGAATAAAACATTTGGGAATTAACTATATTAGCATGGGTATGTTTATACCAGTTCAATAGGGTCCAAAATAAGCAATTGTGCACTTTTGTGATCCAGTGTAAATAGATGCAGAAAAATGTCATGTTTCTGATCCAGCTATGCTGGTGGAAGAAATCACCACATCCTGTTACTAGTCACCTGGATCTGCCAGCAAAGTATTTTTCATGAGCATTCCCTAAATTGCTTCAGGCAGAATGAGCCAGTGTTGGGGAGAGAATTTAAAGTGACCTGGCAGTTTTTGCCTGCAATGTCTCAGGACGGCTGCTTGCCTGGTTCAAGTGATAACTTCAGCATAGGGACACTCATACCAGCTGTTGAAAGCAGTTGTTTCTTTCATTGGAAAGAATGAATTTGCAGGGCATGTCCACAGCCTTTTAACTGTGTTGCATTTTAGTGGAGATAAGGCTTTACCCATACTGAATTTATGCTAACAAATGCACAATTTCAGATGAATCTCCCGCTACAGACAGCCACAGTTCAGAACATTTTCCAACCTTGTCTTGTAATAAAATACAAGTTTTGCTTCTGCTGCTATGATAGTGTAGAAATAGGCTATTCCACAGTTTTACTCTTCTAATAGTTAAAAAGCTTCTCACTGCCAGCCTATATTTAGTTATAGTCTGTTAGCAGCTCCATGCTCCATGGTCTGTTTATATCCTTTACCTTAAACAGCTCTCTGCCCACATTGGAATCTATGTCCCAGAGTTATCTGTGTAAAGCAATCATATATCCTTTCAGTCATTCTTTTTAACATAAACCCACTCGTAAGTCCGACTATCTCCAGCCATGTCCTGCCCCTAATACTCCTCCCTGAACTGCTTCAGCCTGAACTTGTCACTCTTTAACATCAGTATTCAAAACTGCCTGTAATAAACACTATTTTTCTGTGTGCCTTTACTGCATATAACTTTGGTGTTTCATCTGGAAACATTTGTCCCAAAACATTCCTGATAGCTTTTGCCTTTATTACAGCTAAATCATTGTAGTGTCTCATTGTCACCCAATTATCTATGGATAACTTGTTTCTAGCATATAGCAGAATTCTTTTTCTCTTCTGAATGCATGACTTTGTACTCTGTCCTTTTATCTTCTACTTTAGTCCCAGAGGACTTTCAGTTCTTCTTTTGTGATATGCCAATTTTTCTCTGTATTGACATTTTCTCCCAACCAGTGCTGGCAGTGAATTTCATTAGCACATTTCTCGTGTCAAAATAATTATTGATTTTTTTTTTAAATGCTGCTAGGACTTTTACTTGTCCCTTCTCTTCAGCATAATCACTCCTTATTTCTTCATTAGCTAGTTCTCATAATTCTTGGGGAACCAAATTCTTTAGCTTATACAGTTTGACCATACCAGTGTGGTCTAATAAGAATAGGTCTCTGATATGGTGCATTTTAAAAGAAAATGCACTTATATTTACACAAAGAGATTGTATTTGGTAAGACAACAATAAAACAATGAGAGAAACTAGTGGACTTTATAGGTAGTGGAAGAGGAGTTCTTGGAGCTGTCATTGGATGAAGAATGTCAAAATATGGTGAAGGGCTGCTGGCCTCTTGAGAGTCTCTAAGGCTAAAATTACTAAACAAGATTGCAAATCAGTCATTGACGTCAATGGGAAAAGAGCAAAGATGAGTGGGTGGGTTGGTTGGTTGGAGAGAAGGCAACAGGAGAGAGGGAACATGAGGAAAATCCAATAATGTGATTGTCTCTCAGCTGTAGAGTATCTGCTGAGCAGCCCTGTGGCTAAGCAGCAGGGCTCTGGGAGGACAGTAAACTGAGGGTGGGATGATGCAGAGTCTTGGACTTGGTTTTTCAGGGAGGCATTGCCTTGTAATAGGCATCCCCTTTTAAAAGGGCCAGTAATGGCATCGCTTTGATTGTTTTGGTTTGATTTTTTCCTGAAAAAATTTCAACCTTTGGGGAACAATGGAACATTTATGGGCTTGGTTGTCACACACTGACTGGGTGGATGGGACTGGGTTTCTATCCTCTTGGGGTCTGCAGTTAGCTGCTGCTATATAGCTCCTCATATTGTAGGGCTTTCTGTTAGGATGTTCTTGTATTCTTGTATTTGTATTCTTTTTGGGCTTTTATAGAGCAGAACCTAAAACTATGTGATGTGTTTTCATTCCCATTTTGTCTGTTAATGAGTCGCTTCATCCTTCAATGTACTTCCAACTTGAAAAATATTTATCTGGAATTTCTATATATCTTTTATAAAATTATACATTTATGGAAGAAATTTTGAGTATTTTATTCCCTTTTAAATGATTTTATTTTTTAAATTATCATGAGCTAATTTCTAGTGACTAATGGTAATTCCACTGACCAGAGAACACAAGCAATAATTTGTATGAAGTTACCATTGTGAACAATATATCAACATCAGGAGCTGGTGTAACAGGATAATTCAGTTGTGCTGGTTTATAGTTTAAACAAAACCCATGATAGTGGGTAACACTAACAATACAAGTGATGGATACTGTAAGGTAAGACTAAGAAATAGAACTGAATTACATTAGACAGCACAGTTCATTGAATAGCGTGTCCTCTGATTATATTGCCATTATACACATAAACTGGATTTGAGCCCAGATAATTTGTGTGTTATCTTTGATACTTAATGACATCTAAATGTCAAGCTGCCACTCCTCTGTACTTTATTACAGCTGCGTACCCAACTTTTTCCTCTAATGAGTGTGGTGTTTTTTTGGGTTTTTTTTTGGTTTTTTTTTTTTTTTCCCCATCAGTTCTTTCATTAGATATTTTCATTTGAAAAGAGAAGGGAAGAACTTGGGAGAACTTGTTTGTGATTTTGCTTTTAACTACTGTGGCAACATGCCATTAGAGAACCCTTCAGTTCCTAAGAAAGTGAGTTTATATCCATTAGAAACAGTTTGGAAAATTAGAAATTTACACTTATCAACAAGTCTACACATCTGCAATTTGTGGAGAGATAGACAATTCATCAGAGTTGTGAAATGATTTTCATTGTTGCTTAATGACAATGACTTCCAGTAGTTAAAGCCTTATCTCTACTGGAGAAAAGTAAAAACTTTTCTTTGTATCAAATTTTTATACGCTTTTTTGTATCAAATTTTTATACGCTTTTTTGTATCAAAATAGTGAATCTCTGTAAAATCCAAGAAGGAAGGAACTGTAGTTTGTTTACATTGATGCAGCTGCTAAAACCTTATAAAGGTACCTCTGTTTTATCTCCAATATGTTTTTAAACCAAGATAATTATCTTGATGCTGGAAACACACCTTTATTTTATGAAAGACTAACCCAAGTTAGTGTTCAGAGGTTTTTAAAGTGTGGATGAAGGTTGAAATCTTGTTACCTTTCAAAGTGATAATCCACCAAAACTTTCCGAGGGAAAGTTATGACTTATGGAAGGACAGGATGATTTCAGCTTTTGCATAGTGACTAACTTCAGCTTATTGCCTATTTACAGTTTGCTCTGTAGAAAGGTTTCCAAAGGCACTTGACACACAGGTCTGTACTTGTATTAGGACTTAGCAATCATTAGTGACAGCTTGTTTATCTATGGTGCTTCTGAAATCTCTTGTTCACTCTCTGTCTGCAGCTGTTAGCTCTTCAAGTCTCTTTGAAGAAGATACACATACTTACCTTTAGTTCAACTCTGCAGAAATTGAGGAGCAGATAGAAACTTGATTACAGTTTGTTTTCCAAAAAGTATGAGTGTAGATGATAGAAACCTATATTGCAATGATGGATTGCCTACAAAGTTCTAGATATTCCG
This sequence comes from Hirundo rustica, assembly GCF_015227805.2. Taxonomy (NCBI): domain Eukaryota; kingdom Metazoa; phylum Chordata; class Aves; order Passeriformes; family Hirundinidae; genus Hirundo; species Hirundo rustica. The sequence continues at coordinate 43,839,997 of NC_053455.1, read as the reverse complement.
AATGTCCTAGGAGGTAGCTTAGGTGAAATAAATAATAAAGACATTTCTCCAGGAATCATCTTACTAAGGAGAGCTCAATTTTTATAATAATGGAAAGTGTCTTATATGTATGCCAGTTTGGATCTGCCATAAGATTAAAACAAACAAACAAACAAACAAAACAAAACAAAAACCCCCAAACAAACAAACAAATAAAAACCCAACAACAACAACAAAAACTGGGAAAGATCACATTTAAAGAATTACAATGGAAGAGGATATGAGAAGCGTGTGAATTTGTGACTAGGAGGAAATCTCTGCATTGCAAGAAAATTCCAAACTGGGTAACATTTTGGTAGTTAATTCTATTATAACTGATAATGCAATAAAAAATTGCATTACAATCCGGAAATTCCTGTAATATCCCCCCCAGTCTTGCACCCAATTCTGAAGGGAAATAGACTTGCAGCAAACACATGGAAAAATGCAGTAACCCTGCAAATCAACTCTGTGCCAAGTTACTGCTGTACAGGCCCTGTACAACCATTTCTGACTTCATATTTGGCTTTGTGAGACTACTGCTGTGTATAAACTGTATCTGAAATCTGCAATGCACTCTGCAGTTATGGTTTTGTTAAAGGGAACATACACTCATTCCCCTCACTGTTATAGCATGGAACACGTCAGGGAACACATCATGCTTTCAGTAAGAGATACTATGAAATAAAATGCAATCTTCATTTTTACTGGTGGCACGAAAGGTCAATAGAAATGGTGTGCTACATTGAAAGGTGCTACTGGCTTATGCCTTAGATTCTGATTTGAAAGCATTCAGAATTTGGTGGAAAAACGCTGCTCGGATTTTTCTTATTCTGACATCTAAAGATTCAAGGCTTCTTTCAATTGCAGTGGAACTGTATAGAAGGTGCACAGTCCTCTTTCCTTTAAAGGCCAAGCTATTTCAAAGGGAGTTGCTGAGCTTGGAGTGGAAAGCAAGACCTGGTGTGTTTTACCAGGGAGATGGAGAAATGTGTCCAAGACATCACAAAGGCCCTTGACCACGGTGGTGCCACACAGCAGTTCTACACTCCTTTTTGGTTCCTTCTCTGGATGAGGCAGTGGATTTGCACACTGACAAGTCCTGTGGTCTAGCACCAAGCTGCATGTCACTAATAGCAAACCTAAAGAGCTTTGCTCCTCCCTAACAGTTTCATTCAGACAAAAATCTAGTAATTTTCAAATTTAACAGAAGTTGTTCACTAATCCTGCAAACAAAATTCAAGAGTAAAAAATACCTATTAATCTAAATAATGAGAAATAGGTAGAAAGTGTATAAAAAGGTCTTCAAAGTTATTGGAATAGTGTTGGTAATTCACATGTTATAGAAGTTAGTCCGTGTAAGTAATCTGGCTCAAGTAACTACAGACACAGTTTGCTGTATGTTCTAGGGGTAGAAGAATTGCATGCAGTCATTCCTCGTGTCCCCTGTTTTCTGATGTCAGCTAGGTGACAAATTGCACACTGGAATCCTCTCTTATACCTTTAAAGGTCATCTGCCCCCAGAGCTACTGATGATAAAGTCACATGAGTAAAATTGAACAAATGGGGGGATGGTGGAGAGACATCAGCATGCACAAAGACTGAATATGGATAAATAACCCTTTTAGGTTGGAAGGTTTCTCTGCAATGTTGAGTTATTATTGTATTCACTTTGCAACACTAATCAACACTAGCTAGACAGGAAATCAAACTGCTTAGTGCTCACGGGGTAAACATGTGGATTTGTATCAAACTGCAGCACTTACTTCCTAGCTAAGCCAGATTGTCCCCCTTGAGCTGTTTTCAAAATGTATCAGCAAGAAGGAGGTTATGTAAAAAGGCCTTAAACCATATGTTACCAGGTTGTACCCACTTACATCTAATGCTTTAAGACTGACTGTAGATGTCTGTGCACTGTACACAACACTTGTATGAAATTAATTTTTGCCAAATAGGGCTGAATAACCTCTTACTAACTCCTAATGACAGAAGCTGATATATAATGTATGCTGGCTTTGTATTTTGCTGTTTGAATTAGAAGGGAAAAGTACACCTGTATATAAAGCAGACATTTCCCTGCTGTGGAAGAAGAAGAGTTTAGTGGATTCATCCCAAGTATATTCAGTGGACTGCATATGGAAACGTGAGAAAACTAATTTCCAAAATCAAATATTTGCCTAAATTATGAGATCAGTGCTCAGCAGGGCAAGCTAGGACAAGACTGTGAGATAGCTAGGGTCAGACTATCTGCTATTCATTTCTTCCTAGTTAATGCTAAACATTAGCCAAGGAGTGCTGGTTATTGTTTTGTCTGTAATTGCTAATGATCAATTTCAAATGGGGCCAATAACTGGATAGATTCTATTCATATTGACTATAAATATTCTAAGGTCTTCATCCAATCTATGTTTACTTTTTAACTCTAGACTGTTTTCTGCCATGTTACTTCTGCTCTGTGGAATTGAAATTTCAGCAAAGTTTTAAGCTATTTTTCTGGAGTTTTACAGGTGAGTTTTTAAAATATGTTATTTGGGTTATTTTTTTTTACTTATTTAAAGAAACTACTGTATGTCAGCTGTGTAGTAGATAAAATAATCTCAAATTATGTGTATAGGATGGGCAGCTGTAGCGCAAAGTCACTCAATTCCCAAGAAAATGTCTTTTGTTTTGATGTGTTTGCCTAGCTGCAGGCAGGTGAAGACAGAGCATTTTTGGGGTGTTTTGTTTGTTTGTTTTGTTTTGATTTGGTTTTACTCTCTCAATCTTTTTCATTTTGTACTGCTCTTTTCCAAGTAAGTCATATTTCTTTTCCAGATTTATATCAAAACTTGAAGGATGTTGTAAGCCTAGAAATGTGTGGACAGAGCTGCTTTGGTTTTATTTGGATTTAATTTGTTCAATTTGATTTGAAGTTTGTGATTGCAAGAGGACGTTTTACAGCTTGTACATTATGCAGTAGTACCTAGAAGGTCAATAAATGTCTGATTAACCACGCAGAGTAGAACACCTTTGGCCCTTCATTTCACACAGGTATGTGAAAATTCTTTTCCTGATCAATTAAAAAGTAGCATCTTTCTTTGACCAATAAGCTAATTAGGTAATGATACCATTAAAATGTAGACACTGCATTATTAAATATAAAAATAATTAAATTCAATTAAATGGGAGAGAAATGAAATCATAGATTGAATTCAAAGGGAGAAAACAGCTGGGCTGCTATTCTATATCCTGATTTTGAACATATCATGCCTCCACAGATTGTCACCTAGGCCTTCAGAATTGCTACTGATGAAGAGGAGCAAAACAGGCAATATGAAGCTGGGTATGTAGCATATGGTTAGATAGCTGATGTCCCTGAGACCCATTTGTGTGGCCTGGATTGGATTTGAGACTATCTCTAGAAGCTGCTGAATGAAAAGGTTGCTATTCAGCATGAAAGTATTTCTGCACCTCTTAAAAAAGCCTCCTCTGTTGTTAAAAAGGGAAAAAAAATACAATAGAAGATACATTACTTTTCCAAAAGCCACAAGGAGTTACAAGGGAAGAAAGTATAGACATGTAGAATTGAATGTGCTTGAAATTAGGTTTGACTTTAGTTTTAGGCTTTCTGATTTATTCAAATAAAGACTATTTGTATGATTTTTTTTTTCCTAACAGGTTTTACAGGGAAATATTTCATTTTCAGAAGTGAAGAGCTTTTTCACTGGAATTTTTTTCTCTGGCAGCTGAGCATTATGCTAGTAAAATACACAGTGCTGCTCAATGCCACTAACTGCATTGTAGTTCTGCTGTGGGAAAGGGATTTGAACATAATGTGAATCAGTAGATTCCTCTCTGACATGAACTGACCTTTCAACATTTCAGCTTAGCTTTGAGATGATCTTATAAGGAGTGCTGATTAGCAAAAACTTTCTAATTGCCTATTCAGTTGAGACATTCAAGTGCTCCTGGTATATAAGTTGTTCTTTAAGAGGGTTCCAAAAATGTGGAATTAATTGTCAATCTTAGCTAAGAATGATCTGGGGTTTCTGCAGAACAGTGTATGATGACATCTATTTCTCCTAAAAGGGATATGACCTGAATCCAGGTTGTTTTAGGAAGGAAAGCAGTGAGAGAAAACTTTGGATGCAATGGATAATTGCAATTAGAGAATTTGTTATCATTATAAAAAGAAAGATAGATATATATATACACATATAAACCCCTTCAAGCATGTATTTAGTTTAGCCAAATCCTAACTGCTACTGTTGCTCGCTAACTGTCAGCACACATTAGTCCTGTTTATGATACACATGATCTCTAGTTTGTGTTGTCACACCATCTTATCTTTACATTTAGACATCTTACATTTAGACAGGGGTTTCTGATTTCTATTTTATATATATATATATATATATATATATAATGGTCAGTATTGCACCTTTTGTTTTGGAAGTGGACCCTAAGCACAAAAGAACTCTACACTAATGGGTATCAAACCACTCAGGATCTTGTTTCCTTGACTGACAATATCTTGGATAAATCCTGGATGAAATCAGCATGGACTCAATATTTCTTCTTGCATAATAGGTAACTTTTCATACAACTTTTTATACAATCTTCTTTAATGGAATCACATACACTGGAGACTTATCTTACAGAATGACAGGAAAATTTTACTGTAGAAAAATTAATCTCCTTCCTTCAAAATTTCTTTTAATAGTTTTCAACATCAAACATCTTAAGAAGAAATGTTCCCAGCCACTGAGATTAACATGCAAAGCTGCTTCTTAAGAGTATTCATTCTTCTTTTAAAAATGACAGAGTGCTAAAAGGATCTTGTTCTTAATTTTTAAACCCACTAATTTCATTGTGTCTGACACAAAGCAGAACATTTTTGCTATAATTACTGTATAAGTTTTTTTTTTTCCCCACAAAGTTGTAATTTTCCTAAAATAAGCTGGACTGCTTCAATTATGTAAATCAAATATCTAGAGAATATGATGACTGCATCGGCAAAACACAATAGAACTTAACAGGAAGCCAGCAGAGAGAGAGAGAGAGAGTGATAGGAAAGGCAAAAGCCCAAATGAGGATGCTTTTTTCAATTAAAACCACAGCAAATTCTCTGCCCTGCTGGTAAACTGGCTCCTGCAACTTCGCACTCTGCCAGATCTGCTCTTCCCTTGGTGCCAGAGTGTGACCATTAAGACTGGCAGGAAGTCTAGGCAAAAATGAAAACTACTGTGCAGAGACCAAGAGTGACTGAGAAAAAATGATGGTTTACTTCTGTTGGGTTTTCTTTCTATTTGTTGTTAAAGCTAATGCATAGGCAGTAGTGTCCCAAACAACCAAAGAAATTATGATAAATTCCACATGAGACGTCTCAAGCAGTATGAGGCGAAACAGCTGGTAGGTGGAAAAAGGCTGTAGTAATGGCTAAACAGTGAATTTATTCCCAGAACTGGCAAATTGCTTCAAATGGCTGGCACAAGGTGTCTTGGATCCTGAAAGCCCTGGGAACAGCTAACACTCCCACACATACTCTAATGTGAATCCTCCTATAAACCCCAACCTTTCTCCACTCAAGACCTTCTCAGTGACCTACATTACCCTGTTTTTAGGAAGCATCTGTTTCTATCTCTTCACTGCAGATGGAATGATCAAATTGAAAACAGCTATACAAAGGTGAAGTGACACCATTGATCTACAATATAAAGTCACTGCAGCTTTGTTTTCAATCACAGTCTTTGTGGGTTTTATTTTCATGACCTTTTTTAACAGCTGACTCATTCAGCAGAGACCCTCACTGATCTCTCTTCATCAATTTGCTTTTTTTCCCCAAATAACTTTAGGTAAAACGGGAATTGTTAAAATACGAGATTCATTCTGGCAATTCTTTCTGATGTTTCCTTTTCCATTTGCCAACATTGACTCTTATTGTTACAGAGAGCTTAACTAAGATTTTTAAGAGTATACTTTCCTTAAGTATGGTTCTGAAATTCTTCTGGGTTTTGCTAGTTCTTTACTAAGATCAGAATATAGAAATTGCATTCTTGTGTTTTCTGTATTCAACTTTGTAGTTTTACATCTCAGACATCTAAGTGTTGAAAATCTGAGCAGATGTATTCTAAGTCAAATAATTTTCTTTTTATGTTGAAACTTTACCTTTTATCCTTAAATTATTTTGCTTTATATTTTCATGGCAGAAGGCATCTGGTCTGATTTTTTGTTCTGTTATTTACTTGGTGATTTCTATGTCCAAATAACTCCATGTCTAACAGAAGACTGTCAAAGCCTAAAGTGAAGTCCAAATAGATTCTCTTATTTGATTTGCCTTTCACTGCTTTTTGCTGAAATTTTCATCGGAAATTTTAAATTTTGTCTTTAGCTTCCATGTCAAATAACTAAATGGGTGTGGTTTATTTGTCTTCTGGTCTGTACCCTCTGCGTCTCGATACTGGCTTTTCAAAGACATATGCAAGGTGTGTAAATATCCTTGTTTTCTAGTCTAGATTCTGAAAGCTTCTGACAATTTTGTAAAACTCATTAACTGTTTCTTAAAATTGTTCCTTTAACATCAAATACTAAGGTTTGTAGCTGATGCTTTGCTCCTACAGTGTCTCTCATCTCAGTCTCTGTGATATTATTCCTATTTAAACAGAAATTCTTCAAAATGGTTATGTCCCAAGATATGATTAAAGAAAAATTCTTGCCCATCTCAAAAGTGGTTTTCCTCTTCTTTTTCTAGCAGTCTTCCTCTCAGTGTAGCAATCCCACTTTCACTATTACTTTTCCTTTCTTCATTTAATCCTAATTAAATCCATGCTTGTTTTTCATGCCTATACTTCTTAAATTACCTCTTGCAAAGAGGTTGTGCATTTTAGCAAGACTTTCCCTCTGGCTGAAGTAGCTGGAGAGAGCATTATTCTCACCACAGGGTGATGCATCAGATAGCACATAACATAATAGTATTAACGGCTGTTCCATATAAGAACAAACATTTTGGGAGCAAAAAATTATAGGATGACATTATTTTCATTAGTCCTGTTTATAGGTCACCTATATCTTACTTGGTCTGCTTTGGTCAAACTTAGAGGTGCATCGATTAGAAAATTTGCTTGCATACTCCCTTACTTCAGTGGCTGTGCTGAAATATGAGATTCTTATTGTACTTGATTGCTTAATCGTACAAACAACTTCACATTATCTTGGGTTGTAGCAGCACAGTGGAGGGCAAGCATCAGAATCAGGCTGTAATTGCTGACAGGTAATTTTCTTTCCTTGGTGCCATAAGTCAGGTTGTGGCAGATGTATTTTATGGAGTTTTAAAACAAAGGGATAATATAGATTGTGGCATAACACAAGACAGCTGAAGGAAAGGAAAATGAGAAGGGTAACAAATGACATATAACAGGTAAAAACTTGAGTTTTGTACACATACCAGTAGCCATGAAGCACTCTCTCAAGTGCTGGAAAGAATAACATGAACATGTATATTTACATGTTTATTAGTTTTGTTTTTATATTGTCCAAAGGTTAGAGGTAAATGTCACTTGCTATTCAACATGGTGCAAAAGATTACTCTATCACTAAAGTTTAAAACCATGAAAAAGACAGTTTCAGGGGAAGTTTTATTAACACAAGAAAAAGGAGGGAAAATAGTACTCAAAATGGCAGTCAGCAGTGTGTGTTAGGGTTAATACACAGGGTGGGTTTTGGCTGCACTATTGCTGCAGAACTGCTACAGTGTAAGAATATTATTACTTCTTTCCTATCTAATGAAGCTCTGGATAGGGCATTTCTGAATTCCTTTAAACTCTTAAAAAAAAAAAAAAAAAAAAAAAAAGAGAGAGAGAGAGAGAGAGGACAGACGACAATTACTTCATTTACTGTGCACACTTTCTTCTGATATGCCCTGGGTGTCTGTACGGGGACCATCAATTGCAGCACAGATAACAAGGTTCTATGTATTGTAGCCCAACCTAAGTGCCAAAGGACACATAATAAAAATGGATGAAAACTTAGAAGAAAATACTGTCTGCTGATTTATTTGCCTTGATACATCTTGTCCCTGCTATATATGGTTGTTAACCAGGCTTCAACTAATTAAATACGTAAGAAAACAAGATTTTAGAGGACCAATCTTCTCAAATTTAGAGAAAGGTGAAAGACTATTTTCCTAAAATAATATCCTGAAAGAACTTGAAGCAAGTCAATCAGCACGGAGAGACTATTATCCATCCCTTAACACCTTATAGGTGTTAGTGCTGATTTCAAGAAGGCCTGTAAATAAAATAAGAAAATAATATTTCAGCTCAGAGAGAACAAGGGAAAAGATAACTCAAATTTATTGAGCTGTGTAGAATGACAAAAGATGGGAGAAACTGCAGGTTCATTTGCAATTTTCCTTGTTATCACCTGGGAAATTATGGAAATCAAGAGTTTATAGGATTAGTGAACTCATAGTAGTAGTCCATTTTATGAGGAAACTGTCAAAATCCTTCAATCATATCTGGTATAACTGGATGGAATTTTATGCACTGTTAAACAGGGTAGAAGCTCTTTAGAAAAATGTGAAAACTATTTATCATCATTAGTGACACATAAAAACAACTGTGGACAGCTTTAGCAGTCTGCTTATAAAGCCTGAAGAATGAGAGCTCAAAAACTTTGGCTTAGGGACTGACACTGGAGAATCCACTGGGCTCAGAAAATGTGGTGTTTTTTTTTTTTTTGTTTTGTTTTGTTTTGTTTTGTTTTGTTTTGTTTGTATTTTTGTTTTTTTAAAATTTATTGCAAGATACAAGTATTTCCTGAAAAATTTACATTTTTCAATTTTGGATTTTTTGCTGCCTCTCTGGGGCCCAGGTATGAGATTTTACTAGGAGACTCCCTGGACAGATTTAGTCCTCTAATTAATACCCACTTCTGGTCATCCAGGTCCACAGTGATGAAGTTGAGGAGGCCTAGGGCAACCAAAAATTGCACTGGGACCACTGGTTGGAGGGATGGGAGCAGAGGTGGTGTTTTCCTCAGACTGTTAGGTAGCAGGAAGGTAAAAATGCCAGAAGGAACAGAACCCACATGATGATTTTTTCCCCTTGTTTGTTAGTTCTTTAATTATTTTTTTTCTTTTATTATTTATGCAAAAAATGTATTTGTCTGGAACCTAGAGTGAATTAAATAATTAAAATTAAAAATGAAAAATAATTAAAATAAAAATTAAAAATAATTAAAATGAAAAAAAAATTCTCTAGCAAAGAGAATGAATATATTTTATTGGCTTTGGGTTTGTATCACTGCTGAATACTAAAGAAAATTTTAATTCTAAAGAAAATCATAGCTTTGTGAGAGGCCCATTTTGTTTCCAAAATCATCCTTTAAAACAACCATCATATAATCCTGCTCAAGAGTCCTTCAGTGCAGGGTAAACAATGTAATGAAGTACATTTGGTACAAAATAATGACATTGAACTGTTGTGATTTCAGTCTACTTAACAATCTTGAGGCTTTTTAAGGTCACAGAACAAACAATATTTTATCTTTTTACAATAAAAAGTGGGTACTGGGACTACCCAAACCACACTATACACTTCTCTATATAAAGAATCCGTGCAGGTTTTACAGGTACTGCGCTCAAAGAGGTGATTTTAAGTGTCCTAGTGGAGACAAGCAGATGTGCTTTTAGCTAGGAGGTGGCAGTCAACTGGTGTCAGAGGCTGACCTGGACTGGGATTATGAAGACATCCTGATGGACACGGTTCTGCTCTTGCAGTGAGTGTGGCTCTCCAATAAGATTGTCCCATACAAGGTACAGATGTATATTTTATTAGCAGAACTGGTGGGACACATTTTAGCATTGTGAGGGGCTTACTTTTGTGCTTAATTTGCCCCTGTGCACTTTGTTCATAAATCTGAAGAAGGAGTTCCAACAAAAAGGAGAAACAAAACCAATGTTCTTTCTCTTCTTTGTGAGCAAGTGATTAAAATGAAAATGTTTCACAAAAGACCTTGCTTCCTTTTCTGCTCATGGGTAGGATCATTGTCAGAGTCAAATGTGCTGTTTGGAGAAGCTTTACAGTAGCCTCTTTCCTTCTATTTTCTCCTCTACTAAATAGTCCATGAAGGACCTTAAGATCTGTGAAAACTGTGTCATTCCGAAGCCTCTCGCTCTCTACAGCGTGGGTCCCTCTGATGTTTCAGCCCTTGACTCACATGCACAGCAGATAATAAAAAACAAAGTTGCTTTTCTAGAAAAGTCGTGGCTCACTGATCTCTTTAGGGACATACCTTATTCTTTCTCAGCAGATCCTTTGCCTCTGCCTCTTGAAGTTGTTTGAATTTCTCCGGCAGCTCAGGAGGGAGGCTGAATAGTGCGATATTTGTTCACTGCTCATTGCTAGTCTGACAAGTGAACAGCAGTTCAACAGAGTTCAAACATCTGGCTAACAGCTCGCTGCAGCTCTAAGCTGTCACACATTAATAAAGACCAATTGTTCCGTCAAGACCATGTTGAGAAGTTAAAAGGAAGAGAAGAGCCAAGGGGAAACGTGCTAATTAAAAGTATCTTTATAGAGATGTATGAATAAAGGATGATTAATTTAACTTTCTAAGGGTAAATCTATGTTTCAAGATCAGACAGGAACTTTGTTTAGCCTAATTGAAGAGGAGCACAGTCTGCCATCCTGACTCTTGTTGAGTAACACCTTCTTCACTTGATGATTCCATGGAATCCCATCAGATTCGGAAATGTAATTCTGTGATGTTAAGAGAAGTTGGAAGGGCGCATTTTCATACTGAATCTTCCTCTGATTTTAAAAGATACTGATCTACTTCTGAAAGAGGACAGAAACATACCAATCCTCTTTGTTCATGTTTTCAGGCTCTTTACTGCTCATTATGCCAATGCACTATACCTTATATATTGCAGAGAGTATTGGTTTTAAAATATGCCTTAAAGAGAGGTATGTGGAAAAAGTAATGAGACATGCCCGATTTGTGCCTCATGGAAAATGAAATCCTTTTCTATTTCAAGAGATATAACATTTGTCCCATCACTTTCTAAATGTAATTTTCTCTGCTATTTTCAAATCCTTGGCTTTTGTACTACATTAGAGCATTAATTTTTAAAGAAAAATCCGTAGATTTTTTAGAAATAGGCACAATATTTTACCTTTTAATTCCATGTCTCTGACCACTTCTCTTCTTAAGGGCTTGTAGTGGGCTGAACCTGGCTGGATGCCAGCCATCCACCAAAGCCTCTCTGTCACCCTCTTCTGCTGGACAGGATAGAGAAATTATAGTGAAAGGTTCATGGGCTGAGATAAAGACAGAGAGAGATCACTCATCATTTAATATTACAGGCAAACCAAACTCAAATTAGACATAGTAATTGAATTTATTGCTAACAAAATCAGAGCAGGACAGTGAGAAGTAAAATAAGACCTTAAAAAACCTTACCCCTACCCCTCCCTCCTTTCCAGCTCTACCTTGTCCCCCAGCAGTGCAGGGAGACAGGAAATGTGGGTTAAAGTCAGTTCATCACAGATTGTTTCTGCTGCTGCTGCTCAGGGGGAGCCATCCTTCCCTGGCTCCAGTGTGGGTTCATCCCAGTGGAGACAGTTCTCCACAAACTTCTCTAATCTGAGTACATCTCACAGGCAACAGATCTCCACAAACTTTTATGAAGTTGGCCACTCTTCCACGAGGTCCTTCAAGAGTCCTTCCATGAGTCCTTCAAAAACAGACTTCTCCAGCTTGGGTCCTCCATGGGATTGCAATGAGCTATAATTCATTGTGGTTTTAAGGGGCTATTTTCCCCCCGGGTATCCTTGAATTTTTCTGGAGTCTCACTAAATATCACGGTTGTTTGCAGTATCCATCATCACAAGTGATAGCAAAATAGCCTTTCAACACATGATTCACAATGTTATTGGTGTTCAAATAATGCTGTCTCACTTCCTGATGAGCTGATTTTCTTCAGGGCATCTAAAGGATAGTATATGATCAAAACTCTTGAGTGTACTGTAAAAGAACACAGTGGGTGAAAATTTTCAATAAGAGCAGTCTTTTGAAATCTTGAAAGCCAAGTTCTTTCTCTAGCAATAATAATACTGTTGGTGATGTAAAGTTTTTAACTGTATTTATAAGGTGATTTTATTCAAGTATCCTAAAAATTCTTTATTATGCTGCGTACATAGCGATCCTTAATCCATAGCTTTTTGGGTGTCAGAAAATATATTTAACAAAGTAGCAATGCAAGTTAATATTTAAGATGTAAAATAACTAAAATAAAAATCTGGGAAAAGAAGGCATGTGCAAAGATGAAATTTACTATCTGGTATAAATAAGTGAGCTGACAGAGCAGATTCTAAAAAATAAGTACTATGGAGGCAGCCTCATCTTTTTATTATGGAATTACTCATGTTGCAATTCTTGAGACTTAATTTTGCCATATGCTTTAAGGTTCTATTATCCATCATAAATTATTTTAATGCATGACTTCATAGTATAAATCTAGGAAAGAAAAAAGCTAAAAAATATGACCTGTTCCATATTGCATACTTGGTTCTAACTTGAAATATATAAGTGAAACATGGGAAGCTGTTAGTAGCCAGTAATAAATTTAAAGGATCAGAAAAGAATTTTTAAAGACAGTTTTAAAGAATTTCGGCTTGGCAGAGTATGTGTTTTCACCGTAACAAAGCTAAAAGGAAAACTCATCCAAAAGGATCCAAATTATTTCAAAAGCAGGACTTAAAACCAAATTTATTTGCAGCTTGGGCAAGGGCCACCACTTTCTTCAAGAACTCTATTATGTAACTATTTCTCTGATACATCACTATATAAAAAATGTGTATCTATAGGTTCAAGATTGCACAGAGAAGGGCTATTAGTAATTGAATTCAGGGACTTATATCTTCATCTGATAAACTGATACAGCTCTGGTGATTTCAGTCTGTGACATTTAAAGAGTAATAAAAGAATGAGAATTAAAAGGTTAGAACTTTTATTGCTCTTGGAATGTAAGTTACTTTCCCTCTAATTGTTAGTGTTTTCCTCTGAAAGTATAGACATATTTATAATAACTACACTAAAATACTTGGCTGATCTCTCTCACCTGAGGGAAGAAGACAACAGTTTTTTTGATGTTTCTAAATCCAAGGTATCTAAAAGTACATCAGGTGAAAAAGAAAGTAGAAAATGAAACAGAGATAAGAGACTCAAAACAATTTCAGGCCTACACTCTAGTATTATTCCTGGATTTACTAAGACTAACCCTGATGATACAAAAATAAATCAGAAATAGACTTGGGAAAACAAATCCAGTATGAAATTTGGCATGATTTTTTTTTAGAAAGTATGGCTGTGTATATAACTCTCCCCTTGCCCACCACATATCCCTCACAAACAGATATCCCATAAAGTTTGGCATAATTCCTATAAAAATCAGTAACACTGTTCAAGAGGCACAAGCTTATTGTTTATGATTTTTTCACAAAATAATTGCATTACTTTTATTATTGTCTCAGAAGTTCCTGGCCTTCAGTTTTACTTCGTGTTCCTTCCATGGGCTCCCAAAATTTGCTGGTTTTGTTATGTATAGCTGAGACCCATATTTTTGCCCACATGACCCTCCCCAAGATTTCAGCAGTGGCTGGGAACGCAGGATCTCCTGCCAGTGGGAGAAAGACCCACAGTAATCCCTCTCCCACATTCCATTTCCATCTGCCGAGTCTCACTCTCACATCCAGGTAGGTTTCTGTCTCTCTGGGAATGTCAGGTCATAAATCAAGTGTGTATGCCATCCTCTTTTAACCAAGGGTATGAAACCCCCTGACAGAGGTAAGAGGAGAAGATGAATTCTCTGTTAGCTGTGACTTTGTGGAAGTGGTTCCTGGCTGTACTCACAAGACATCTCAGTCAGTCTTTGTACTCACCATTTTATAGAATCCTTGTAGGATGCTTCCCTTAAATGAAACCATGTCAATCTTTCTTCTTGAGAAGATGAGGAGGGCACCCAGATCTTGCAAGGACTGAATGCCAGAGGGGTCAGTGCTGGCATCACTCCCAGGGAAAGAAGGGCAAGTTCTCAACTGTCTTTGTTCTTACTCTGGCTGGATGGGTCAGTGACCACTGATGTGTTCTATCATGTCTTGGTACAAGGGATTTTAAACACCTGGTGGTCAGTTAGTGCAATAAAAATAGCCCAAGATGAAAATGTTCTCCTCTTACAGAGTAAAAAAAATACATATTTTAAACTAATTGACCAACACCACAAATACAAACCATTAGGGGGACCCCCTGTGATACAGAAACTGTTATAAACAGATATGCTGCAGCTTTTTTATATTACTTTCAATAACCAGAGCAGTATGTCTTACATTTTTAATCAATTTTCCATTTTACAGCCAGATTTTCAGAAGCAGAGCCGCAGCTCTGCATAGCCATCACTCCTGTGCTGTTAAAAGACATCTTGGATTCTCTTCACTGTAACAAAAGTCATAACTACTAAATGTGCCACACTTACTTGCTACTGATTGATATGGAGCTGTTAAGCATATTTTTACATAGATGAATATCTTGACATCAGAATAAAATGTACGTAAGCAGAGAAAAACCTCCCCTTGGCTGAGCATCACGTGCTGTTTGGAGGAGCCCAGAGCCAGGTGCTCTGCAGCTTGCTTTGGCTCCTCAGCTCATAGCTGTGCTGTGTGCTCAGCCCAGCAAAGGCCCTCAGTGATGCTGCAGGGCCAGGAATGAGCTGAGCTGAAGGATAAGTTCCATATATGCTGGGAAAAGGGAAGTCAGAGCAAAGAGTCTTTAGCATTATGGAAGGCTACAGCTGTGCAGAGTCTAGGCCTGAAGTGGGGGGAAGATCTCTCCGACAGATGCACATATTGATGCTTTCCAATGCCTGCTTTCTTTCCTCCTAGCTGATCCAAACCTTGTACTTGCTATCCTGGTCCTTGCTACCACCAGGTTGTGTAAGTCACCCTTCTACAGGACTTGTGAGGTATAAAAATGTTGCCAGTACTAGCTACATGGTTGAATTATGATCAGGATACTTGTGTTTTGGCATTGGATTACATTTCCTCTATGGTTTCTTCTGGATATTCTGGGCTAATTATACACTTCATTAGCTCAATTCTTCAAAAATGGAAATTCACTGAAATTACAAACTTCAGAATGGTATCTCACTGGCTTTATGAGCATGAACTATCCCATTTCAGCTGTTCTTTCTGTTTTGATATGTCATTTAAACTATCAATGAGGTGCTAAAATCAGTGTCTCTCTAACTTTATCAATGCTCAAGTCTTATTGGGCATTCCTACTTCACTAATAGAGAAAGGCATCAAATGTTGCACATATGTTTTTGGTAGCATTTGAACGTTTGATCAGAAACAATTTGAGCAGAGACAATTCCAGTTGCTGAAGGACATGAGATGTTCAATAGCCACAGGAGCTCAAGCAGGACTAACTCGGTTCTTCAGTCTGCAAGGGTATGGTGCTGCTTTTCCACCATCAGCAAAGAGGAATAACTAACTTCGATAAGAAAAGAAAAAATAAACCCCATAATTAGAAATTATAAAATTCCTTCCACCTTCTTAGGTGGTTCTAAAGTGAAGATCAGGGCTCTCTGAAAATTTTATCCAGCTGTGAAGGCCAAAGCACTATCAGTGCTCACCAGGCTCACAGTGACTGCCCCCTTCCAGCTGCAAAGGACTGGAGGGGTGTTCTCCCCAGGGGTATCCTTCCCAGGCACTGGCATGCTCTGGAGAAACCAGCTCGGTAGGCAGCAAGAAGAGAAGGCTTGCTCTTTAAGGAAACAGGGCTGGTTTGCATAATCCACCAGGAATTGAATGAATCCGTGTGGTGGATTGCTAAAACTACCTAAAGAAAGTAATCCATGGAACCTCAGTACTCTGCGTATTTCATCTCACTGACTTTCTCCGAATGCAGACACATGGAATAACCACACCATGGAGCTGTCTGCCCCCAATAGCAAAATATGCCCTATATGGGTACTTCCGGCGACTTCTGCCTCTCTGGGGGCACTGGACATGGAAGGAACACCCTTGTACAACAGGAGGCTACATGAGAATACCTGCTGAACCACAGTTTTTGTGGTGTAAGGAAGGCTGAAGGAGGTTGGGAAAAGGCCTTGTGTCTTCTCTGGAAACTAAGTGGAAACATTTTAGTAACTCCTTTTCAGACTTTGTCTGGCAAGGTTACCTACAACAGTGGGAATGCCAGTTAAGCACCACAGATGTTCCTTCCAGTCCTGCGCTCTTAGGAGCCGGATTCTCCTCTCAAACCTTAGAGGCCTTTGGGTTTATTCACAATGATCCTGGGGCTTTGGGAATGTTTTCAAAGGCTTCTATAACAGTCTAGTGAGATCTGCACTGAAAAGTCAACCAGCACTCCAGAAGAGGACATGTTCCTCCTTAAGTCACTCCACCTGTGAGGACCTTGAGGACCTGACAGTGATTACATTTTACCCCTGTCTTACATATACAGAGGTGACTGTGCAGTGTATCGGGCAATAGAAACCCCCACTTGTTGTATGTACATATTTGGATAACTAGATTTTAGAGAATATTTATGAAAATCCTTTTATTCTCAGCTCCAAAGAGGGCATACTTAGATAGCTTATCATAATTAAAAACATAAACTTCACTGAAAGAAAAAGAAGTAAGGTCCTCAGAATACATTGATGGTTACTGTTTTTGTTGCAAATCCATTTCTTCACCTCTATTGAAATCATCTAACCCCTGCCAGGAGTAGTGAAAGGAGTGACCTGAAAGTCTGAGCTGTTGGTGCGCTGCCAATGGATAATTTTTTTTTGTATTGCTGTGCTGGTGTGGGCCCAGCAGGTACATAAATTACAATGTTCTAACCCATTTCACCCTCCAAGCTGGAGCGAAGTATGTTCGTTTTCACTCTTAGCACTCATTGCTTGTTCTTAGAGAGTCAGAGCTCATGTTGCTGTGCAATCCTGAACTTCTTTTATCAGCTTAGCTGGAACACTGCTGGATATCTTTCTTCATTGCAGATTTTTTAATCTTGGCTTGCAAAATCAGAACCTCTTGCCTGGCTGCAGAGATTATTACCTCACTTTGGGTCTCAAATACACTGAAGAATCTCACACAGCTTTTTACAATGTACAATGTACTTTTTCAGCCCTTTTTTTTTTTTTTTTTCCCCCCCTTCCATAACACAATTGGTGTGTCCCTTTAATTCTGCACATTGGCTAGTGGCTGATTAATCTTTTTGACTGCTCAGTGGCCAGTCTGTCTTTGATTTTGTTTCTTCTTACATTTATTCATTCTACTACCAGAGAACCATAAAACCCAAATGTAAATATTTGCCCCATTTAGTTCCTGAAAACAGACTCTGCTGTCAAGTGCAAAGTGTACAGAGCAAGTCCAATAACAATTATAAATTAGAGACCAAATGAGCAGTTTGGTTTGCTACACTGAATCATGATTTTGATTTGGAAATATTTTTTGTTTGTTGCAATGTCTAGTAAGGTGTTTTTGGAATACTTCAATGCCACCCCCCTCTTGTTTTCACCCTTTAAAAAAGAAATTAGAAGAAAAACATGAACTCAGCCCCCCCCGAATAGAGCAGAAAATATAAGATATAAACTTTGTGATGGACTCCTACACAGATAGTTGATCTAAAGAGAATCTTAAGTTTAAACTAGTTCACATTTGAGTCAATCTTCTGACAATCTATATTTTGAATCTGGCTGGATTTTTTGTTTTGTTTTGGGTTTTGTTTTTGTTTTTTAAGAAATAGGTTTGATGGATGCCAGGCTACTATGTAGCTTCTATCATTATAAAAAGTTATTCCCTTGAGGACAATTTGTTCCTTGGCTACCCTTTACACAGTCTCTTTATATATGGAAAAAGGAAATGCTGAAAGATTAAATATATTTCTCAAGGTCATGTAGGAGTTTGGTGATAAAAATTCCTCTAATTTTCTACATCCCAGATCAGTATTTTTATGCATGTCTGATTTTTTTGTTCTTATCTGGTGAGATATATTGAAATTATTAAAAAAAAAATAAATTAAATTGCAGTTGTACCACCACCTTCAAAGATTTTGTTCTTATTATCATTGGGATATGCTTGTTCTGAAGCCCAAAACACTTGTCATTTTATTGCAGCCCGGTCAGTAATACCTTGTCAAGTAAAAACTCTGCTTGCAGATAGCAGGAGGTGGGGAATCTGATGTTGCCTTCCTGCTGTAGATATACGTCAATCCTTGATTGTTTGGACTGGGATTTTAAAAAGACAAGCTACATTTTGCTTCTTACAAGTGTTTTGAACACAAATAATCTCCAAAAGGTATTATTATGGTATATTTGTAAGATATTTGAATGAGTTTTTCATTGATTTTTAAAGCTTATAGATATGCTTCATTGCTAATAAGCTTTTTTCTGATTCATATACTGTTCAGTTAGGTATAAAGTTTCAGAAACTTTGGGCTTCATAATAAATTAAAATAAAATATTTATTTTCCCAATTTTTATAAATAAGATATGTCCTCTTGTCAGTCTTTACTTATTAGTTAAAAAATTGTCTGCTCCATTTCTAATGATTGATACAAGAGGCAAGGATAATGGATAAATACTCAAAAAGAAAATTTCTGATTTGTCATGGGAAAATACGGCAAGCATTGCACAAAGATTTACAGGGACTATTTAAAGAGGTGACAAAAAAGACCTGAAGAAGGTTTAGTTGCTGTGGATCATACGTTGGTTATGGCTTTGCTACAGTGGAACAAAATTTGATGGGAGACCTCTGAATGGGGCTAAGACAGATTCCAGTTGGCTTCAATTACTTGGAATTCTGAGGATATTCAGTATCAGGCAAATACTAATTAATCTGGTACAATTATTTTCAGTGTACCAAGGCTGAAACCACTCTTCCTTGAACATAATTATTACTTAATAAATGGCATAATTTCCTTTTGAACAATATTAGATAAATGCCCCTCAAATTTGTAACTGAAGGACTGTTCACATTATGCATAATGCCTTATGAAATACTAATTCATGGCTTTGTGTAATGTCTCAATAAAATAATTGTTTAGTGTGACACTTTAACTGAAAAAGTGCTTATTCCTTGCATTTTTCCTTTGCAAAATACTTTTTCTTTCACTGTAATATTTTTAGTAAGATTTCTGGTTTGGAGCAATTGGACCATGGTCCATGATATCAATTAATTGCTGAAGCATGAGCTGTATATCCACTGCTTCTAATTTCTGAGTTGTCTGCAGGCAGCAACCTTCCACTTTGAGATATTTCATGCCTGTATTTTCTGTTGTAAGATTAGTTATTCTCTATTCAGTAACTGTCTCACCAAAACAATGCAGTGCCACCTCTCCTGGAAAGCAATATTTCCAGCTTTGAAAGAAGATAGAATAATGCCAGGAATTATAAGAAAAACCTGTCTTTTTTTTTTTTTTTTTTTTTTTTTTTTTTTTTTTTTTTTTTTTTTAAATTATCATAAAGAATTGGCAGAGAATAATTTCTGGTTGCAAATAGTCATCCCTAAATTTGATTAGTGCTAATAGATACAGAAAAATATGCAAAATCTAGATTGTTTTGGGCTCCTTGGGAGATTTGGTTGTTGAAGAGTTGGTGTTCTGGTGGAATTCCTTTTGATACACAAGGTGAGGAGTCCGGTTTTCCTGATGTGACTTTCCCTTGGTAAACCTCAGTCTTTCCTAGGTAAGCCTGCAAAATTTCTGAGGCAAAAGGGAGGTGTGCCCCGTGCACCTGCGCTGAGATATCACTGTGACATCTCAGTGCCATGCAGGACAGGCACACAGCCACTCAGGGTTTGGGAAACGCTTTTTGGTACCATAGCACAGCTCTAACACCAGTGAGCTGAGTTCAATCATGTTTTGAAGGAACAACAAGAAAATAGCTGGGAATAGGACCCTGAGAATGAATCTGACTATGCGACACCATGTGGATAGTTTCTGGCAAAGATGAGGTACCTAATAGGTGTCTCAGACCCATCTGCAGGCTCTCAGCACTTAGTGGGGTCACTAAGTAAGACTGCTACAACTGTATTTTTTGTATTAAGGGAGCAGCATGTTCAAATTCCTATAAATAGGATTTTACTTGATAATATATTTTTAATATTACTATGAAATGAAGAGCTTAGTAGATTCATTTTGCCTAAAGCCAAAATTCCTTCTTTTTTGAGAGTGTAAAAAGAGATGTATGGAATTATATCCTCAGTGAGCTGCTTATAATATAGATCATTAAATCCCTAAAGATTTGACGTGCAGTTCAACAATTGTTTGTCAAGTGTATTTAGAAATTTTCCAAAAATGCATTTTTGTTTTCCTAAGGAAAAAAATAAGAGAAAACAATCATTGTAACCCAGATTTAGCAGAAGCTTTATCCATTAATGGTAATGTGGCAGTTTGGCTTTGCGTGGTACTTTAATCAGAAACCTGATTCCTATATTTCTTTCTCTTATTTCCATTGTACTCAACAAACACATTTCCAGCAAAGGTGTCATGTGGAACAACTGGGAAATAATCTCACAATACGTTTCCAGTTTACATACACATATTGACAGGACAAACTATAACAAAATGACCAATCATTTGCAAAACTTTTCTTGAAAATGCATTTAGTGACACACAGGACACAGAAAGGGAAAGGGTTCCATCTAATTTATCAAAGATTCAGTTCTGAAGTAAATAGCATGTATATTCTTATTCAAGTGATTTGCATAAGATTCTGCTTTGTTAGTCTGTAGACAAATATATTTCGAATTGTTTGGTGAGTTCAATATTAATTAGAGAAAGCATCAAAGACTAAATGAGGACAGTAAGGAAAATACAGATGATTTGGGAGAAAGTCCTTTATTTCACAGATTTTACATTTTAGTCGTGTGCTCCCTTATCTGTATTACAGTGTGAAAACGACCATCATTATTTCACATGCCAATAATGAAGAATGTTTTTTCATTGTCCTTAGGGCATGGAAGGATGTTCTTAAGCTTTAGAAAAGGAAGACCTGAAAAATGTGTTCCAAAGAAAGCTATTAGAAATACATTTTCTAGTAAGAAAATAATCCAGTATTCTAGACACATTGTCTGAATTTCACAGGTAAAAAGGCCAAAAAGAAAATAACTGAAGACATGTGGGTTGGTGTTTTGTTTTGTTTTGTTTTGTTTTTTCCTTTTTAATATGACACCATGCTGTTTAGCTGGAATACAGATTTTGAACATATTAAGCTAGTGTGTTTAAAACAAGATGAATCTTTCCTTAGGATCTCAAGGAGCTTGGAAACAAGATTTGTGGAACACACATTTTTTAGATATTTTTATGACAAAAACTTCCCACAAGCTAAACCAAAAGACAGAAAAAACAGCCTAATTTTCTAGCCACAGAGTTTAGCTTAAAGGTATTTTTTAATCCCCATCAAAACAAGAGAGACAACATAGCTACTCTTTTATGCATGCTCTTGAAATTTAGGCACATCTGAAAACACAAAGCATTTATATGAACTTAAACCTTAGCATGAGATTTTGGGTCAGTGTTCTTGTGCATGAAGTATACAGTCAGCTTTCCATTCTGTTTCTTGACAAGCTGTTGCTGACACAATGCCATGAAGACTTCAGTGGTTCAGAAGCATAAATCTGAAATGGGTCTGTCCCATTACTTTTGAGTTTTCCAGATCTCACAAAATGGACTCGTTCATATTCTCCATTAAAGCTGTTAATTCAGGAATTGTGCTATTCCCACTGCCAATTCACCTGAACAGACATGTGCCCCTCAAAAAAATTAATTATCTTTTAATATCTTCATTGTGAAAGCATTTCTTTTTTTCTTTTTCGGAGTTACTGAAACAGAGCTGGTGTTGTGTTTGAAGCTGTCGTGTTATTTTTTGAATACTATTATTAATCTTTTTATTATTATTTCAATGCTTTTCTTTGCCCATCATTTCTTTACCCATAAATTAAGCTTGACAAAGATTTTGTCTGATGGAAATTTAAATAAGGACTTCAGATAGGAAAACAAATTGGTGTGGCAAATGTCAAATTTTTGCAGACACCATTATAATATACTTTGAAACTAATTTCTTCAGCTTTCTTGCATGAAGGTGCTGAACCCTGGGAGACACTAAAACACTTGGGGTGAAAGAGCCCCAAAGCCAGGGCAGAGTTAGATGTGAGAGTAAAATGCAGGTCCAGCATGAATTTGCTTAAACTTAAGAAGAAATAAATTCTTTGAGAACACGAAGCAAGATATCCACAGCTTGAAAACTTGCTGGATGGGAGACTATGTGACAGTGTTTGTTGTTGTCTTCAGGGGAAAGGACAAGCCACAAATGTTTCTGAAAAAAAATCTTCAAAGAGTCTCAGAATACTGATATTATTTGTACTCTCATCTTTAGGGACTGAGAGCTTCAGGGTGGGAAAGAATCAGGAACATTTGCCTCTGTCCCAGTGAATTTGGCGTTGTGGCTGTGTAATGAGTTAGGGCCCAGCTCAGCTCCCACCAGTCATTGGGGAAAGTCTCATTGCTTTTGTAGCATGTTAATCAAGCTCTGAGTGCTCAGGGAAGTGGAACAGAACAGACCTGAACAAACCATTCTTTTCTATAATGTGACATTTTGGTACCAAGTGGAATAAAGAACCCGCATAGCAAAGATCAGAAAGAGATTACATTTTGGGACAAGGAGATAAAAAGAGAAAAATGGTCAAAATAACAATAATCCCAAGTACTTTTCAGCCTTCAAAAAGGCTGTGACATGTGGCATTCTCTTGAGGTATATGCATTCCTAATGGCGTGTAAAATTCCATTAGAAATTACTATATCCAGCCTTACAAACTCCATCATCTAAAGAGGATTTTGAGATTACAGTTTTAAGACAACTCGAAGAATGGGTAAAGTCTCAGGCAGTTCCTGTTTTCATTACTATCCTTGTCTCAAGTCAAGATTAAAGTTGTGCCATTTGCTGTTTCCATTAAGCCCTTAATCTGAAAAGTGAGTGTCAATTTAGTCATGTCAGGTTAATAACTCAGGAAGTGGCTGTGCTACTGACCTCTCACTTACTTGTCATATCTCTTATAAATTTAAATGTTTCTCCATTTTCTGCTTCTGCTGATGTAGCTAGTGAGGTACTTTAGGAATGTGGTGCTTCTACCAATCTTTGGCATTCTGTGATTGTTTATATGGTTTATAAATATTATTTATTCCTGTTTGTTTTTCCATTATTTATGACCATTCTTGTGCACATGGGAATTAAATTGGTGTAAGTACACCTCTTTTTTTTTTTTTTTTCCTCTCCAAGAAGAGAGAAGAAATAAACATGAAGTTGTGAAAAAGACCACAAGTGTGCTATTAACATCCTCAGATGCTGTGAGTGATACGTGGTGTGCAAGATCCATATGGGTCATAAGCAAGTCCTTTAAACACTGGGATAACTTTTGATGAGCTAGATGGAACCAGGAGAGGCACCAGCAACAGCAGCAGCAGTTTTAATGTACTTTTAAGTGTGACTACTGCAATATCAAAAATCTGCATTCTGCATAGAAATCCTTGGCTACACTGAGTCTAAAGCAATGTGCAAGTCACACTCCCTTGAGGCAATTGCTGTTACTAATTTATCTCCAGAGTTGCATGGGTAGTAATTATTCTCCTCATGGATATTAATCCCTTGTCCTATTGCAACAGAAATTCTGCCTTGTACATCTCTGTGACATGTTCATTCTGAGCAAAATCTTCTGTACCACATTCTTCTTTATGCTTATATTCTGCATAAAATCTCTGTTTCAGTTAGATAGAAGTTAATTTTTTTCTCCTGCCCAAAAGCACAAGTCTGCTGAATTATATAAGAAAAGTATGAAAAGATCAGCGATTCTTCTGAGAAAGGTTGGTTTTGGATGTAGTACTGGGGTATGGCAAATAATATCTGTTATAGCAACTGCCTTTGAGAAGAGTGAGTGAACCACTGCCAGTTGCTCATATCAGCTTCATACTCATGCAGTCTTGTAGTTTTCCACTTGTTTAGTACTACACAGAAAAGGAATTGTAAAATATGGCATAGATTATTGTGTTTTCGGATGAACAGCCCAGAGACATTATTTTGAGGTTTTGGAAGAGTTTGACAGCATTTTTTATCATTCATAATACTTGTAAGCTACTAGGAAATGCTTTAGTCACTTAAATCACAGAAAAACTCTGGTGTTGATTTGAAGATGTTTTTCCCAACTCGACACAATGTACTGAGCCATGATTCCCACAACAGACTCAGCAAAAGGCTGTCATCTTCATTGACATAAACTCTGAAAATGTACAGCTGCTCCAGCAAGAAAGTAATTTTGATAGATGTGTAGAAAAGGCAGAAGGTTGCAAAGGTTTTTGGTGCTCTTGTGAGAGAGAGTGAGGAGCCAAAGAAGCTGCAGCATTGCAAGATCGAGTGGGAGCTGAAGGCACAGAGGATGGTGAAAGAGCTGAGGCATTATATGAATACTTTAAAGGCAAGAATATTGGGAGATGTGCCAGATGAAACTGGTTGTTGTATCCACTATCACGGCTGACTTCAGAGCTAGTGAGGCACAGATATTGAATAAATTAAGATAAGTTGAAATCAACAAATCATTCATGCCATGTGCAACCTTGAGGCTTTAAAAGGAGAATGGGAGAGTATATAGCTCAGTTAGGGTGGCCTTCACTCAGTGCTAAAAGTGATGACTTCTCCAAAAACAGAGAAAACTGCTATAGACCAGATACCTTAAAATCTTAATTATAACCTTGTAATTACTGGAAGACCCCACCAAGTCAAAGCTGGCATTTTATTTTCCCTTAGTAGCGGATCTCATTTATGTGTTTAGTTCTTACATATATTTATATATTTAGTTCTACCAACATGAAATGTGCCTTTCCATATTCATGTGCATTTCAAGGTTTAAATGAGTCTTTTGGTAGCAAAGCATCAAAGGTGCTTACAGTAGGCTTTGTTACACGTGCCATATGATACAGGTTGAGTCAGCCTTGTCATTATTAGTTTATGGAAGGAGAAACTGAACAAACCAGTAGGGAAGTTTTTTTTTTCATTTGTGGCGAGGGAGAGAAATCAAGGAAGCAGTCTCAGAAGTCTACCTGCCATCTGCTTGAGAGGAAAGATACAATTCTTAGGAATGATTCTTGTCATCTTTGGCATTTATCACATATATTTTCCCCAAGGAGAAGTCCATTATTCTTCCTGGGTTCCACAGTGGCATTTGCTAAGCTGTACCAAGGAGGTGCTTAACTCTACCTTGTGCAGCTGGCCATGGTGGACTGACACATCCATCTCCTCCTTCTTTTTCGTTTTAGCTGCCTGCATGCACTAACAAACAAAACTATCCTTCATTCAAATGTCTAAAATATAACAAGATGGCTGCCAAGAGGGTTGTATTTTAAGATGTCTTGAGAGATCACTTCCCTTGCTGATTTTAACAGATAAAGGAAGAGGACAGATGAAAATATAGCCATATAACCAGCAAATGATGACTGAAACATAAGTACAGTTGGAATCAGGTTTTGTGAAAGGCGAAGGAAGGCAATGGAAAACACCACCATATCCAGCAGAGATTTACTTATCACTACACGTGGCCACAGCGCAGCTCATCAGAAACATTCTTTCTCCTCAGATGGGTGTTAATCCTGCAGTCTTTATTTACACTCGTGGGATCACTCTTGTGAATATGAGATGCAAAATCAGGTCTGCTTCAGGCACCATCTCATAGATGTGACTGAAAGAAGATCTTTTCCATTTGTTTCACATTGTTATATAAAAATGAGGAGACATTTTTTCTCACATGAAAGCAGGGTAGAGGTCATCACTGAATATCTTTGATAAAATAGCTGCAGCTTATTTAACTTCAGTCACAGAGGTCCTTTTAGGACAGACATCTATGATAAAGTACAGGATGTGTTTGGAGCCAAAATTTTCTATAAAGCACCAGAGATACCATGCTAAAATATGAACAAAGCATTTTCCATTTGAAATGCTTAAAATTTATTGGATAAAATTTAAACTCTCCTATTTGAAAAACATTTTAGTGAAATGCAAGCTAGTATTTTTCCTCAGAAAACACTTATTTCCAGCCCATGTAGAAATTTCCACAGGAAATGTGTTTTCAGAAGAATGTTCTTCTTTTCCTAAAATATTTTTCTCAATGTATTTTCACAGCTTTAGTAAAGGAAAACCTGTGAGTGCTATTCTGAAATATTTCTGACTGTTTTCATTAACTCTGCAAATCTGGAGCAGAAAAACTCACAAATAAAGGCAGATATATGTATGTGTTTATATGTATAGTTATTTAGAGCTGGTACTTTCTCTGATTATACTGACTTGTCCTTGGTGAATCATCCTTACTGTTCTCTGGGGAGAAATAAGATAAAAATGCAAGATTGGCACAAGAAGAGAAGTTTAGCCCATTGTCTGTTCTTATCTCTTGCCATTTTTCCAAAGCATTTTCATTTTTTAGCTAGAAATAGAAACCAAAAGAGGAAAGAAAAGATCCTTATGTATTTAAAGCTTAGACATTCATATTCTTTAGACCTAATGACATTATAATACATCTGTAGTACTTTGTATTATATAAGCCAGTAATAGCAAGACAAACCCTGCTCTAAATTATTTTAACATCTTGGTTAAAGATACAATTAAAAAAAAGTTACTGACATCATATGCAATATTTGCATAAGGTGAAGATTCTTGGATTAGATCAAGATTTAATATATTTTTAAATTACCAATTTTTTCCATTTTTTTCCAACAATTTAATTAGAAATTTGCTGCCTGTGCAGTTCATATGCATAGAACTATTAATTTAGTAAAATTTGAGGCCATTTTCTTCCTACTCAAAAGAGAATATTGAGTAATATTAAAAAGAATAACCTTTTAACAGAGGGCAAAACTTGCTTTTTCAAACTCTGTCTAAGCTTCCCAGTTTACTGTCCTGACAACTCAGCCTGTTTTTGTTCACTTTCTTCCACGGGATAAACAACCCCCCAAAAAATTCTTTAAGACAATTGTTTTGCTTGAGTTGTTATTAAGTGGAATTATTCTTGAAGCTTCATTGTCTTTTTCCTCTGCCCTTTCATCTTGTACTTGGGAAGCAGGTTTTTTTGAAAAGAACAAACTGTTCTTGGGTGGGCTATATCAGTCCAACACCGTCTTCTAGTGCTTTAGACTTCAAATGCCTCCCCTAAAATGGTATCAGTGCTGAATGTCTCTGTACAGCAGCATTTAGCAATAAAAATCCATCACACAGAATTTCTATGGACAGAATGTGATTTCATCCAGAAAGAATTATGCTAGCCTCTAATCTGATTTGCTCCCTGGATTTAAAGAAATTTCACATGTAGAGAGTGACTCTATCCATTTATAATACTGCCAAAGAGGAGCAGCCTTTTTGCTGCTCTCATCTCTCATTTGACTGTAGGCTCAGCTGCTGAATCCTGTAAGTCTGTAAAATGCCACCTGCCTGGTTCTTTACTGCCCACTTCCCAGGAAAAGATTTCATACAATACAGGATTTAACTCATAAACTGTCATGGCAAATTTGAAAAGAAAGACAACAGCTTTCCCATCTATCTCTGTAAAACATGTGACCTTGTGAAGACTGATGTAAAGGTTTTATCCATATAATTCTGACATGAAGCATATTTTAGATGTGCTATTGGCATGACAAACATAATAATCTGCATTACTTGTTAAAAATAAGAATGAAGGTGTGTATTTGTCAGCACAAGCCTAGTATATGTTGTCTCATTACTATTGTTTATTAGAAATGTGGCAGTCTCTGTAGGTCTCAGTAGAGATGGCAATGTTGAACAAGCACAAATTAGTGGGTAGTCTGTATCCAAAAAGATCTTATTGCCTAAATCAAAAAGCCTCAGAATGGGAAAGGAGAATTATCATCCTCATTTTAAAGACAAAGCAGACTGCGACTGTGAGGGGTGTAATAGCTTGTCATGTTTTTGCACAGTGTGAATGTCAGAGCCACACTCATGTCAGCACGTTCCACTGCACACTGTGCATAAAAACTTCAAAACAAAATACCAGATACTCTGATTGCTTTCATATTTATATTTGTATCTGTGAGAAAAAAACAGTGTTTTACCAGAGTAAGAAAAAATTGCAGCAATAACATCAGTGAAGTTTTAATATCTGCTAATGAAATACACAATATATTTTCTTGGCTTCTTTCTTGGTTTCTGCTACTTTTAGCCCACCTTCTTGTTTTGGAAAACTAGAAACAATTGTTATAAAGAAGTTCAGAATGATGCAAGCAAGTGACCCAAAGAGACAGGAGGCCTGCAGAGCTGGATAAAAAACTCCTGACAAATGAGGTGGAAGTGGGGACAGAACGCTTGGGCTGAAGAGAGGGGATGTTGCCAGAATATGTGAAAATACAAGGAAGGCCGAGGTTCATTTGAAATTAAATATGTCTGGGAGGTTTTTGTAATTATTTTACAGCACCCAAGACCATTTTAAGCACTAAACCCTACCAAATTAAAGAGAGAAATCTGGTGAAGAATCTGTAGCAAGACACAGAGGTAACTTTAAAATCAAACAGATAAGTAAATCCATCTTATACACATGTCAACACGTGCACAAGTACACAAATACATTTTTTTCTTGTTCCTTTTAATTTCCTTTCACCCTAGCTGTAGAAAACTCACCCAAAGTCAAAGAATGTTATACCTAAGATCACAATCCCCTTCCCAAAGATTATATTATCTCATCCTGAAAACTATGTATATGTCATATTCCCGGGCTAGACGGATTCACATCAAATCCCGACTATTACCTTGAAAAAAAAGCTCTGGTTGATGGAGAGTTTGTTCAAAATAGTAATTTAGTGACAGCAAAATCCATCAGTGATGATCTTTTTTATTTCAGTGCTGCTTTCTCCAACATTAATTTCAAGATCCATAATCTCATTCGTTCTCAGGATGTTGCTAAAACAAGTGAGGGAATGGGCTTATCCATTTATAAGATTTCACAGGGATAGGAAGGCATGGCTTTGTTTTCCACAGAGCAGTCATCCACAAATAAGCCAAGTAGCTACTGCATCACTGTGGCCAACAACGAGCTGGTTCAAAGGCTGTCCAGCAGGTAAAGTGGAGGGGGTATCTGTGCACTGCTGATGTAAAACTTATGTCTGGCATCACAAACAGCTGAATCCACTACCTGAGACATACACAGGGTCAGAAATCACTCTGGAAAAAATGACTTGCTTTGTCAGTTAAAAATTGATCAAGTTGCCTCTTATTGCTGTAGACATCGTGTCTTTTTGAGGCTAAATTGCAAGAACCCTTCCTATTTCACTATGCTGCACAATCAACCCATGAAGTGGAATGACCCAGTGCCAAAAAGGCTGAAGCTAAGGGGTGCCTTTGCTGTGAAGGACATGCAGAATGCTTGTGTTACCCCTCCTCTGGCCTGAGCTGGGGAAGCCAGACCTAGAAGCAGCAGTGTTTGCAGAAGTATTTCCCTGACCGAGCTCTGAGGGGCTATCTCTCTAGATCCCACGATACAGCCCCTTTCTGAGAACCAAGAGAGAGGATGCAACTGTTCCCTTACAATAGAATGTTAATTTAAAGCTAGAATAATCTGGCATAAGAAATAAGAATGAAGAGATTCTTATATACAGGTGATCTTATTTACAGCTGATCTTTCAGAATGTGTGGTGGGAGTTTGATTTGCACATTAAGCACAAAAATTAAATTTTTTTTGGCAGGAAGCCATATGAAAGGAGCAAAATGCTAACTAATCACATTTAATGTTAAATCAATGGCAGAGCGCTATGAAACCCTGAAGGAATAGAAATGTCTTTTCTTAGCATGCACAGTAATAGACTTTGGGGTCAAGAAATGATGTATTACTGTAATATCTGCTGCCTTTTAAACTGACACTTTTAATAAATGGCATATATTCCTCTTATAATTTCTTTATTAGTAACACAAATTTCCCCATCTGTGATTATCATCATGGATGGCAGGTGAAAAATTCCCCTCTGCCAATGAACATGCCAGCTGAGCTACACCAGGGAGGCACGTGGTTTGCCGTGCACACACAGAACTCAGCCCCAGTGGCTCTTTTGCTGTAATACAGCAGCAATTATCGGCCTCTTCACTTGACAGGTGCCCTCTAACCTTTCCAGGATGCTTTGAGCGGGGTATCGGATATCACAAATGAGGGAATGCATCAAAATTAGGTGACCATTAACTTTCAGCATGTATTTGGCATAGTTCTGAGGATCGGCAATAGACCTTATCCCACAAGCAATTTACTTTCCATCTTGATTGAAGGAAATGGATGGCTTAGCTGCAAGCTCTGTTGAATTCCCTACCATGATCTCTGCAGATATGTAAATGAACACTAGCTTCAGAATATCAGATTATAGAAATACCTAAAGAACATTACAGCTTGAGGAAGAGGCAAAAATAGTCTCTTGCTAGCAAGATATTTTCTCTTTGAAGAAAACACTTGAGTGACATGAAGCTGAAGCTAAAATATAAATTAAATGCAAAAAGTTGAGTGAGAAGTAATTATTAAAATTATTTGGATTAGATGGAGAAATTTAAATCCTATTTCAACAGAGAGCTTGCATGCCTGCATAAAGAAATATGTGAATTCATTGTGAGGCAGGGACTTTCAGTGAAGTCAAAAGAAATTGTAAGTTTTACAATCAGAGCATGAACGGTCAGGAATTCAAATGGCCATAAAGAATTCATTGCTGTATCTGTGAGCACCCAGTAGCAGCTCAGGGGTGATTCATACATTATTGACCAAGGACTGCAGAGGCTTATATCAGTTGTCTAAAGAAGGGTTTCTCGTGCTACCTGAGGTGCCTTGGGGTGTCCTGAGCCCTGTTTCCAGGCGGGTGTACGGCTTCTACTCCCAGAATGCTGTGGGCATCTCAGGTATATCTCCAAATGCCCTGCATCTCCAAAGCCTTACTGACATGCCTGCTTGAACTGAAATCTTTAGAAGCTGATGGAAGACCTAATGTTTCATGATAAATAGCTGCAGATCATTTGCTGCTCTATCACAATGTGCTCTGTGTCGTGATGGCAGCTGATTCCCAAAAAAACTAGCAATAGCTCGTTTGAAAAATTTTACATTACTTCCTGAAGATAGATTTTCCCCCCGCCCCCCGGTGTCATCCAATAGCTCAGCCTAGAAAAGGCCATTCATTTGTTTTTGCATGCGTGCAAATTTCAAAATTATTTTTCCTTCATCTAGATGTGGTGTCTTATTCCTGAAATAGAATTTTTTTTTTTTTTAACACCACAATTTATTTAACTCAAATAATCCAAAGAAGATTAAAGCTATAAGATTAAAGATAAAAGCTCCAATAGGGAAGGGTTGACAGGACACAGCCAGTAAATCTTATTCAGTGTTTCTGTATTTGGGTTCAAAATGATGGTGACAAGTAGCTAGAGTGTCAACATTGACACGGTAGTAGACAACAACCTGGATAACTGTTCCAAAGCACATATAAATTCTGATAGACTCTGCCAAAGAGACAAGTCTATACAAAGACATCTGTGTGTTTTAATAGGGATCATGATTCTAACACACACACACGTCTTTGCAGAAATAAATAAAAGAAGAATTATTTTCCTATTCCCCACTGGAATCCCATCTGGCACTACTAATTGACCAATTACCTTCAACAGCTAATGAATGAAATGATAAAGAAACTGTGCCAAAGGATTATAGTTTTGGTTACTAATCTTGACCAGGATAAGTGTCAATTACAGCTTCTGCCTGTGGAAACAAAGTATTTTCTGGATAAGTTTAATTTCATCAGTTTTCTGAGTGCAGGGAAATAGTTTTCAAAGAAACTTTTAAATTCTACTGAGCTGTCTGATTTGTCTTCTTGTTTAGACTCTGATCCTGTTTTAATTTGCCACTCTCTCTTGTCTGCTAATCAACCTCTTTGTGGTCCAAGTGCCTCAATACTGATGGTATATGCTCTCATAACATGAATTCACCAAGCCAGCTCACTTCTAAATTCAATATTTTATCATTTCAAATGTTATGATGCACTCAGGAAATGAACCCACAGAGACATTCAGGATGCCTCTCGCTCAGAGCTTTCTGTAAATTTTAGCACACTTTTTCTTGATATAATTCTTTTTGTTTCCCTGATTGTTCTAAATAAGCTACATTCACCTGTCATTTAAATCCTGTAATCTGTTCTGAAATACCCAGCAAAGCTGGCTAAGTGTCATATTTGGCTCTACACTGAAAAGGATTCTTATTTTTAATGATTCATATCATTTTATTTGAGTTAGATACATGAAAATATTATGCAAATATTTTAAGCAAGGTATTATAAAATGCTATTTGTCCAATGTTTGCTTTTAACTGTGAAATAAGTATCCAGTTCATAATTTCTCATAACCAGAGGTTTTAAAAAGTTCTTCTGTTTCTGTGGGGTCTTTTTCAAGGTCGATTGCATTTTTTTTTTAAATTATTTTTTCAGTGCAAAATGTATTAATACTTTTGAGAATAAAGTGTTTGGCTTTTTTTTCCTCTCTCTCTTTCAGTAGATTTGATTTAGGCATATGAACAGCCAAAAATCTGCTCAGTTTAATCCCACAGAATAGCAGTAATGGTTGAATGATACCAGCTTTTAAGTGAGTTTCTGTCAACCCACTTGGATCCATAGCACCTTAATCAAAGTTCCTCCTTCTTTTCAGAGGGTTGTGTCAGGCCAGTAATGGGACAGGCATTCTGTTGTGTACTCTGTTGTATGAACATAAATGCATTATTTTTGCTCAAGACATTCAGCCATGCTGGTTAAGTGATTACTACTTTCCAACCTTGATTTTGTTAAATACAGGGAAAAGAAGCTCTCTGTGTTAGTGAGCCAGGAATACTCAATACTGAAGATGCGAGTCATGCCTTACTTGATGATGGTAACTCATATTTTTTAAAACACTGTGCTTCTTCACCTTTTTCCTTTGATGTCCATTACACAGCTCTGAACCTCTCATTTCTGATCTTCTTGGATTCACTATGTGTTCAAGGATGGGCTATTGAAGAAACTTTATTTTTACAGCTACAGGAGGCTTCACACTCACAGGCTCTCATCCTGCTGGAAGACTTCAACCACTCCGACATCCGATGGGAAAGCAGCACAGAAAGCTGTAGGCAACCCAAAAAACTCCTGGAATTCAGTGTGGATATCTTCTTTAGCCAGGTAATAGACAGCCCTACCAGATGAGGTTGCAAAACTGGACCTGATGGTGAACAAGGCAAGTGAAGTAGTTGGTGACATCAAGATTGGAGGCAACCTGGGCTGCAGTGATCATGCACTGGCGGAATTCACAGTCCTGAGGGATATGGGTCAGTACAGATTGATAAAGCATTCTTAAAGTTCCCTACTACCAGAAAAGCAGAGAGGAAACAGCGGAGGATTAGAAGCAACATGAATGATAAAGTGAGAAATGTTTCTTGCATTTGTTTTTTGCTGCCATTTCTCTACCAGAAAAGCCCAGGTGATGCTGGGTTTATTTCTGTCTGAGCTTGGGCCAATATGTCCCTGAATAGATCAGCCAACACACTGGCAGTTTGCTAATCTTCTGGGACATCCCATATGTTTTAACCTGAATAAGACCTCACTCAGTTACTTGTCTCATTGAATCTCCTGTGGAAGACTGATGTAAACCATTTTCTGAAGATGAATCCCATTGTGTGACTGAAATCAGGTTTCAGTTCCAAATACTTTCAGACTTTTTCCATGGGATTTATTCTGTAAGGAGATATGAGAGGACAGGGGAAAAAAAGAAGAAGAAATTGCTTTACCTTCTCCTGAGCAGTTTTTGAATTCTTTGCCATGGAGAGGTAGTTCATTGTAACAGAATTTCAGCAGAAGGAATATATTTACGTGTACAGTTTTTCTCTTCAAAACGTGTTGTAAATTAGACTTCATGGTAGAATTTAACTTGACTTTGGAAATAATGTAAAATATAAATGCAGATTATTATAGAGCAAAGAATTTAAGTCTGAGTGGCATAAATGGAGATTAGTAAAGAGTACACTACAGGATTTCTTCTTGCAGATGTTTCTTACATCTTATCTACCAATTATGCTGAATAACAATAAGAGCTGCTTGAATTAAAACATTATTAAAGTTTTGTGTACTCTTGTCTTATTACATAGTGGTAAATATTAACTAAAAATTAGTATGTTGCTCACTTGGCTGAAAGCCCCCAGTCACAGCCTAACAAAAATCTTTCCTGGTGGAATATCTCATGACTCTCTATGAACCCATTCAGGAAGAATGACACACAACTGAGTAGCTTTATTTCCATCCAGAGCCAGGTACCGGTCAGGTACTTAGCACTTAAGCAGAGTGCTATTTGATTAATGTTCTAAGTCTGGAAATTACTCTATTTTTCATCAGACATGAATATGATAAGAAAAGAGGTTTGATTCTGGGTCACATTAAATTTCAAACTGAATGTACTCTTAATGTTTAGTTTGGACACTTTTAAAATCTCAGGTGAATATGGGGTGACAAACCAGTGCTGTCAAAACAGAGTGAGAATTATAAAACTGATGTTTCTGTTTGAAACTGTAGTTTGCATGCAATCCACTTTAAACCAGAACAGCACTTCAGGAGGCCCTTAACTCTTTTATTATGTACTAGAGAAATGTATATACGCATATATGTATGACTTCCAGCAAATTCCTGCAACATTTATTTTTCTATTGAGTGGCAATAGAGTGGAAAAGCCTTCACAGCTTTAGCAAACTTTCAATTAAACTGATAATAAATCAAAAATTGGTATTCAGTGATTGTTTGAGTAGGCAAAATGCATGAGAAATTTCTTTCTAGCCTCATCTGTTCAGTGCTTATTGGTTACTAATCTCAAAAGAGATGGCAGAACTAAATTATTTACTTGGTTCTCCAACTGAGAATATAAATGCATGGCATGAGCAGTGTAGAACATCTCGCATTTCCTCTGCTTTGCTGTGGATATAAAAGATCTTCTGGTGTGTCGCAAGCTATAAAATTATCTTTTTCATTCTGCAGAACCTTGCTTGCACAGGGCACAAGGAGCAGACCATGTGTTAAGAGCTTATACGTACTGCAGATCTTAGCCTGCATGTAAGATCTGAAAGCACTGCAAACAGCCCAGAGGCATGGAAACAAGTGAAACAAAACGTGGTGAAATGCTCCTCTCCCTCCTGCTGCTCTTCTAGCTCACCCGCAACACCAGGTCCAAAAGTTAAAGGTTAAAAATGCCAAGTATAAATATTGTATCCCTTTTTTTCGTTATAAAGCTGATCTCTTTTCTATCTGAAAAGGAGTTTTCTTTCCCTCAACACCTTTGCTTCAAGGAAAAGAAAAATGCCAATGTACAAACATGTTATTTCCTTTCCAGAAAAGATTTGGAGAGTATTATAATGATCAAAAAGAAAAAGGTTTTCAATAGAGATGCTGAAGGACTAGAAATCCAAACTGTGACCAGCTCTGGTAGCAAACTTTGGCTAGTATTCCATTGTACTGGAATACTGTGTGCTGAGTGCAGGGGGGCATAAGATGAAGTGGAAAGGTTCCAAAAACCCAATGTAGATCTGAATTTCTGCATCTATCACAGGCTGAACCAAAAGTGTCAGCATTTTTACTTGAACTAGAGGTCTAAAATTCTGCTGTTTTGGTCCATCTCTTCTTCAGAGTTTGATCAATTATAACCTGATTTTATTAGGCTGATGATTTAACTTTACACTATATCATAAACACCTGAAAAGAGGGAGTTGGAAATTTATGAGAGAAGCCCTAAGAGCCCCTTACCTACAGTGACAAAATTGCCACCACCATAATTTCTATTAAGTGCTAGAAAATTACAGTGTAACAGCTCTGAAATTACATGTGACATCTGCATGAATACCAAATCACTTCATTGCATTCAGCCATATTACAAAAAGCACTTACTGAATTTGTACTGATTACAACTCTTACAAATTAACTTACCCAAGCAAACGCATTTCCCAGTATACATGTATTATTTAAACATCTCAGTTTAATCAAAGGAAGGCAGCAGAACAAATAATACTAGCACTTAGCATGGAGTATCATATTTGAGAGGAGTACACTGATATTTTAAAACTCTTTTAAAGTGCTTGATTTTTTGAAAAGACTCTTTTTTCCTCTCTCTTTTTAAATTTTTGACTAAGTATGCCATATCATTCTTTCATCCAGTCTCTCTAGAAAAAAAAAGCCTAAAAAAGCAAAAAGTAAGAAAGAATATGATAAATGTTCATTACATGGAATTTTCTTTTTCGAAATTACGTTTTCCATAGTGCAAGCCAGATTTTATAGAGGTATAAGTCACAAAGAAATAAGAAGCTTGTAATGAGATAGAAGAATATTTGAAATATGGATGCAAATCCCTACTACCTGCTGAGCAAAAATAGTCTGCAGAGACTGTCCTGAAAACTGAACTGCCATTAACATCTTGTAAGCACTAAATTTGCAGCAGAAGAATATTGGAATGATATGTCCGTGAAACGCCAAAAGCCTCTGATTTATCTCTAAGCAGAATGCTTCAGCTACATCTACATAGATATTTTATCAGGAATTTAATTTTAGTTTTAGTCACACAATAAATCTTTTTGTCGTAGACATCTTCTTGTCCTAAATAAGTTACCTATTATGTTATGAACGTGAAGATGGTTGTGTTCATTCATCTTTCTGGCTTGATGGATAGTCTGAAAACACAATGTATTGATGCACCTATTTACACAAAAAAAAATCTTGCCACAGGCTGTTTAATTTTGTCTAGAGCATGTGTTCATTTGGATATAACTTACCAATGAACATCAGGTGACTTGCATTTGACTCTGACTCTGAACCTCAAGGATGCTCCAAAGCAGAACAACAGTAAAACACAAAAGAAGGAAGTCTAACATAGACAGCTGGCAGCTGTGTATTCACCAGCAGAGGATAAATATCAGACCTTTACTGTTTATTTTCTTTTCAGTGCATTTTATAAAGAGCACTAGGAACTCAGGCAGCTACTGTCTGACCATTACTCACTGTGCATTTCAAATACCATTGCTGCTGCAGTTTGTGTAGTGCTAGATATGGTGAAAGCGTTTAGCTTGTAATTTGTAATATCTTCAGAGGATGCTAAACTGGGCATGGATTAGTTTTTCTGCTTGGCAGAATGCTGGAAATAAGCCCCTAATAGTAGGAAGTTTTTTGTGAGTGGCAGTCTGGGGCAAGAGTTGCCTGCCCTTCCCAAGTCTGTTTGGTACAGGCTACAGAACCAGGAATGCTGACACTGCCAATAAACAGGCACATCTGTACACAACCTTTTTGCCATTCTCTTTGCAAGCTCTTTCCCATCTCTTTACTTGTTTTCTTGGTGAAAAGAAACTGTGAATGAACTACTGTAAATATCCCTTCAGGCATGTGAATTCAGTCTGCACAAGTCATACTGCCCTGCCTGAAAACTGATTATCACTTCTGATTATCACTATTTAATTTCAGCATAGAACTTTTTCTCTAGCACTCAGAGGGGAGCAGGCACAAGTGTAAATAACAACTGGCAGTTGGAATTAGGCTGTTAAGGAGGAGACTTTTGAAGGCTTAAACAGAAGCTAATATCAAGCAATCCTAATCAAGTCTTTCACTGTAAGCTGGGTGCATATCACTCATTTTGGCTTCTGAAGATCTTCTTGTAAAACTGTCCTGTTCAGTAATTTTTTTTTTTTTTTTTTTTTTTTTTTTTTTTTTTTTAATTGGAGACAAGCAGAAGTGTAGGTGTTTACAAATCTGTTGGCTTAATTTTGAAAATCTGACTTGTTAGCTAAGGAAGTTTTAAGCTGCATGCCAAATTGGCACAAATAGGTAGAGACACATTAATACAGGCTCCCTCAAGGCAGTTGTCTGCACTACAGAGAATTAAGATAACAGCAGAAATTAAGGTTGTCTATTCAGTATCATTTAGCAGACCTAAGCTGATTATAAAAGTTTTAGACAAGAGTAACTAGACATTATGCAAAAACACTTGGACATCTGTAAACCCAGATGACTGTACTAGTCAGAGCATACAAATGTGTGGTACATAAACAGAGAGGTGGAAATGGAAAAGGAGGTGCAAAGATGGCCTTTTGAGGGATAGGCTCCAATATAATACAGGGCACTGCCATGCAATCCTCTTTTCTGCTTTGAAAGCTAATTTGTAGTTGTCTTGGTGATTATTCAGTCAGACTTCTCTATTATGTCAGTTAAGCCTGGGATTTCTTCTGTCCAAAGTGGTTAATAAATCTTCTTGTGTCTTCTATTTCTCCCATTGTCAAATAAGGTGACCAGAAAAGATTTTAAAGGGAATTAGAAACAGCAGTGCCCTCCTTGGGCAGGTTTTAAAGGAGGGTTATGCAAAACCTAGGATTGTGTTTTTCTTTAAAGCTAAGGAAACAAAATGGTGGGGGGTTTTTGTTTTTTTTTTTTTTTTTTTTTTTTTTTCTTTTTGTTTTTCATTCATGGAGAAAGGCAGCAATACACTGTTGTACTTCACACATCTTAGCAGTAAGTTAATAGAGCTATTTAGGAGCAAAGACATGCTCAGAGAGTCTTTGTGCTTAATTAATAGAAGCACTGAAGCTCTGGTTGAACGAGATCCTCATAGGTCATCTGGTCCAATCTCTGGCTGGGAAGAGGGCTGTTAACCAAGGCCAAATCAAAAGAGCCCTGGGTTTTACTGATTCCATCTCCTGTCTGCTACAGCGCTATATGGTCATGATATATGAAAGTTGTCTGTCTTCCCCAAAGTCTTTTGACACTATTCAGTTTTAGACACAGGCCACCAGCTCACCAAATCTTTATTCTGTTTAGACAGATGATACTTAGCATTATTTTTGTTAACCCAGTTTCCTATATTTTCCCTAAATTTACGGCCTGTGAGCCACAGAGCCCCCTCACCATTGAGTCAGGAGTTCCCTTTCTGAGGAATTGTGCAAATTCCATATATTTCTATAATTGTAGCCCACTGGCAAAGTTTAGAGGTCGATGGTCCTTATGCTCACCTGTTCATTTTTATGGTATAAGGAACTACAACAGTTTCTATCACAAAACCCGTGGGAGTACTGGCTGATTCTAGGCCAGGCAGGGGACACATTCTGTTCCACTTCAGTCACTTGTTTGTGATTGCTCATTTTTGTTCCTTGAAATCCTCTCCCCGTCACCTAACTTGTAATGACTTTTTTGCTTTACTCAGTTAGAGCAAAAAATTATGAGCAGATTAATCTGTGAAAATGTAATTAAATGGCAGCAGATCGCCAATAGTGAAGAGTCAAGTAGCTGAAATTCCCACAAGGGAGTACAATGCCTTCCAGAAAGAGATGCAATATTTATGTTACGTGAAATTTCTTTTGTCCTTAATTTATTCCATTTTGGTCAGGAGGTAATTTGAGCGATCTACTTGAAATAGCTGACACAGTTAACTCACAGATCACTCCGCCTCAATCAGGTCACAACTGGACTTTTTCTATTTTTTTTTTTTTAACAGAGAAATTCTTCACTTATCATCTTCCTGAAGAGATTGAATAGTGAAAAAATTTGCTTATCTTGAGAAATTAAGATCTTCCAAAATGAGAAAACAGACTCAAACGCAAATTATGAACTGCCTGTGACAGATTTACTGAGATTATTGGTGTGTCAACAACACTTTAAATCAACGGAAAGTTTATTCCTTTGAATCTGCACAGCTCAAATAAAACAATTTTTTTTCTCCTCTTTCCTGTCTTTCATTTGAGTATAACATTCTGAATTTGAATATTTCCTAGAAAGATCTGCAACACTTAATTAGTATGTTCTCCTAGAATATTTATCAAAATTCTGGAATCCTTTCTGAGACAGATGGGGGTCACAATTGTGTACAAATACATAGCATGAAAATGGGAAGACAGCCTGTCTTGCCCTAGACACCAACACCAGCAGCTTCATAGGGAAGACAGACCAAGTGAAATTAATGCACTGTCCTATCAATAGAAAGGGCAGCATTAATAGTGCATCTGTTTAAAGGACTAGCAGAAGTTATAAGCTTCAGACATACAAGGAGAGATAAAAAAAGTAAGATGTTCTGTGACACAAAGAAATACTTGGGTAGTACCTCTTTTCTCAGTCCCCAGGCACAGTAATATGAAAAGCCATTTGCCTGAGAATTGTGATGGAGTCATCAGGGTAGAGTGCAAGGTTTTCCTTGGGAAAATGACTGAGTGCCTTCCTTAACCTGCTTTAAATTATGCTAGTTGTCATCCTTGATTCCAGATTTAGGAAGAGATGGGTAGACTTCTGATATTCCTGTTGCAAATGACAAGCCTGACACCCTGTTTAGAGATCTTTCACAGTGCAATTCCCCCAAGATGGCAGGGAGATCCTTGGAGTAACTCAAGTGCCAAAGCATAATGTTTATTTCTAGGGCTAAATAATGAGGTTTATAGATTTCTTGTACACTTATCCAACAGAAACAAGCTTATAGTGGGCAAAGCCAAAGGGACAGGGAAAGAATTTCCTGGGATATATTTCGTATGCTACAGCTGTTGTTGAAATACAGGTGCACATTTAGCTCAGAATCTCTGCTCAACAGAATGATTGTACAAATTGCCTCTAACTAATGACAGTCAAAGGCCTGAATCTCTGTATTCCCTGGGAAATGTAAAATCTGAATTTAATATAGTGCAACCTCATTTCTGAACTAATGTAGTTGTATAAAATACATTTTGTTTAAAAGAATGCTTTGCTGGAGAGAGAAGTAGAAAAGGTGTGTCTAAGAATACTACCGACCACAGATGTCTTATAAGAAAAGTAATGTAGGGAAGAATATTGAAATTTGCCTATTTGTCACAGCAACAATAAATATTATTAATTGTTATTGTTATCCATTCTGGCCAAATAGTCTGACAAGATATGAATTTTTTTTGTGTGGTTCCTCAGGAACAATGAGTTGATTTAGGCTTTGTCTTCTAGCATTTAGAAAAATATTCACATAAACACAAATAATCTTAAGTAGCTCATGCAAATTCAGGTGCCCTCCCCCCCCCCCCAATTCAATTTCCCATTTGTTATTGAGGTGGTTTCTGTGTCAAGAAGTTTTTGCCATTCTCATGGCCATATTCACACCTTTTAAAGCCTGTAATTCATATAGACACTTTAGCCCTTCAAGTACAGCACAGCAAATTTGGCAGTACATAGGAGTTACCTTTGATCAGTCAAGACTTGGGCAATAATTACCTCACTTCTGCCTATATTTTCTACTTCAAAGTATCTGCTTGCTTCTTCTGCAGATTCCACAACAGAATGAGGTCAGCTACTGGCTTCAGAACCCACACCAAGCTAGCCGCCAATACCACCTCTGAAGGAAACATTGTACCACTCAGTAATTATAGTGAGTTTGGGCCCAGATGCCCTGATCAGGACCTGTGCTGCAGATACATAAAAGATGATCTCACATAAACCTCAGAGATTTTTGCGTCTGAGATTGAAAGGGATTTAGAAAAGAAAGGAGAAAATCAAAATGGAACTCCTCTACATGTATAAATATATTCATATAAATGCCTGCTCCTTAGAAATTTCCTTAATTGGTTGGATTCATGTAAACATCATAGAAAACTAACCTTGAGAATTCAAAGATCTGGTAAAGGTGGATTTCAAAACATTCAATGTTCACTGTGATTTAGAAAAGCTCTGAAGAAATACAAAGGTTCCATAAAGGCCGCTGTAAAGGTCTCAAGTGACTTCTGCTCTTGGTGTGAACTGGATACCCATTGAAGACAACCTGCAACACAGAAAGTACCATCCTTCCATAAAGCAAAGAACAAAAACTGCAGCAAGGAAAATGTTAAAAATGTGATGGGGCTACAACATA
This sequence comes from Hirundo rustica, assembly GCF_015227805.2. Taxonomy (NCBI): domain Eukaryota; kingdom Metazoa; phylum Chordata; class Aves; order Passeriformes; family Hirundinidae; genus Hirundo; species Hirundo rustica. The sequence continues at coordinate 43,798,059 of NC_053455.1, read as the reverse complement.
TTTTCTTTTCACTGGGATACACATGATATAATTACCAGTATTTCACAGTGGAAATGCATTCGTTAACATAAACCACTTTGAAGTAGTCCACAGAAACAACCCAAATCCTCAATTAATTCACAATTGAATCTGTACTTCACAGTCAGTGGTGTGTAAGACTATGTTATTTCCCATATCCTGTGCTCCATTACAATTCTTCACAGAACATGCTTTAAAACCATTATCAAAGTGTCCAAATGTTTTTTAGGCAGGGTACAGCTATCTGTATCCTTCAAATATATTCCTTCTGAGGTCAGCCTTAAAAGCCACAGGATTCTGCATCGACAAAGAAGTCTCAACAGCAATGCAGTCATGTGGATTATATTAAACTGGACCATCTGAAGCACTAACCGAAGCCCTGTAAAACTAATGGCTGCTGCTGAACTTTGGCATTCACATAAGAGAAATCTACAGCGAACTAATTACAATTTCTGTCCCGTGTACTGTCATTCATTTCACATCTTCCCTGAGTAACAGTCTCTCAGCAGTCATGCAGCAAACTGTCCCCAAAGGTCACCAGTAAAGGCATTATATAGAACCTGATTCTGGGCATTGTTTCTGGGCTCTAATTGGAAGCTATATCATTCTGACTTGTCACAGCTCAGTTGTGTTTGTGTCTATTGGTGAGACCATTCATATCTATAAAACCTCTTTTGATCTTAAAAACCTTGCAATGCCTTGGAGCTTGCTGAGTCATGATCTCTGATGTTACATGGTCATTCACTGTTTGCTGACTGATGAGGAGAGAATCCCACCAATAAATCCCATGGAGGAGAATATATTCTACCATTGCTTAATAATGCCAAAGCTCTCTAGAAACTAGCTATAATTACTGCCCCACGGTGAGGACAAAGATAGTCATCCTCATTTTAAAAAGTGAGGAAAACAGGATCAAAGGTCTGTCCCAATGTCATATGGAATCAATGAAAGAAGCTTCCGGGAAACCACTGTTCACTAAAGCCGCAAACAGTGCCAGATTTTGGCAGAATGTAGCAGCAGCTCCATCTGATATGGTTTGCCGTATACTTCTGCTTTTGAACCTCAGCAGAACATAACCTTCCACCCAATGAAAAAGTATTTGATGGAACTTTATGCAGAGCACTATGAAGTTGGTCTCCCTGCACAATAGACGCGAGTATTACATTATCCAACTGTCTCACTAATACAGGGTCCTCCTGTGGAGGAGAAACTGCAATGTGTAATGCTGCTGGGCACTGACACCTAATTTTCTGGCTCTCTCTACAATGATATTTTCCCTTGGACTCTGGGACTTCAATTAATTTCTTTTCAAAATCTGATAGCCAAATTTTTTTAAATATTTGGTCCCCAAGGCACTTACATAAGAAAAGTTTTTTGTTTGTTTGGTTGGTTGATTTGCTGTTTTGTTTTGGGGGAGGGGAGGGTTTTGTGTGTGCACCTACCAAGGAAGTTATTTAAAAGAAAAAAAAAAAAGAGATGAGAAAGTCACTCCTTGCAAAACTTTTTAAATCACTCTGCAAGTCTAAATTCATGAAAGTAATCTTGTCTCTCCTTTTAGTAAAGCAGAATGAGAGAAAAGGAATAAAAGGCAAAAAATTGATAACAGCAATACGGCAGACTCAGGGCATGCATCAGAGAGACGTGCATGCAGATGGTCTGTGAGTGATTTGAAAAAGGTTTCAAATGCTTGTACCTCAGGATATGTCATTATCTGCTAGCTATCACATGGAACTGAAGTTTGTATTAAATCACCCAGCTTCATGCCTAGTAGATAGTAAATCTTTATATAACATTCAGTGGAGCTATTATATCACAGTTTCACAGCCTCCCTCCTAGCTGTTAGGCATTCTTTTTCTCTGTGTCAGATTTTTAACAGCAGTTTTTTTCCGTATTTCATCAGAGGAAGGTGTTTAGCCCTTTTTGTGGTGGAGTACTTTTAAAAAATCTATTAATTTCTCAGCATGATTCACCAGACTGTTCTTGTATGCCAAACTCCCCCCTTCCTATCATGATCTGGCTACCCACTCACTCAAAAAAGATTTAATTTCTTCCAGGGCATATTAACTCTAAAACCAAAGTGCATGCTTATCCACCCTGCCTGTTCTTTCAGGACAGCTCCACGCTTGTGCTGTGGCTCTAATTATTCAGCTGGCCTGCAAACCTCTGGTTCCAAGAGAAAATGCCAGCACAGTGCACTAAGCCCCTGTTCCAGCACCGTGCCCCGCTTCAAATGGCAGTGTCTCCAAAGTGAAGGCATGGGTGTTGGGGAAGAGCAGCGTGACTTAGCTTGACTCTTACCCGCACTTGATTTAGTTTGCCTGAGTTCTTGTTTACTGAGAATCTTTAACGGGATATGCTGCCGATAAGGCAAGAATTGTTTTCTGCTTAAAATGCAGCGGGTGGGTGGTAGAGGCAGGCGCGCAGAGCAGCTCAGGATGCGGATGGAGCCGGGAGTTGCCAGGCAACTGCTGCCTGCAGCGACAGCCGCATCGCCCGCGGCGCCGCACCCTGCGGGCTCCGGGACACCCGCGCCCGTCCCTCCCGGCGCTCCCTCCGCTCATGAACGCGCCTGTCCGCTCCTGTCAATTCCCTCCGCTCCCTCCGCTCCCCTCCGATCCCCCCACTCTCCTCCTCTCCCTCCGCTCCTGTCCGCTCCCCTCCGCTCCCTCCGCCGCCGGGTTTATACTCCTTTTCCACTGCCTGGGAGATGTCCCGGGATGTACTCGTGCCTAAGCTGTTTTGCAGCAAGCGTGTTCCTACGGTGAAGGATTTTGGTGTTTAGCTCTGTTTTTGTGCCTAGGGAACACTCTTGTTGCTGCTTTCTTTAAAAGAGTGATTGCTGAAGAGCATCTATAGCTAAAGTCATGTACATTCCCAGGCATTATGAGCTCTTTAGTTAGACTTCCCCTCTTATGCCTGATGTTGGCCTAACAGGTGAAATTATTTCAGTATTTCCTTGAAGAAAGATACAAGACCTGTTTTTGTTAGCAGATCTGTGTGTTTACGTATCAGCATATTTTCAACAGCCTTAGGTAAAATAGTAGATGTCACCCAAGGCAGTGGTCTCTGGAATCTCCTTCACACACTTGGACTCCTGAATATTGTCCAAGTCCAGTGCCCCAGCTGCTCTTCTCCAGTATTCTGACTTTTCCATGTGCGGAAGGGCAAGGAAAGAACAGATGGAAATCTGCGACTAAGGATGAGATTTTCTATTTCAGTGTATTTGGGAAACCTCGAGTAGACAGCACCTGGAAACACTACTGGCAGAGTGATAATTTTGATGATAGACTCATCAAGTAGGCTGAGAGAAAACTTCTGAAGATTTTTTTACCAAGAGACAAGACTGATATTTGGGGACAAATGCCACAACGCTCTCATATCGGTGCTGAATTCCTCAATTGCTTGTGGACAATATTCGTGATGAGCTTTCACCTTTCTCCCTGCGTTGGGTCTGTTCTGCTTTGCATGATTTGCAGCTGGAAACTAACATGGGGGTGGGGGAACAAGGCTGCCCTGTATCCCCGGTCATGTCTGAGCACCTGGGCTAAAGCCCTAACACAGTGGGCCGGTCTCTCAGACTCTTCCAACATTTTAGTGGGATGGTGTCTTCCATATCCCTTTGGCAGCAGTGGAGAAGAGGGGCACGTCCCTACAGCAAATTCCCGGGCCCTGGCCCATGCTGAGGCTGTGCTGTCATCACCAGCTGACTGAGGGTCACACCCCTACACGGCCAGATGTGTGCAGTGAGGCTTGTACAGAGGAATACGGCTTCCTCTCATTCTGCTGCCAGCAGGGTTTTGCTGCTAGGCAAGACAATCCTCTTGCTCACCTGCAGCTTTGTATAAAGCTCCCTTTCACTCATCAATCTGAATTAATAACACCACTTAAATATGAAAAGGTTTACCTGAGTTTTCAGCATTCATTTCGATGCTAGCATTTACCAAAGAAAATTAATTACAATTGTAGAGCTATATATTTAAAATTTCATTTGTCTTATCTTTTCCTTCTCTCAGATCATTGTTCACTGAGTTCCTTATAGATTTAGACCACTGGGTATGCTTTGTTCAGCTGTACAATTTATATCATGTAGAGACAGGGGCTTTCTTCAGGTATTTTATGAAGCAATTAACAAGCCTCTGAGTACGGACAACAGTCTTATGTGATGGATGCTCACATGTGTATCTCCTCTAATTCTGGTGCCATTCTGAGTTAATTTTAATTTACACTTTCCTGGAAGGGATTTGTTTTGTACCTCTCACTTCCATGCACAGAGCTCTGTACTATCACCACTTGTACCAGGAAGCAGAACATCAGGGAGACCAAATGAAATAAGAAGCTGCCCTGAACACAATTATTCTCTTCCAGATCCCCAAAGACATCCTCTATTCTTGTATAGTGCTTCCTCCCCTACACAGCAACCCTTTCTGCGAGAACTCAGGGACTGGAAGTTGCTACAGGAGACTAAATACAGTATAGCTTCTGTGGGAAAAAGGGTCCTCAATCTCACTTCAGTGAAAGAAAAGGCAATTTTCTACTCCTCCGTGCAGTTGCCTGGGACCTAGCAAAGCCCATAGGATGGATTATTTATCCTCTACATCTTGAGGACAGATAGATCTATGGAGAACATCAAGTCTGACAAATAAGTCTCACTTATCAATCTTACTATCTGTCAGAAAAAAATCAGTTGCCAAATAGGAGGAAATCTGTGGGTTGCGTGGAAACCATGAAACTGTCAGCTATTGCCCCTTTTAGATGCCAGTGCTTTCCTCACTCTGGTTCTAGTCAGTCTCTTTCAAAGAGAAAGAATAATCTTCTTGTCGGATGCTTAATGGTATCTTTGCAGTGCAGGATTCCATGATGCAGGGTGGCACATGGTAGGTGAAGAATCCCCCTCTCACAGGGAAGGATGCTAGTGCTGTGTGTGACATACATTTTTAGATTATGTTCATCATTTTGCAGATTAATTAAAAACCCAAGGCAGGGGAAAGAATTGAATAAAATTAAAAAGCTTTGTGGATATAAAATCTTCTTTGTTTAAAAAGTGCTTAAGGAATTGGGATAAGATCTTTCTGTGTTTTCTTTCTGTGTGGTCAAAATGTACCTTTACACTTAAAAGGTACTCTTACACAGATTTATGGAGACTATTTTGTTCTTACCTGGTTTCCTATTCAAAGTACAGTAAGAAGACACTTATTGACATGGTTTATTGGTGGACTTGGCAGTTCTGGGTTTATGGTTGGACTCGATCTTAAAGATATTTTCCCACCTAAATCATTCTATGGTTCTATGATTAGAGAAGCTTCAAAGCAGCACAAAGGAGTTGAAATCTCTCTCTTTCTCTCTCCTCTGAAGTGTCACAGCTAGTTACTTTGAATGAAAAGGTTTTCTGTGGTGTGGTTGACCTGGGGCCATGACAGCTGGCTGAGTTCTGAAACAATAACAAGAAAATAGGTCAGTTCCACATAGTGTTTCTTTCACTTCTTACCCCCCTATCAGAGTGGTTTGTACTAATGCAAACCCCACAGTCATAATCTTGATAATGGATGCAAACCTCTAAAAGGTGAAGGGATAAGCAGTGTGCAATTCAGACCAGTTTTGAGAAGAAAAAAAAAGAAAAGATGAAAATCTGTCAGGAAAAGCCCATTTCCATGAGATTTTTCTAAACTAATCCTTTGGCTCTCTAATCCTCTGTCTTCTCCTGCAGCATATATTCCACCCCAACTTTATCATGCTACATAAAACAAGAGGTAAGAGGTATTAGATTTCAGACTGACTGTTTGGCCTACCAGCATTTCTTTACACCTGTCCTGAACACAGAACAAATCCTCTATTCATCATTTATACTTTCTTTACGATAGCCTGCAGGAAACTATTTAATACATCATTCACTATTCACCTGCAGACCATTTCACTCCAGTTTGTTTTCTTATATACACATTTCAAGGATGCAATGGGCACTTTCAGCCATGTGTTTGAAACAGTATTTTAGAATAGTAGGAGAAATTAGATACCAGATTCTGTCCAGAGAAAGGACAGTGTTCTGATTTTTTCTTCTTTATGGTCCTTAGTTTATTAGTGGGATGGAGCAGTTCAGCAGTTCTGGCTTGACCACAGGTCCATGTCCCCTAAAAGGAATTTGTTCTGGACCAGTGACTCCTAAAGAGTGATACAAAACATGTATCAGCCCCCATTGGCTGTAATAACCAGTGCACTGTATGACACTGCTTTAAAAACAAAACAAAACAAAACAAACCCAAAACAAACAAAAAAAACCAAAAAAGAAACAAACAAAAAACCCCAAAACCAAACAAACAAAAAACAAAACAAAAAACAACCCTTCTTGCTATATGCTAGAATAAAGAATGTGGAATACCTGCTTCTCCCAAGTTCTCCAGCACTGCTAATGATTTTACTATAATTTAGGCTTAAAAACCAGCAGAGCTTTACTGACATTTTCAACTAGCTGCGTGAGACTGCATTCTTACTGCCCTTAGAATTACTAATGGCAAAATCTTGTGGCTACCTGCATACCCTGAAAAAAATATTAATTTGCTTCACTTTAAATGCATGTCTGCAAATGGATTCTAAAGTCCTGGAAGAGGTATTACTCTTTTGTTATATGGAAGTACTATAGTCTCTTTTTATTATGCAATTATGGAAAAAAAAGTTTAAATCATCACTACCTGTGATAAAAATGAAAGCTTGGGGCTTTGCGGTTTTTCAAAATTTATTTTCTGCCTTTTTTTTTTTTTTTTTTTTTTGTACAAAAAGAGCAATAGAAAATCAGATGTGAATCCAATTTACTTACCATATTCTCTATGACCTCTGAAGGTCAGAGAACCAATTCCAATATCTAAATCACTAATGCTGTCATTGAAACGTGCACAGGAGCAGGCTATTTTATGAACCGTAAACAGGACTTCTCTACCTCTTAGAGGAGCTGCAGAATGCGGTGACAGTGTCTGTCAAACGGGGAGCTGCAGTGTGCCAGAGGGCGAAGGCTGAGATTAGAGTATTTCAGGGAGAGCAACAGGATTGTACTTCCTTTCATTAGCTCAGCACCGACATGACAAGACTAAGGACAGTTGCTCAATGAGTTCATTGATACTGGAACATATGGAAGACTCTGTCTGTCACAATCTTATTAGCGCGAGGGTTTTGCTGTCCTTTGGACAGCTTTGGATGGACTTAAAAAGCAAAGAGGATACAGCTGTTAAGCCTCACCTTTCACCTTGGCTGGGGAAGTTTCTGAGAGCGCAGATGGTGCTCAGTTTCAAACCATGAATCACTGTCACAAAGTCTGTATTAGGTAAGGCTGTGCGGTGAGTTGATCCTGGCTGAGTGCCATGTGCCCACCATGCTTCTCTGTCACTCTCCTTTCTCAGCAGGACAGAGAGGGAGAAAATAAGACACAAAACCCCCCTCATGTGTCAAGATAAAGGCAGTTTGATGAAGCAAAACCCCCTCATGAAACCAAAAGAAAACAAAAGATTTATTCTCTATTTCAGGTATGTCCCCGGGAAGTAGGGAGTGGTTGCTCTGGAAGACAAATAATGCAATAAGAAGTGCCGCAAGTTCCCCTTCTCTTCTGGTTTAAGTCCCCCCAGATTCAGTTCTAGGCAGCATTGTCACTACCCCACGTGTCTCTCTGTCAGATTACATCCCTGGGAGTTCATGTAATCACTGCTTTGCCCCTATATCTTCAGCTAGTGCAAGTCCTTGAGGCCATAGAAAAGGCAAAAAAGGCTTGCCTTAGGCCAAGGTCTGGCCTTTTTCCAGCTCCCAGGGGGCAAATGCTGGGAAGATCCCTTTCTCTTATGAGCTTCCCTGAAGAAGTGAGGGAGAAAGCACAGCCTAGTTTAAGGAACAACATAACTGAAGGAACGAAGTCAAACAATCTTCAAGCTGTCAGAAGATACGAAGAGTAAAACTTTCCTTTCATAAAAGAAGCACAATCTGCAAAGGTATTGAGAAGACATGAAGTGTATGGTATGAACTAAAGCAGAAAACAGGAAATTTCCAGCTAATAAAAGCCACTCAGTGCTTCTGAGTAAGTTGTGTTCAGGCTACATTTCCAGTGAGGTTTGCTAATGTAGTCCTGCAGCAGCATCTTTGTATGGCAGGTGCTGTTTGGTACGGGATGCAGGAGAAGGAAATTGCAGCTGAAGGATGTATGTAGGAACAATTGGCTAAAACCAAATTCACTGTCATTACAGTTACTGTAGAATAAGCTGTGTGGAGAAAAATGTGGCTGTTTATGTGGAAAACATTAAGCAACTGCTGGAAAAATGGACTTTTTAATATGGTGAAAAAATGCATTATTACATATACACTATGTTTTCCCTTGTTGACAAAAGTGCATTTGTCAAATTGCCCGGTGCACTGAAATGTGTTTGATTAATTTAAATAAATCCAAAAAGTTAGGAACCAGATACATGATTTTGGTCTGGGTTTTCAAAATAAAATTATAAAATAAATTTGCTATTATTACATTACCGCTATATATGGAAAAATGTTATTCTCTTCCAATTCACTGAAAAGAATAATTAAATAAACCATCTTTTCCTGTCCAGATAGATGTTCTTATGAATCACTGCCATTTCAAAGTAATAAACCAGCTTTCATAGTTAAAACACACAATAAATTGAGCTTCTGAATTCCTTGATGATAATGTGATGTTAATTTTTTTCTGAAAAAACCTCAATTTACTTCTATTAACTGTCTTTCCTTTTCAACCTATACACTCAACAGCAGCAGTTTTTATAATGTTCATACATGTTATATGCACACACAGCCTTTTGTTTCCAAAGTTTTCCCAGAAACTACAAAAAGCCTTGGCCTCAAAACACCTCTGAAACTCTATTACAAAGGCATGAAACAAAGTGCAGGAAATCAAAGAGCTGGATTTTCAAAGCTCCTTTTGATAATCTAAGTGGAGACAATTCACCTAATTACTTTTCTCTATGTTTTAAATTCTATTAATTGTTTTCCACCGCATCTGCTCTCTAGTGTGACATAGATTACTCTTAACGGGAAGCAGTAGCAGAAGATGAAAGGAAGAAAAAATCCAAATGAACATACTATGATCTGTACAAGTAGCTACATTTGCAAGCAAAGCCACAGTGTATGAAGTCACATGGCCAGAAGATTTCTTTTGTACTCTCTATTTCCTGTTATATAATACACTTTTTAATGCATTAAATTTACTGTGTGCAGAGGGCCAGCACTTGACCAGTGTTCCACTTAGATGTCACTTAAGCTCTGGCCACCTCTGTCCTTTCCTACAGCCTTTTGTGCAATAGTTAATCTAGCTCAAGAGGGAATAGCTAACCTCATTACTAGGAGGAAGAGAAAGGACAAAGTAAGAGTTTGAATAAAAATGGACCAAAATATGACTAAGTGGTTTCAAAGTGATCTTAATAGCTTTTGTGCAGGAAAAGAAATTTTTAATTTGCCATGGAAGTGAGTTTCTTCTGCTTTTATAATGTGAAAAATCATGAGTTGTTTTTTTTCTCCCCAAGAAATGACCAAAGATTTTGATATGGCTGTGACATTGTATCAATAGAGAAATGAAAACAGGGTAGGGACAGATAAGTGCATGTCCCTTTAAATAGTTTTGGCATGTTTTCATGCTTTTTTCCTTGGTGATAATTCAAGAGATCTATCAGATAATTACGTAAATATATGAGAGAGATGTGCTACCCATCCAAGGAAAAGGTTAGTGCCATCATAGGCCGTGTAAATCTTCTTTTATGAAAAGGAACGCAAATGAAATCATCACCTAAGTCAAGGTTTTATAAAATGTTGACTAGGATTATGTTTGCTGTGGGAGTAATTTTATTTTAATCCCTCATTTGAGATTCTATTCCTATGTACATTAGATGATCAATCAAGAGATGTCATTGAACAGCAGGTGGGAATAAGGTCAAAACTGCAATATGCTTACCTTAAAAACTATTGAATATTTGTTTTATAGACTTGCAAATAATGGCATAGATCCTTATGTTCTGCTGGTGCTCCTCGTAGCTCCAGCTGTGTGGGAAATGGAGAATATGTTGCTCCCAAGGAATGACAAAATTGATTTCAGACAATACTTTTTGCCAGTATGTGATATAACTGCTACTGCTTAATTTCTTTTGAAATACAACAGAATTTTAATTTCTCAAAATATAATTTTTAAGACATCACAACATTTTTTATTTATTGAAAATCTAGGACTTGTTTTGTTGTTGTTGTTGTTTTTGGGTTTTTTTTTTAATAAGTGAGGTGACTCCTTCCCATTTAGTGCCCAAATCTGCTCATAGAGTTGGCTTTCATTGCTGTTGCATGTCTGCACATTGCTGAATGCAAAATACTTCCTGACAACATTTTATTTGCTGGTAAGTGTAAATAAGTAAGTAAATAAAACATAAATCTCTCATTGTTCTGGAGTTGTGCAATTTAATGTGAAATGAAAGTATTCATCTTTAGCCTTTTCTGTCTGTTTTAGAGAGAAGAAGGGTTTCAAGAAACCCAAAAGAAAACAAAAAAAAAGAGCAGGATCGAAAAGAGGAAGTTAGGGGTAAATAGGTTCAGATAAAACCAACTTCATCAGCACTTTCTGAGACCTGAGTTTGGCATTGTAGTCCTGGTGGTTTCACAATTCTTGCAAAGGTCTGATCCCTCTGTCAGGGTACTGCAAACACACAACAGTTACATGTATTGGCAGCCCAATTAAGGTCTTCAGTTACAGGGCATTTTACCTGGGTATAGCTCTAAACACAGGTTCAAAATAGGGAGTGAAAGGGAAATTTTGGCATTCACTGGAATATAGTCTTTACCAATAAGATGCAAACTTGCATATCTTAGTTCATGTAGACTAATTTGACATCTGGATGAAGAACTTTTTAAACCCTGAAAACTATTTAAGTGTTGAATTCTCTGCAGTACCTTCCACAGCAAATTTCCAAGTAAGACTTCTATGAAAAAGTAAATCTGCACAAAAAGTTTTGCAAGTGTAACAGACCAGGTCTCGTAGCCTAAACAAAGCCCAATAGATAGCTAGCAACCGGAGAATTTTAATACTTAGCTGAAAATGAGCCTTGGATGTGTGACTTCAGTGTGTTATCTCATCTTCTTATTTTGAAAATAAAAAGAAAAAATGATAGCTAATAATACTTAAAAGACTGTTTTGAAAATTAATTGAAGTATGTATAGCAGTACTGAAACACCTTAGCATCACATGTTGCTGCCAAGTGCTGTTGTTGTTATTGTGGGATGAACAATAGAAGCAGCCAGAGACTGGACCAATCCAGGACTAAAAATATCCAGGGATAAAGACTTCCAGAAGCTTCAAAAGAAGCAGTTGCCACAGCTCGTTGGCACTACACCGGGAGAACTTCCCAAAGCATCAGTGCATTCCTCAGTTAATGGCTTCACATAGGTTACTCATTAGGCTTTCATTTGAACAGAACCAGAAAGAGGGGTATTTTTTGTGAAAATTCCTCTACAAAAATAAAGTACATAGATTTTCTTCACAAAAGCATACAAAAGAGTTCTCCTCAAATCTACCCACACTTTCTTTTCACCTCTAATCAATCTGGGAATTTTCCTTACCCTGCTATCTGACATGGGTTTGTAATTATTGTCCGTCATATATTAATTTTTACACAAAGTTTCCCTCTGTGTGTTAAAAACTGGTGGATAAAATTTTTACGGTTGACCTAAGTTTGACACAGCTCTGTAAGTACATTATAATCAATAAAATTCTAAATTATAAGAGAATGTATTTTTTTGACTGTAATGACAATGAAGAGACATATAATTGGTGTTTATTTAAAGGGAGTAGTTTAGAGAAATAGTGTTGATAATTACACCATGCAAAAAACAAATGCCAGAGCGGTCCTGAGAGCTGTGGCTGTGCCACACTTCATGTGAAATTAGTAACACTTGCCTCAAAAACTCACAGAAATACCCATATTTCTTTCTCTTCTGAAATTATTGCTCTCCTTTATGCCATACTCCAAGACAGACAAGACATTTTCTTCCCCTTCGTATGACTGAAGTTTGAATTACATTTCACTATTGCAACAGATTTAATTTTGATCCTTGCATACTTGCATTTGGCAAGGAGACAAGAAGAAATTTAAAATTATCTAGATAGGGTCTCCAGAGTTTTTAGTACAGTGGAGACTTGACCAAGGGTGGGCTGCATACAGGAGTGGATACTTCAGTGTACTTTGTGCACATGAAAAGGCACACACATACATGCCACCAGTTTGCAAATTATATTTCTTGGACTTTTGCCTGCAGTACTGTAACACTACTAAATGGCACTTGTAATTGTGGGTACCTTCCTAAGTCACATTTGATGCTTCATATGACTTTTTACTTTTGTCATGTTTTTAGGTGACATAATTTCAGGACTAAAACACTCGAACTCACAGTGTTAGAGCCCAACTTGTGCATAAAACCACATTTTAATGCATGATGGAAGATTGTGGAAATCCATTGTTATCTAAGGGTAGCCACAACTGAGTTTTGGAAGGTTAAAGGAACCATCAGTGGTGTTTCTGCTCACTTAGGGATGCCAGTTGTCGGGGGCTCCTTTTCAGGAGTTTAAATTCCCCGGCATTCAGGTGGTTTTAGAGTTCTGGCCCTCTGCAAAGCTCTGTGCCAAACGCAGGAAAAGACGGAGTCTTCAAGGTTACATGCTTCGTTTATTAGTTCTTATCTTACAATTTTCTCAGTGTCCAAAAGATGTTTGCTGCGGCTCGGACATCTGGTGACTCCCCCTGTCTCTGGGCTGTCCTTATCTTTTATAGTAATTGCTACGTATTCTTTATTTACTATTTCTTACCAATGTCTATCACTATTACTAGAAAGGTCATCTTTACTCTGACCCAATCCTCACTAACTACTTTGTGCCAACGTCACTGCAGAAATGGAGTGAGGGAACAAGAAGGAAGAAGAAAGGGACAACGCCCTAAATTCTCCATCTTGCCCCATTCACTTCAATGCCAAAAATCCCAAACTCACTGTTTTTTCACCCTGTGATACACTATACTATTTTTACACTCTTGTGGCCTGCAATGCTTCCTGCAGTGCAAGGAGCCTCTCCCATGGACTGAGATCAAATCCAGTGTCTCTCTGAGCTCTGGGCTGGGGTCCCAGACCCCCCTGTCCAGGTCCCTGACTCTCCAGGGCAACCAAAGGAATGCCCTGGACTCCAACACAGTGGTATATCTATTCAACCCTTCTGAGAAGTTCCTCTTCCCACAAAATAAATTATGGAAGCTATACCATACCTTCACCATGATTACATTGTCCAATGCTATTGAGCAATAATTCACAAGAGGAATTCCTAATGTAAGGGAAATTCTGAACAATTAATTGTGGCAAGATTTACAGATAATTTTGAATAGTGAAAAAAGAAAGATATGCCCATTTTATTTGGCATATAAAGAAATGCTCAAGCTCTTAAAAAAATCTTTCTCATATCCCCTGAACAACCTTGAGGGATCCTTCTGTCTCCTTTGAAAACATTGCTAAAAAAGATATATAAATCCTCCAAACTAGTTAAAGATTTAATTCCATATACCCTATGTTGCAATAATCCAATTTTTCTGTGAAAATTAATTAAATGGAGCAAAAGGAACTTGTTACTTATTACTATCTAGATATATGCAAGAAAACTCTGTCCTTGGTTATGTTTTAAATATTGATTTTTCATCTTTTGTGATGATTCAACTAGTTTGGAGACTGTGAGACCCTGTTAGAAAGGAGGTTTAACTACCAGTTTAATAGGGAGATAGCATTTTCCCAATATTTACAGTATTTATCATAATTATTTTTTTCCAGAACTACTGTGTAAAACTCATAGTGAAAAAAACCAAACCAAACCAAACCAAACCAAAAAACAAAACAAAACAAACAAACAAAAAAAACAAACAAAGGAAAAACATCCCAGAGAAAATTTGATTTGGTTGTATGGAAGTGAAATTAAACTATTTTCATGGTGTGGTCTCCTGGAATGCACAGACAAGTTCAGAGTAATGGCTTCATTGTTCTGTGTTATGTTATCCCTCCAGGTTTTGGTTGTCAACAACAGCATTTTATATAAATTTCATTCATTCAGCCAAATTCTGTACTCTCTACTCATTTTTTTTCTGAGACATTAATTGAAAATATCTTATTAAATAAAGTGTCTAATTTCTTATGCTAAGACATTGAGGTAACAAAAATATTCTAAAAATACCAATTTAGTGTGCATTATGTCACATTGGAGCCCCTTTCTGAGTCCTTTGGTTTTACAAGTACAAAACGTCTGCTGTAGCGTAAATCCTTATTTTGAAGGAAGTTTTAGGACCCCTGTGGATAGTCTGGCTCAGGGGAATGAACAACTATTCCTTTAGGGCCACGCTGACGTGGCTGTCTGCTACACCCACAATGATGGAGTGATTATTTGTGCTGGAAGTAAGATTTGGGGAACTGCAGGTCTGTCAGCCTGACCTCAGTGCCAGGGAAGGTCCTGGAGCAGATTGTCCTGAGTGTGATCCCACAGCACGTGCAGGGCACCCAGGGGATCAGGCCCAGCCAGCATGGGACTGGGAAAGGGAGGTCCTGCTTGACCAGCCTGATCTCCTGGGACAAGATGAACTGTGCATCTGGGAGAAGGAAAATCTGTGAATGTCATCTGCACACGCTTTAGTAAAGCCCTTGACAACGACCCCACAGCATCCTCCTGGGGAAGCTGGCTGCTCATGGCTTGGACAGGTGAACTGTTCACCGGTTAAAAACTGGCTGGAAGGCTGGGCCCAGAGAAAGGGTGGTGGCTGGAGTTCAGCCCAAGTCAGGCTGGTGGCCAGTCACAAGTCAGGGCTCATTTGGTTTAACCTGGAAGGAGGTTGTAAATGAGAAGGGGACCGTTCTCTTCTCCCAGGTAACAAATGATAGGAGAAGAGGAAATGGCCTCAAGTTGCACTATGGGAGGTTTAGATCAGACACTGGAAAATATTTCTTCATTGAAAGGGCGTTCAAGCCTTGGACCAGGCTCCTCAGGAAAGTGATGGAAACACCATCCCTGGAAGTATTGAACAAACACATGGATGTGGCCCTTGGGGATACTGCTTAGTGGTGAACACGGCGTTGCTGGGTTAATAGGTACACTTGATAATCCTAGAGGTGTTTTCCAACTTCAGTGATTCTACAATTCTATGATTAAGTCACAGATACAGAGTTAAGGATGGGAAGGAAAAAGTGGCATCCACTATTAATCACGTTAGGAACAGGAATTTGTAAGAATGGCTGAAGACACCTCTAGATCACCAAGAGGAATTGTGACATGGTGAGCAATTAAAAAAGTGAGTGAAGTATCTCAGCAGCCGATGAAAAATTTTCTTTCAGTCCCTGTTGTAGAAGCCATTGGGGAAATTCCTATTTCAAGGACACTTTTAAAATGGAAATAACAGCATGGTCTTGACAGAGATTGAAGTCTCAGAGGAGGAAGTTATGGAGCAACTCAGCAACTAGGACAGCAGAATATTCATTTGAGAGACCTGAAGTAAGCCTGGAGTAGCAGAGTTAATGAAAAGAAATTTATCCTTAAAGTGGTAACTGTGCTAGGAAATCACTTATTTGCTTCCTCTGATTGAAACAGGACCCAAGAAAAATCCTGCAAATTACACCTTGGCAAATTGTAATTTTGCTCAGGGGAATGCTCTGAAAAGCCTAATTAAAGGGTAAGGTAAGTAAGTGTAACCTGATATAATCATGCCAATCCTGCTCCTCTAAGGAAAAGTGTCTCAGTTATCATGCAGCGTTTGAAACAGTTAACAAAGTGGGGAGGTAGAGGTGGGTGTAATAGATCGCTGGGCTGCTGGCAAAGATAAACTCTTAAAACAGGCACAATTTTTTTTTTTTAAATGTCCACAGGAACAATTATGATAACAAACTACCACAATAATATTTGGAATACAATATGGAGCTCCCTGCACTGTCCACGACTTTTCTCATATTTTTTTTCTTTTCCTGTTTCCAAGAGCATGAAAGCACAGACCAGTGAGAGTATGAGGCAGCACTAGGTGTATGTGTTGTGTAGATGTATAGCATGCACATGTATATACACAAATGGCTTATCAACAACATCTGCATGACATACACAGTTAGATAAATGCACCATACATACAACGAATATGTACCTTGTGTCTCTGGCAGGGTGAAAGGGCAGGTGCGCTGGGAATACATTAGATTTTCCTAAATGTGACAAGGAATGTTCTTGAGGTACAAGATTACAGGACATTCTTTGTGTCAGTAGACAACCCATAGATATTGCAGCGTTGATGTGAAAAAGAAATTTGAAGTCATCCTTAAGAGATTATATTTTGGATGTGAAGAATTGCTTATCCAGTGCTCAAGAGTGATCTGACAAAGCTTAGAAAACATGGCTAAATATTTGTACCTCACAGTGAAAAGTGACATATTTAAAAATCATGAACAACTGCACACTTTCAGAACTTCTGACACCCAGTTTCACAAAACCAACTTTACATCTTTTTGTATTTACCAAGATGTTTTATGAAGAGTGAAAAGTCTAAAACAAGAAAAATTCAACCCACCAACCAACCCCCAAACCTCACCAAAAAAAAAAAAAAAAAAGAAAAAAGAAAAGAGAAAGCTGTCCTTCAGTTGTAAGGAATCAGATACTCAGTCCTTGACTGGTCTTCATATGCCTCAAAACCATACTTCTAAAAGGCTTAAACCAGAAGATTTTCTTTACGTTAACATATCCTTCCAGTCCCAGGAAGAAATATTGCTGTCCTTATAAACCCAGTTATTGAGTTTGTGATTGACAGAAGTTAAAGTGAAGGAAATTACTCTATATTCATGTCTGTGTATTCAAATATCATGGGATTTCCTTGCCCTCAGTCCTGCCTTTCATTTCTCCGTGTAACCAAACAGGACAGGGTGAGGTTTTTCCTGAAAGAAATCTGGGGAGTTTTGCTGGAGCTGATAAAGCTCACTCAGTGCTTGCTCTGAAAAGACAGGGCCAGTATATAGCAAGGTCCTGGGCTTAGGGGGCTCTTTCCAACAGCAATCAAGTGTTAATTCAGCTGGCCATCTAGGCGTAGCCTTGAAGGATCTCAGCAGCACAGGACTGGTAGGAGTTTCACAGGGATGAAAGAAAGAAAGTGGAACGATCCCCCTTGTATTGCTCCTTGTCCCCTCTCCTTTTTCTTGCCTGTCACAAGGGGGCTGTCTTGTGAGAAGAGAAATCTACTGCGAAATACAAGGACAGTGTTGCAGTGAGGATGAAGAACAGCTAATGGTAAAATGTGAGATGAAAAAAAAAGAAAGAACTATATGACCTTAAGAAGTGCAGTAGTGCAAATGGGATCAAATATAATAGTACAAAAGTGAAAGATCATATCCTGAGGAGGAAATGGAATTTCTGCTATAACCTGGGAGCTGATCAGCCAAAAGTGACAGAGTGGAAGAAAGATGTGGGTATATGAATCAGTCACAGAATGTCCCTGAGCAACCAGCATGATGTGGCTGTAGGAAAAGATTAATTTTGTACTTGGGAATATCAGAAACGATGTGTCTGGCACAGAACAGGGTACTACGCATTTTGTACAAGACTCTGGTAAGGTTTTGTGTATATAATTGTAGCTATCTTTTTTTTTTCAGGAAAAATGAGGGAGGAAAAAGGAATTTAAAACAAAGGATGGTGGCAGTATCACAAATGGTCCAGCTTTGATCTCTTCCAATCTATGTTTCTGAGTGAAAGGGGAAGGAACAGCTTTGGTCTAGTAGTATATACTTTTTTTTTTTTTTTTCTGAATCTGTGTATAAACCATGGAATTTAAAGCAATATTTTCACTAGATTAGTTTTATATGTCTCAGTAAAGGCTTAAAATGCACAAATGTTGCAGTTGAATTCTAAGCAATATAGACAAGACAAAACTCCAGATAACCTAACTTTCTCACCAGGTGTTGGTACTGTTCAGACAGCGTCTCACTTCCCTAGGATTCAAATAAGTGCAGTTATTAAATACGCTCTGATTTAAGTGTGTGTATTCTTCCTGGGGCAACTTCTATTTGGAATAAGTACCATTTAATTAGCTGCCACCTTTCTCTTCGCACTGTGGTCCATTTTTGGATGATGACAATTCAAAGAAATCTAGACAAGAGTTAATCTCAAAATATGTTCCCATAAAGACAAATCAATATTATCAATCTTTTCAAGCTATTTAAACAAATGTCTGTCATTAACATGATTTCAACAAGTCCTGAGAATAAGGTGATTTCATCTGTCTGACATTTAATACTCCTTTTTTTTTTTTTTCTTTTTCCTGCTGATCTGTCAGTCCATGATCTTGAAATCATTATTACTCAGACTCTAGTAAACTCTAAGTCATTATGGTTTCTTTTCTCTACAGGCAGCAAACAGTTGGGGGTTATTTTTAAGTTTTCAATGTTGAAGCTTATAATTAAGGTAATTAAAATTTCAAGGCACAATTTTAGTACAGTAAGTAGAAGAAAATTTTAAATATTTTTTTGTGTGCTAGAGCTTGGAGGTTTTGGAAAAAACTTAGTTTTATAATCATCTGACTCTAGTGGCAGAAAAAATTAACTGGTATTGACACACATTCATCAGCAAAAGGTGGATTATTAATGAAATTATTTCATAAAGCAGAAACTTAGAGTTCTCAACTGTTTAAGATGGAAATCCAAACTTATGGCTTTGCAAAAAAAGTCAAAATCACATGATCTGAAAAAAAAGAATTGCAGTCATAGCATTGGGATGGCTACAGCCAAGGTCAGAAGAAATTCCCTGGCTGCTCCTTCAGCCCGTGTTAAGTGGATGGTCATTAAGCAAGTTGATGTAGTGTTGTCACCGGCGTCTCACATCTTTGTGACTGATAGGGTCAAGTGAGGTCTTGGAATGGTGGGATGGTGAACCAAATTATTTTCTCTTTTTTTGGTATTGGTATAGGCTTGTAGAGGTAAAGTACACAGCAGGAATGTGACTGCAGAAAAAAAGAAAATGATTTCTGCACCAGTACAGAGAAATAAGATCCTGTTTGATAGTGAAACTCACCCTGCAGAGTGCTAACATATATTGGCAATTGCATGCAGTACAACCTTGGTAGAAAATTGTGTTATTCACTCAGTGCAGATGGTACCCTAGCAGGCAAAATCAAAATCAAAGAGAACTCATCTTACTCAACAGCTTCCATTATTTTTGAGATTTCAGAAGAAAACTTGAAGATTTCTTCTAATGCTTGTTGTGAATAAGGGAAGTATTCAGAGAACCTGACAATATGGAGGATAATTCAATGGGAATTTTTATTTTCACAGTGAATCAATAAACTCTGTATTGGAAAAGGAAAAGATTGCTTGTTTGGTTTTTCTTTTTAATGGAGGGATTTCAGTAAAAAATTATGAAAATATGTTCTGGAATTTGTTTAGCAAAGCCCCTGGATAGTAATATACTTACTCTGCTTTCACCTCTGTGTTCTAACATCCAGATGGTCAGGGTGATGGCTGTGAAATAGTTGCTCAATAATGCATTTGTCCGATAATATTCAGTTCAGTGTTTGCACTGACTATTCTCAACTTGTTGTGTTATTCTTATACATAACCATCCATTTCACTTCTTAGCTGCTTCTGCCATATTGCCCAACATGGGCCTGCTTTCTCAGAGTTTTTAATTTTCATGTATAAAATGTTTATGAATTTGGATGTTAAAAATGTTTATGACTAATTTACCATGCATGCTGGAGTATTTAAAATGGCTTATTGTGTCTGTCTGTACCATCTGCAGAGTAAGCCACTAGACTTTTCAATTATCCTCATGGGATAAGATGTTTTTAAGCCTTTAGTTTGTTCTAATCAATGCATTTGCCAATGCCACATAAATTGCATATTGAAAGTAAAAAACACCCAACATTGTAAATATATTAACTTTTAACTACAGCTAAAAGTTAAACATTTGGATCAATGACACACTAATTAATACTGAAATTCTGTGCCCTTCTTTAGGAAGTACAATGTTAATGATATCAGCTCTGGCCCAGAGGGAATTCAGTCAGAATAAGTACAAGAAAACTGCTGGCAGCCCTTCCCTTAGGTTTCAGTTACGTTAAAGCCTCTCATTAGCATTTTTGATTCTAAGAAAAGTGACTATGCAAAATGGCATTATATGGCTCTTCATATTTGCCACTGTTCTCCATCTCAGATCAGTTTACCCTTCAAAAGCTGATTTCCCCCTCCATGTCCTCAGGGTACAGGATCTTGAGATTTCAGCTGCAAAAATGGAGTGTCCTGATGTAATGAGACTTACCAGATCTGACAGAAAACCAATATAGAAACCATTATTTTTTCCTGATCAGCAATACATTATGACATACAATATTTTGAAAACATTAATATTTTCACCAAGTGATTGAAATTATGATGATTTTAATAACCAAGATATTAATATATATATATATATATATTTCTATTTCCAAAATAAAAGTATTCATGGTACTTTAGCAGATATTCTCTTACAAATAGAAAGTAAGAGTTGTAATCAAAAGAAAAAAATTCTCTAGCACAGCCATAATATGTGTAATAATAATAAAAATTAAAAAATATTTTTATTTATTAGAGACATATTTACAAATCCTGAAGTGGTTATTTTACTGCTGTTACCTCTGTTAGATAGGGATTCCCTCTGCAAATTGTTGCATCACCTACAGTCATTCCTCCCAGTTCTAACAAAGAAAAAAGAAATAAAATGAGTATTTCAGGCAGTCAGACAGGTTAGGATAAACACCATATGAAAGTGCTTTGGGCTAACTTGAGTGACTGTGCCTGAAGGACAGAGCCCATTTAGAGAAAGTGATTAATAACCTGGGGTGGAGGAAAGTGTATAATGTCTCCAGCTGGCACAGCAAGAATCAGAAAAGGAAACATGCCTGCAGCCTAACTCATACAAACATGGGAAGAGGATGCTGGGAAGGAGTGGTTCTCCCTTTCACCGTTGCATACATTACATCTATGCAAGGGTGTATGAAAATACCAGCAAACCTCCCTACTGGTGGCAATAATTTCTGAAGCTATGCATTAAAAGTTCTCTCAAATAAGAGAGAACCAGGTTCATCTTTCCCACTCTTCTAACATAACAGGAGGGTTAATTTGGAGATTGTAGCGTATGTTTCCAATCTTGTCTAAACTGTTTAACATGCTGAATGATAAGAAATGCATTGCTTTATTTACAAAACATATTTAGGTCATGCTCTGCATTAGGATTAATCTCACAGAACAGCTAATGTATGATGTGCTTCTCTTCTCTCCTTCCAATGACACTGGAAACAAATCGAACCCCCCCCCCCCCCCCCCCGCTAAATACGGAAAAAAAATGAGGGATGAAAATGCATCCAAACAATGAAATGTGGTGTTACTAAAGTCACATTAGTAAAGTTGGAGGAAAATAAAGACATTTTCATGTTTCTTGCAGGGCGGGCATATACAGAGTATGCTTTATAAACTAGTTCATACAGATAGTACATAAACATGTTAGACTTTAAAAAAATTGATATGCATAGAATGTCATCATGACTGTTTCAATTCTGACCCTATCATTTCTATACATTCATTTTTCTTCATAAATAACAAGGAAAAGGAAATTCTTTTTACACAGCTGAACACCTGCTGCAGGGCACAAATTTTGCCGTATTGACAGATTTTAGTCTGTAATATTCTATGGAGAAGAAAAAAACCAATCCTCCTGGGTATTAAATATTTCAAGCAGTAGCTTAAATATGCTGGAAGTATGTTGTACTTATTTTCAACTCAGAGCTAGCATCCAAGGCGTTTATATATTTCTGAAAAGGATCAGCAGAGTTGCTTCTTTTTATTTAAAGTTTACTTTAAGGATGTAAGGAGTTGTTGTGTTTTAGAGAGATTATATGGAAGCAGCAGCAGTATAACTTTAAACAGGACTCTGTCAAGGCTGGCAAACACAGAATTGAGAACAATTGTCCAAGGAACTGTGGGTCCTTAAACTTCTTCAGGGGTACTATTTGCATTCCTAGTTCCTGGGCAGAATAGTTTCCTTTTGCCTGACACCATTTCAGTAAGTTAAATGGATTTGGTGACAAGGGACTCTAAAAGTCTGTAATATAAAAGCTGCAGGGATATTTAAATTACATAAGGTATTCAAGGCCTTTTCAAAGCCTGGAACATTTTAAACCTGTCCTAGACCATCTTTCCTGCTGAGATACCATTTCAGATAATTGGATCTCCTGCTATGTGCAGAAGTCAGGTGCAGATAACACCCAGCTTCATGTACCTAGAAGTAAGAAGAGATTTTCTGTCATGCAGATGTCAAATTGGTTAAAAAAAAAATAAAAGAGAAATACATAAAACCAAAAGACCAGCTGACTTGAACAAAGAAAAACTTCCACACACAAAGAAATCTGAAACACATTTCCTTAAATTAAAAAAAAAAAAAAAAAAATCCTAAAACCAAAACCAACATTTCAAGGATATTCTGTGAAACTTCAGGTGTCATGTTGCAGTCACAAGGTCATGTTAGATTCATCAGTGTTCCAAGACAGGTAAAAGTAGTAGGAAGAATGTTTTCTGTCTTCACTGGCTTGCTGGGACACATTGCCTTTTCCAACTCGACCAAGGCTTAGTAATTCATGCGATCTGAAGGTTACTCAGCACCAATGCGATGCTGAAAATGGTGGGAGAAAAGGCAATGATCCCTCTGCATTAACATATGCTTCCTATGAAAAATGAAAACAAAATACGTGTGAGTGGGTTGTATAGACAAAGGTCATTAGACAGAGTACTGGCAAGGAGTTATCACACATTTTGGGTAGTGAAGACTGTTGATCTACAAATGCCATATATAAGAAAAAGGGCCTTCACTCCTCACATTTAGATACCTAAACTCTTCCCTAAGTAAGTGGCAGTTCATCACTGAGGCTATAGAGCCTTCTGGCTTATGAAGTACCAAATGTTCTTGAGGCCTGTCTGAACTTGGAACATAAAATGAAAATGGCACCAGTCCTTCTCTTGCTCTATTAAGTGCAGTGAGCCCCTGAAGGCACTAATTAGCCAAATGTCACAATAAGCAGTTTTATATTTTTGCTTAGACTTGACAATCACTTAAGCTAAGGTATAAAAATGGTGAAACAACCAGAGAAACTTTATTACAGAAAAATGGTGCGTTGGTTTGGGCTGGGGTAGAGTTAGTTTTCCTCACAGCGGCTGGTATGGAGCTGTGTTATGAATTTGTATTCACCCCAGGGTTGATGTTTTTGCCTTTTGTAACACTGTTTTCTTGTTTCAAACATACATTCCAACTGCTGAGGCCTGGATTTCTCCCCACATCATGTATGCATGTGAATATCACTCAGTTTGTGTGTAAATCACTCAATAAATGTACATTTGATGGGGAAAAAAAGCAAGGAGCATTACAGTGAGCAAAATATATTAGATTAAGAAATGAAGCTGTGCAGCAGACATTCATATTAACACTATGAAATGTATTGTATGTATGCATGTTTAGATATAGAAAAGATCCTGAAGCCAGTCTAGATTTTCTCTGTTTTTCATATAATTTTAGTAATTCATTAGAAATATATTCCATCCTCCTTCTCTGTGCCTCCAAGAATGCCTTTATTTTGGGCTAAGGTATTTGCTACAAGTAGTAGCACAAAGAGTACCTGATCATAACTCATGACCTGACGTCTTCATGGGACCTGTAAAGTTCCAAAAAGTTTAGGTAGCTCTTATTCTTTAGCCACTTGATATTCCTTTTCCACTGGAATTTAGTGATTTTAAAATATGGCAAAATTTATGAAAAAAGAAAATGCATCAGCATCTGTTAAACAAAACACCTATGATTTGGGCAGAGTCTAGCTCTAGGATGCCATTCCAAGTGACAACATGTCACACCATCGGGCTGGTAATGCATGGATGATGTAAAACACTCTCCAGAGACATCTAATTATTTCTAATTTAAGATCTTAACTTAAGAAGCTTGAAAATTCCCATGTGCTTGAAAAACTTTTAGGTGTCTTTCAGCTTTTGAAGAGAAAGTGTTGTCTCAATAATGAAAAAAAAGACTTGAAACAGAATAATTTTCTTTTGTAGTCATAGATCTCATAGATCACAGAATACTTATTTGTCCATATGACACTTGTTATTTTATCGAGCTTCATTAATAATGTATGCAAATATTTATAAATTAGTAAATAAAAAAGGTTGCCGCAGCAAAATAAAGCAACATTATTAATGTTGTTGTTATATTTTTGTGGGTTTTGTGTACCTTTTAGCACAAATATATCCTCTCCTGTGCAGAGCCACAACTTCGTTCCTGCTGCTCATTATTGTTTGATCTTACATCCTTATTGTGAGACAACAAAGAGTTTAGGAGTACAGTTTGTATGAGCATAATTTTAAAATCAGGGCTCTTTTCTGAGTTGATTTCTTTTTACTGCTTCACGTGAACGAGCAATCAATCAAATTAGAGTCTAGTTCTGAAATTTGAAAACAAAATAGTTACTCACTCTGTAGCTGCCTTTTATTTTAAAAGACTCCAGCACAACAGAGAGCATTTTTCACTGTTAGTGCTCAGTCATGTGCTAATTTGTTTTCTCTTCAATAAAAGAATAAGTGGCAACTGAGGTTTCCTTTTCACCTGCAATGGAACCCAATCAGAACATTACAAGTAACATTAACACAGTATAATAATTTCTCATCTATTGATGACCTTTAAAGAGAATTGTAGTTATTACCTTAGAAAATTCTCTCATTTATTACCTGTCTCTTCATTGAATTTCAATGCCTTTACCTAACCTAGGAGAAATATAGATGCTTGGCTTCAAAACAGAGAAATAGGATTTTATTATTATAATGGCTGCAGGCAGTGAATCTAATTCAAAATTTTTCACATTATATGGGATTTTTGAAGATGATGATGGCTACTAGACCAGGCAGTGCACTGCAGAGAATAGAATGAGTTTATATCTAAGGGCTAAATTATTTATAAAGGGTATTTTCTCAGATCTAGCAGAAGTTCATTAAACTGCTTAGGTGTCTTTTACTGGAGAGCAATAGAAGCTTTTGTTGGTGGTGAAGTTCTTTATATTGTAAGCAAAAAGATGGATATTGAGATGTGAATTTTTTTTGAACATGCACCCTTTACAGAAGTAAAAGTCGAACAAGTTCATCTTTGGTGCTACAAAACTCAGTGGCAGAATTAGTTTTGTAATTTTCTCATCCCAGGCACTTCCAAATGTCTTTTATGCCACCTTCTTGGTCCCAATGCTCTGACAGTAGGCACACAACTTCAGAATATTTTTCTGATGTTAGAAGCAGGGAAGTTTTACATTGTAGTTAATTCCTTATTTGGCATTCCTGTGTTCTATCATTTATTATGGTTGAGTATTTTTCCTGAGTTGTCAAACAAATGTTGATCTACCTGTTCTTCAGCTCAATTCTCACATAATGGCAGGTGTTATTATTCCTAAATGGACATAATTAGGAACACTTAGCCTTAATTAAAAATGAAAGATGTAATCCTATGAATGAAAATTTCTCAAAGGATGCTTAGATTATCTTGTTTATTATACAAATTGTGTTATTAGTATAAAGTGATTTACTGTGTCTTATGACAAATGACATAGATACAGAATCCAATGAATATTTATACCTTTGATAAATGCAACCCCCTGGTGATAGTCTTCAGATGGAGAGTTACAGGTTAGAAGATTTTTTAACTGTTGTTTGTAGTGGTGTATAATTTTGTGGGTTAATATTTTATGGTTTGTTCCCTTTCACCCTCCCCAGGATGGTGAGTCTAACCATTTGGTTGTCAGTTTTCCCTGATACCTACCTCGTATTCCTAAATGTTCCATGTCAGTCCTCCCTGGTACCAGCCCCTGCCTGGACTGCCCCTTGGGAAATCCCCTGTTATATGAGGCTCCATTGGTCTGTTTATATAAATCTCCTCACATTATCCTCCTCATTGGCTTGTGTTCCGTAAACCTCACCTTGTGTCCCTCCCCACTCTTCTCCTGATTGGCCCCTTGACCCTAAACTCCCCTCTGATTCTGTCCCTTAAAACCCACTGCCTTGTCTTTGTTCTGGGTCTTCACCTCTGCACTGTATTCGAGTTACGTTACGTAATAATAAAGGAATCTGGGGCTGCATGTGAAGCCCACTTAGCTCCTTTATACACTGATCCTACAGCGACTGCTCGGAACTCTCGGGACCCTGGGGGTTGTGTCACTCCCCCGCCAGGTGCCATATCACCAGGCATGAAACAACAGTCCCTGACACGTTATGAAAACTATTGGCTCCGTGGGCAGTAATGGTTAAAAAATAGTGTGTATCCTCAGATATCAAGAAAGAGGTGGAAACTCCATATAAATTCTTAAGGTGGCTATGTTATTAGTGCTCCATTCAATTCTAGTGGGATCAGAGACTATAGACAAAGAAAATTAAAATCACCAAGAAAATGAAGCAGCTGCCTTACAAAGAGAGCCTAAAAATCCTGGATCCTTAAAAAGTCTGGAGATCAGAAGGGTGAGGAAGGATGTTTTGATTGAGTTCACAGTTACGAAGGGTTGCTGTGCTGAATGTGGAGGGGATAGACCTAGTGCCACCAACCTACAACTAAAAGACGCCTGATGAAGATTTATTCCAAACAGATAAAATGTAGTAGCAGGTAGAAAACATATTTCTATCTTTTGTCATCCATCCATCCATCCATCCGTCCATCCATCCATCCATCCATCCATCCATTCATTTCTAATTGCTGCCTTTTTTCATGGTGGGAAATGAGTTGATGGAATTTTCCAGCACAGAAGCTTGTGGAAGCAGAGAATGTTGTCAGGTTCAGAAAAGAACCGATTAGTGCAATGACAGAATAAAAGGAGTATGCAGGACATATCTTATAGGTTTGTGTTCTTGGCCTCAGCAGCATCTCTGGTGACTTTAGTCAGAGCAGGATAATTGGTCAGGTTGAGCTGACCCATTTCTAGAACTCTTAAAAGCATTATTCTGCTGAAGTTGCTCTTTTTCACGTTAGTTAAAGACCTTCCTCTTCCAATTCTCAATTACTCATAGAATTTACCTGTAATATATCTTCCTATGTTATTAGTCTAGTTCTTAAGGGAATGGGACTCCAGTTACACTGAAACCTCCAGACTAAATCATACTATTCCTGCGAATACTAAGATTCATAAAAATATTATTTATAATATTATAATTTTGAATAATCCAACATAAACACTTTGGATTACTCACAGAAGTGGTATGGCCAGCTTAATGCTATATACAAGTAAAACATGTAAGTCGTGCTTCTCTAAGAAAAAGAATTTACATTGGTGTTGCCATGGTGTTCTCTGGAATAAATGGTGAGGGCAAGATGCACTAATTTGGTACAGAGTTTTTTTCACAAGGTTATCACAGGTTTTCATAGACACATCCTCTCTGCAAACCTAGTTTCTCAAATATAGAGTAGCATGTACATTGAGAATTATTTTCCAGAGGTTGAACTAAGAGATTTAAATTGCAGGCTCCCAGTTAATCTTGATCAGCACTATTTAAAACAACCCAAAAGCTAATCTGCCCCAGACATTATAACCTCACAGTTAATGAGGCTTGTTTTAAATCTGATGAGAATTTTCTTTTCAGGGCCAGTCAAAGTTCAACAAATCATGGTAAAAACTATTTAAAATTGCACACTTAGGGACCTTTGCCCTGTCTCCTTTAATCAAGTTTTGCAGACTATAGCGGTTTCAGTATGATCCAACATTGTTTTTGGGTTATTGCTTTGGCAATTTTCCATATTTCTTTAGCAACTTGGAACACAATAAAACAGTCCCACACACAGCATAGCCTTTCAGTCTTCTTACATATGAGCCACAGCAAAACCTCAAAGTATGTGGAAGAAAAGAGGACTGAGGTGTCATTGTCAAAGTAAAGCTGTTGCAGAAATAAAAAGATAATTTTCACTCCAATCTTGTGTGTTAAAAGAGAGAGGTAAATTTATGGGAGGCTTCATCCTCAAATTCCATGTATCATTTCTGTCAGCAGAGCACAGTAATCAGAACTGTTCACAGCCAGGTCACGAAGCAGGGAATGTTCTTTATATTTTTCTTGTGATGTAAATTACCCACACTGGTGTTTGCATGACTCACAGGAAATCACACGGAAATGCGCTGACCACCCTGCCTCTTGGCATCTAAGTTTTCTTTTGGATATGTTCAGAACATCTCAACATAATTTGCTTCTTCAGCTGTCAACGGGTTTCCTAAACTGCAGTATATATCTTTCCTTATACATATCTCAGAGAAAGAAGATACTATTTATATACAGCACAAAAAGTTGGTGGATTCCTCTAGAATGTAAAGAGACTCTTTTCTACTCCGCAAGTATTGGTGTGTGATAGGTAGGTGGGCAGTTCAGATACTTCACATTATAAATAATTACCTTCAAAGTCACAGTAACCGGAAAACTCAAAATTTAATAACTTGATCAATTTTAGAAAGAATCTTGGCTGAAATTCTCCATTCAACGTGTTAAGAGTGTTTCAGCACTTCAGAAATGGAGCAGAATTTTCTAACAGTTTAGGGACTGTTTACTAATACTTAAAGCTGTTTCTTTAAGAAACCATGCCATCTCCTGAACACCCAGCACGTGAACATATTTGAGCCTTTTGCCTTCTGCATGAGAAGAGTCAGGTGTGTTCTTTCAAAAATTACTGGTTTTCACAAATGAGAAGTATGAAGAATTTTGCAGCTTGATTCTCCATGGCTTCTAGCTTGTCTCAAAATCCATTTTTTTCTTAGAGCTTCTCTGTGTCACAAAATTGGAAGACTTCATGGACTTCAAATTATACTTCCCATTTGACCATCAGTCATTGACAGAAAAGTAATCCATCCACCTGGAAATATTGCCAAAGACTTCATAGGTGATAACAGCAAAAATTACTGCAACATTGAAGTTATATCAAAATTGTTACCTGAAATACTTAAAATGTCCTAAAATAGATCCAATACTCTTCCTGCACTTGCACAGGGAAATGCACACAGACGCAAGTGGTAGGTGACGTAAAAGACAGAGTCTGGTTTGGAAGGAACCTTTACAGTCATCCCAGTTCCAACCAGCCCTGCCATGGGCAGGAACACCTTCCACTGGACCAGAGCTCAGAGCTTTGTTCAATCTGGCTGTGAACATTCCAGGACTGGGGAAATCTACAGCTTCTCTGGTCAGATACAGACAATGTGTCTGATTAATTAAAAACACTTAGTTAACACAAACTCCAGCAATGTCCCTGCCTAAAGATGAACTATGAGGTGTGAAAATTACTTAATAACATGTATTAGGTTGTAAGGTAGTACTTGAAAAGTTGTTTTCCTGCAGCTTTTATTGCATAGGATGAAGTACAGTAGGACTACCACTAAGGCTATTGACATTTTAACGATATGTGACAAGCCCAAGTAAGCTTAATGCAGTGTTCTAAGAAGCTAATACTCCTTTTCTTCTGACTCTGTTTGCTTTATATCTTCCTGGTATTGGAAAAAAATGGGACTGTTGCTTTGCAGAATTCCCTTCATCAAGCACAGATAGAATTTCTTTTGCATGTTCCAAAGTAGCTGCCTATGCTGCCTCTTATAATCTTGTTGAATGGAGTGATACACCAGTTGTACAAGAGAAGCAAAAATATGCCTTATTAATATTAAACAGTGGTTTAACAAGATTTGACAGCAAAGATTCGAAAGCAAGGTACACTTGATTATTTACTGCATAGAGGGCAAAGTCAAATAAAACAATCAGGAAGATTCTCCCACTCAGTCACAAGGTTCAGAAAGATTTCCCCTTGCTTTCTAGACTTCTCAGACAAGAGTCTAGGTACAGCTGGATCTAGTCCTAGTCCCAAACTTGGTCAACACCTTTATCTATAGGATTATAAATGTGTACAGAAAATCCTTTATATTACCTAGGTATGATCTCAAAGTTCAGCATGCTATCAATCTGAGGATTTGTTATGGCAAGAAACCTCTCAGCCTCAAGGAGTGACCTTGGGACGTGCCCCTACTCAAGGGAGATGCTGGCATGCAGCCTGCTGATGTGCAGGAGAGCTCAACAGGCCCTGGGCTGTCCACTGTTTATAAAGTAAGATGATTCATTTATATTTGCAGACTAGCAAGGCATTCTGGACAACATTCCAGACAGCCCTCAGCTACCATGGGCTCCATCCATCCCCCAAAACCCAGAGTAAGCTGGAAGCAACAATCACAACCCCCACAGGTGGTCATGGAAGGTGATATGGTGGGAGGAAGCACCACATCACAGGTGTACCTAGAGATATATATTTACTGCTTTGAGTCTGAAGCCATTGACAGCCTTGCAGGAGAAGAAATTTCCTTTTCTTCTATGACAGTAACTGTATGTATCTGAAAGCTCTTAATTGTGTTTCACACAACAAAGCCTATCACACCCACGTTGAATCTTTTTTTTTGATGCAATTAATTTAAAATATCACTGCATTTATTCTTTCTATAGAAACTGATTTTATGCATTCTATTTAGAAGAATCAAAATAGATGGCTCTATATGTACAGTTCACAGAAGAAATGTCCTGAGGGAAATATATTGCATAGCTGGTTTTCCACTAGATATTACTTTAGTTTTGTAAAATATTTATGCTGGCATGTCTTCCTTCTGAATTTTCTCATAACTGGAATCTGAAGCCTTATCTTAGATCTGGATGCAGCGCGTAAGTTGAAAATTACGTGTTGGGGGTTGTGTATGTGTGGGTGTCTGTCCAAACCCCCAAGACTTACTGTGGTAAAGAAGTGGCAAGCCAGGCAAATTAGACTTAGTGTGTCCTTTGAATGAATGGAAAGGAGGCCATCAGGCCCTTGTGGTCTGAGCAGATTACTCATTAAACAACAGAAGCAAAGATGCCAGCTCATCCAAGAATGACTTTGCTACATGGAACTTAAAATTTTATAGAACCAAATTCTGATTCCTATCCCAGATGATCCGTTGCAGGTTTTGCTGCCTCAGTGCAGTTTCAGGTGACTCTGCTTTCTGAATTTCCAAGAATGACACTGAGTGTTGCATGTGAGCTCTCATGTTCCAGACCTTCTCCTTGTATTTCTTGAATTATTTTCAAAAAGGTTTCAAAAATCAATAAGCCTGCATATCCCACTGGTTTCCATATATCTTTGCTACTGAGATCTCACAGGTCAGAAGAAACCTTGATGTCTAAATGGAGCCGTAGAGAACAATAAAAGAAACAGTTAGTGGTCCTCAAAATCTCTTTATGAGGACAGGTTATGCTTAAGCTAACATATGCCTGAGACAAGATGGATAACATTTGTGATATTCTAAAGATGGAAGATCAGGAGTAACAGGAATTATTACATAAAGGCATAGGGAAGAGAATAAAAGCAAGCTGCCTAAATAAACCATGGAAAAGTTAAAATTCTCATGATTTTGAAATGAATGCTTGATGTTATGCCTACCCAAACCTTACTGCAGAATTATAGCAACTGAAACATTGATCATTTGGATGGTGTCAGAAACATCTGTTTGGAGTTTTTGTAGTCCAAAAAGTCCCTTCACATGTGGTAAGTTGAATATCATCATCACAAGAAGTCTGTGCACTGATACTACATCCACACTAAATCTTAAAATCATTCAATATTTACTATTTTAAAGAAGATATATTTTAAATTAGAATTATGACTACATATTTTAATTCTTAGATGGCTTGGGCATTATAAAAATAATATATACTTATTGCTAACAGTAAAAGCAATCTAAGAGTACCACGGCTGATAAAACAATAAAAGCCAGCAACAGTACAATTTTCTCTAGTGACTTTCAGCACAGGATTCCAAGGTACTTTGATGCATAAACATACTACTGAGAAAGCACAGAATATATGCTGGGACAGCAATATTTTTTCAGGATAGGAAGTAATTAGTTACTTCTGAAAGTTATTGAATTGAATTGAAACCACAGAAAACAGTTGGGAGAGAGAATATGATTAGCTAGACTGGAATTTAGCCAGCGAGCTAGCATTGGTACACCCTTGCTGTTATGAAAACTGTCATGGGATTGTCTGTAACCTCACTTCAGTTTCATTGCTTATGGAAAGCCAAAATTCAGTGTCCTCTTCTGACTTCTAGGAAAATGCTGGGAGACTTTAATTTCAGGTCAGGCTTTTCTGTGGTAGCAAACACTTTCTGTGGTAGCAAGACAGTTCCTAAGACATGCTTAATAATATCTAAAAGACAAAAACCAATGGATCAAGTAGATGAAACCTTGCCAGATGCATTCATTCTTTTTGTCTGTATTTCAGTTTAGTATCTGTCACCACCAGTAATAGCATCTTTGGAAACCCACTCAAATCAGAAAGATTTCATTTTACTTTTCTTGAGGTCTTAATGCACACCAAGGTATTAAATAAAAGTAATGATTGTGATAAATTCTTTCTTGTCTTTCCATGTGTAGTTTAGAGCCTTCCGTCACTGTCTTGCTGAACATTTTTGATACAGTAGTTGT
Source organism: Hirundo rustica (assembly GCF_015227805.2). Classification (NCBI taxonomy): domain Eukaryota; kingdom Metazoa; phylum Chordata; class Aves; order Passeriformes; family Hirundinidae; genus Hirundo; species Hirundo rustica. Next base: position 43,765,468 of record NC_053455.1, on the reverse strand, counting down.
CTCAGACATACTGTGTTGCATGTCATCTTCTGGCATTAGACCCTGCATTGTTTGCCTGAGAGTTGATTTTTTAATTTAACAATTTGAATATGAATGCTTTTGCTTTTCAGAAGACCAGAATGTGAAGTGTTTGGCTGGCTGTGAAAGGCACATCTTTTCCCAAACTGGTGAGACAGATGTTTTCACAGGTTGTCATATTTTTGCATTTTTTTCTCCTCTGTCAGCAATGTTGTGATCTCTGATCCCATACATATGGATGGTGGAAAAGCGTGTTCCCAATGCCTGTGGCAAATTGCATGCATGCCATCAAAATGAGCATAAAAACAAGAACTCCAGATTCTCGCACCAAATTTTAAATTAAGAAATCAGGCAAAAATCTGTTTATGGATAAGTCTTTGCTTTTTGTGAAGGAGAAAGAAATACTACAAAAGTGCTGAGGGATCCTCCCTGTCAGTGCATGTTCTCAGTGCTAAGGAGTGTAAAAATCAGGAGCTAAAATCTTGTATAGATGCCTGGCATACGCTTTCATCTTGCTTATTGGAAGTGGACATGGGAAAGGGTCATATTGCATCTTAGTAAACAGCAAGTTTTGACTGAGGTCAATTCCCATTATCTTCTGAGGATGGGAAATGATAAAAACACATGAATTTTTGCATTTCAGTCCCTGTCTTGTTTGTTATTTGCCACATCCTATCTGAGATAGGAGACTTTTTTTTCCCAGTATTGCTTCCCTGCTCACTGAAGGTAACAGAGCAGATTGATGAAGGCTGTTGATGAAACAACATATTCAAGAAGATCAGATATCACTTGCTATTCCATTCTCACTTCCCACTAAATGTACTGGATGGCCATGGCAAGGAGGGAGGGAGTGGAGGAATGAGGAGATGAATGCTCTGGACCTTCAAGGCCAGCAGGACAGCAGGCTGGGAATAGCATGAGCACTCCATTGTGTTAGACAATGATGGATATTTACACAAACAGATATTTACATAGATAGGCACATGTAGGTGGACAGATATTTAGTCACCTTGATAGATGGATAGATGTATGTATGTATATATATACTATGCATTTTCTGGTAAAAATGCACATAAAATATATATATTTTCCAGTGTTTCTCTTGTTTTTTAGTTAGCTAGTTTGTTTGTTTTTATTGGTAGAGAATTCTAGCTATGGGAATAAAATTATGATGGTATTGAAAGGACTTGACAGAGTATTTGGTCCAACAGAGAGGTCTAGAGGAATCTGTAACATTCATCTTAACTTTTTGTGTAACTCTTTTCTGAGGGAATGAAGAGCACCATTTCTTTATTAGTCTCTCTTTAACTGAATCTTTCTCACCACAGTGGACAGCAATTCCATTTTCAGTTCTCTGTAATAATAGTGGTGCCTGAAGCACATTTCTGTGGATGAATTCTTGTATACAGAGGAACTCTGGTTCATAAGAAAGTCAGAACTCTTATCAATTTCCATAAATCAGTTTTGTTACTCAGAGAGGTACAAGTACATTTCTAAGCTCAAAATTTTCAACTCAAAAGTTTACACTTCTCAGTTTCTCATCCTAGATTCCTCATTTTTCATGTGCTTTTATTTGAGGTAGCATAAGACAGACTTACAATACAATCCATGCATGTATGGCTGCACCAGAGGTATGACTTTCAGCTAGCATGGGTAGAGTAGTCAATAATATCTTTATCAGTTTTGCTAATATAATTATCTTCTTTTTTGCCCTGGTTGAGTTACTTTATGATTTTGTTATAAAGATTAGACTTACTCATATTCTCTTTGAGTGGTAAAGGAGCTGGATATGACAAAAGAGAATTCAATGCTGCTGAACATAATGAAAATTTGTGTATGTATGGGCTCAAGGTTTTCAATAATTTCATAATTTTCAAGGAATAAATAAAACACTTGGGTGAATCAGTGTAGTTCTGTGTAAAATCCAAACCAGGGATAGAAATGGACTAAGATGGAGCAGACTGCAGGAGAGTAAATGTTCTTTCAATGGTCACTGAAGGTAGGATATGTTAATGTTTTTTATCAGTCCTGACTCTAGAACATCTAAACATCAATTTCAGAAAGTAAAGTGTTAAATATATTCCTAGAAAGACCACTCATTTGCTTGTACAGTGTACTTCAAATAGATTATGTGATGAAAACCGTCACTGATATAATGCTGGTTGTCTTTCTGCAGAAAGATTTGTCTTACAGAGAGGTCTTCAAGGTCCAAAGTGAATGAAACTGTAACTAGTGGTGTTAAGGATCTGTCCTGGTTTGAAAATACAGGTATCTGCTAGGGAGAGGCGAGACCTCTTTAGGAGTGGGGAATTCCAATCCCTTACCTCCAAGTTATTATAATTTGGAAGATTAAAAAGGCTTTTCAGTCAGAACTATGGGGAAAGGAATAAAAGTCCTTTACTAGTAAATATAACAGGACAAACAAACAACAACAGCAATAACAATAATAATAATAATAAAAATAAACAGAACCAAGAACCCTGAGGGGCTTTGTCTCAGAAGCCCCGGGCAGTCTGATCCCTTGGGACCCTGAGAGCACCAAACCGAAACGGTGGAAACCCCGGTGCTGATGGCTGGAAACAGTGGGTTGTCCCGACAGGCAGGAGGTGTCCCGGCAGGCAAAAGGAGCAGTGCTGGAGAAGCCGCAGCGGCTGGACCCGGGCCGACCCAAAATCCAGCAGGGCAGGTGAAAAAACTCCGAATTCCTGGGCACTCTGGCAGATGATAGAATTCCCAGGACCGGACTCTGTTAGCAGTGGACTCCTCACGCAGCCAGCAGTCGCCCGACCGTCCTCTCCGAGACCGAGGGCAGAAGAGACCACCCTCAGCTCCCGGAGCCCCTGAGCCTTTCCCTCCCCCCTCAAACTCAGTGATCCACTTCTTTTGTGTGGGTCAAGTACCCTTTAAGCATCAGTATTTAGTCTCTTAGCAACTTATGGGGGGGAAAAAATTCTATAGGAAAACTTAACCCCCAACAGGAGCGCATAGCGAAATTCTAAACAAGTCAAACCCCAAGATAATTTCCTAGTCTGCATTTGTCTTTTTACAGCATTGCCCTGACTTGAACAAGACCTAGCTCCACCTGTTTATCAGCATAATCTCTGCTGACCAGCCCACCCCCAAAATAATATAAAAAGAGAGGAAATCCCTCACACAAAGGATGTTAATGGATTTCTGTTGCAGTGGGAACACTTCAAATTAAAATTAATAGGTTTTATCTTTTTAAAGAAGATATTTGACTATAAAATGGCTTGAAAATATTGATCTGAAACCATCAGCAGGATAACTCTACTGAAGTCAGTGAAATTATATTCTGTATGAATTTGACTTCAGTGCTTGGAAAAATCCTTAATTTACTGCTAAAACAGATTTAGCAAAGAACTGTATTTTGCATCACATGTAGTTTTTCCAAGAGATTGTAAAAGCTATTAATTTCCAGCCCTAAAGGGGTCTTCCACCTATTAACATAATTTTCAACATATATATTCTGACAGTATATGTCCAGTTAATTTAATTCACATTGGAATACATTATTGTTTCTTCAGGACTCTCTGAAATTATGTTGCAAGGTTTCAAATTGAGACATTGCCCATATCAGTAATTCTTTCTGATGAATATCTGGGCATGTGCCCTGTTTCTGCACAGGAAATCAGCCTCCAGTCTCATCTGACAGGAAATGACATTACTGCTTCTTATAATTTCATTTGAATCCTCCAAAAAGCATCTAAAATTTTAGGAAGCTAGCTTGTAGGCAAATCCAAATATATTTCAAATATTTATATCAAAGAAAGAAACTGTGGTAAATGCTAGTCATTTTACAAAACACACTATGTGGAGGCAAAATAACACTTGCATGTAATTCTCAGGTACAATATTAAGGAGGAGGAATAAACCATCCATTAAATGCTTCAAGCAAATATGTATGAGAGTCCCCAAATTTGCTGCCAGTCAATCTAAAAAATAAATGAGCAGATTTTTAGCCACCCACTGTGTATATACAGATAGACAGACATACAGAGAGACACACAACCACACACATACAGACAAAGCATCTCATCTCCCTCCCAACAGGAGATGTCTAGCCCTTTCTTTGTGGACACAATAATGACTCCAGGAAATTGTGTAAAACAGCGTAACACTAAAGATTTGTGGCAGTACAAAAGAGCTTAGTACACATTACTGGAGCTTCTACTAGCTATGGTTCTGTTGCTGGACACAAGCACAGGACAATCCTCTGTCTCCTGCTATTTCTTTCCCCCAAGATTCTTGCAGGAGGGGAGGTGGTGCTGCAGCCTGGCTGGCACAGACACGTGGTGCAGCTCCACGGCATCCTCCAGGCGCAGCAAGGATCAATGCAGGACACTACTTGAGCACCTCAAACACCTGATTTATTTGCAAATAAAAAGTTTCGGAGGACTTGTCCTGCAGCTGAAACTTAGGCCTGAAGTTTCTTTGAAGGTCATTTCTAGTCCACATTTTACTGTCCACATTTTACTAGTCCACAGTGTCTTTGTGGGTCAGTTCTGGTTCACATTTTACTCTCTACAACTTGGCAAAAAAATATTTTTTCATTTTCCATCCTCGTTGTTGGGACTTCTCATCTGTATCAGAGGGATGAAATAGTAAAAATGAATTAATGCTTACAATTTTGAAAACATTAAATGAACAATGTTGGAATTAGAAACTAATATGAAGAGCAAAAGAGTCAATTGTGAGTTACAGTGTAACGAAACTGGATTTAGGAATCCTGGCGACTGTGCCAATTTGTTGCAAATGGACAATTCAAACTGCTTAAAGAACCACTGTCAAAGGTATCAGCAGAAGTGGTTTTATTGAAATATGATGCTGTAAAATGTGGCTTAACAAAGTTCGGTCTCAAGGTTCTCTCTATTACTGTGCTGCTCAAAGGATATAGATTCAAATGTACCAAGACAATATCCATGTTACCAAGATAAAATCTTAGAGCACTATATTATGAGCTTATGTGCAATATCAGTCACTTACCAAAAAGCTGTAATTGTTTAGAAATCTCTCTGCCTTGAGGAGCCATCTTGAGAAGAGTCCCATTTCAATGGAGTCCCCTCCATGCTGCCAGCTGCTTAGTAGGGAGAGCTCGAAGAAGGCTCCCTTAGACTGTTATATTTATGGAATAAAGGGCTTGGCATGAAGTCAAATCACATGTGATGGATAAAGTGTGTATGAGAATCCTTGTACCCACAACTTTCTTTGTTCCCTGATGAATGAGAATTGAAAATGATGTGTGCTGTTCATGGCTTAATTGTGTGATCAGTGCTGTACGCTTATATGCACTGAAGCTCATTTTGTAGCTCAGTTCCTCTGTGGAATTCAGAGAACAGATCAGAACTAGAGAAGTCCTTGGATCACAGATCTCTGGCCTTTACCTCTTTTGGAGCCTGTACCAAACAACCCCTAGTTTGATTTAGGAGCAAAATACATCCATCATGCCTTCAGATACTCTGGTCTGCAGGGGATCCTCTTAAAATGCAGAAAGACCCAAGCCCGGGCACAACACTCATAGATAAATCTTGCTGCAAAGAAGTTATCAGTTTATTTACAAATATTTGTTTAACCCCTTGTGACTTTGCTCAATGACAAGCTTTCTAGTTTCTTAAAACTACTCCAAGAACTTCATTTTGAAGAAAGCTTATTTTGCAGTATAACCTGTCAGAAGGGAACTTTGTTTATTTTTATTCTTGTTCTCTTTAAATCTTTTGGGGTTCATCACCTCTGTCCTTTCAGGAAATGTCTCTCTATAAAGTGCTATTGCTTTTTTTGAAATGTGCAGCCCATAGCTTTGATACAATGAATTGTAGAAAAGCTCAGTTTTGACTAGGCCTGTGAGGAGTTTAGCCATGGTCAGCCCCTAAACTAACCACCTCAAGTAGAAATTTCTAAGAACTTCCTCAGGAAACATACAAGACATTGCTGCCTTCACTGAGGCGTAGCGACCTGGTTCAGGGACGGCACGGTGGCCAACCCCAGGCCACTCGGGCCATAAGCTCACAGACACCAATGTGGTGGACGGCAAATGGCGTTTATTAACGGGTTGCATGGGGTTATAAAACTTGGGTTTGCCGTGTCACTTCCATCTGCTTACGTTATAAACTAGGTGTTGCTGGCTAATTAAGGGGGGTTAAACAACCCTAACTGTTGAGGGAGGGGTTCTGTCTACCCGTACAACGCGATATCTTCCGCTCGCCTGTCCCTAATCTCCCACAAGACATAAGCTGAAGGCCTTCAATTTTTCTCAGTACACTGGTATTTGAAACTGAATTTAAGCAAAAGTGTTCATGGGACTCTCTCTCCTCCTACACATTCTAATCCTACCATAACAGAGAGAATTTCCTGCCTGCCTGAGTCACATGTTATCATTACTGCTGTTGCCTTTGTTGTCTAATTAGAAAGACAATATGCTATTGTCCAGTAATTACAAACACTGAACCCACAAAGTGCTGCAGTGGTTGTATTGTATACACTTGTTTTTCATCCTGTTATATGCACGTCGTCCTACTATTTCAAAGAAGATAAAAAGAGATCAAATAAATATTTCCTCTAATCTATCCCTTATCCCTGAGGCACTTGAGCTATTGGATTGTGTGGAACACTATCATCAGCCTTCATATCAACTTTTGACAATATACTGAGAAAGAAAAACCCTTTCATCATTTGTATGTGGTCCTGAAAAGAGTGCTAAATGGTTTGTCATTGAAGGTGTTTGAAATTCCACACACAACATTTTCTCTGTGCTTTTAAATTGTATTATTTTAGCAACTAAGTGGCTCACATAGCATGTTGTACAAGGAATGATGACCTAATCATAGAATCACAGAAAGATTTAAGTTAGAATAGACCTTAAATATCATCCAGTTCCAATCCCTCTGCCGTGGGCAGGAACGTCTTCCACTGGACCAGGTTGCTCGGAGCCATTTGACATTGGCTTGTACACTGCCAGGGATGAGGCATCCACAGTTTCTCTGGGAAGCCTGATCCTGTGTCTCCCCGCTCTCACAGTAGGGGATTTCTTTCTAATTTCTTTCTAATCTAAACCCCCCCTCTTTCCGTTTGAAGCCACTCCCCCTCATCCTATCGCTACACAGTCATGTAAATTGTCTCTCTTCAGCTTTCTTGTAGGCTCCCTTCAGGTACTGGAAGATGGTAGTAAAGTGACCCCCAGGCCTTCTCTTCTCCAGGCTGAACAATTCCAATTCCCTTAGCTTTTTCTTGTAGGGGATGTGATCCATCCATCTAATCATCTAGTACTCTGGAATTTGTAGGCACCTTTCAAATCCTTAAATGTCTGTCTAGATAGTAGCTTTTCAGAAGAAAGGACATGCTATTGTTTTCCTTATTCACATTTTGTATTGTCTCTGTAATGTGCTCTGAACAAGAGTAAGAAAGGAGCTGACCTTTGTATGTCCAAGTTTATAACTATCTGGATCAATGTTATTGGATGGTAGCTTCACTGTTGCATTCTAATATACAATACAGACTTTGTATATAACTTTAACTAGCTTGTTACAAGTTCTTGAGGATATATAGGACAAATGAGTTTTCAGGAGCAAATGTTCTCATCCTATTTTTGATTCTATATTGGGTATCATTATGCTCACAATGTCCCAGGGAAACAAATTAGGAACAGTGGCATAGGCAATACAGCAGAGCAGAAAGTCAAAGCACGAGCATTAAAAACTACTCCTTCTATGAAACAATTAATGCTTTCCATGTAAGTGAAATGAACAAATGACCCTCCCCCAAAAATGATTCCTGAAAAATGGGTCAAAAATGAAATGCAACAATGAAGTAAATTTGGCTGCAGGACTTCTGGTTAGCACTTCTCAGCTGAAATGACCAGATATACTATAGAATGGTTGAAAATAAACTATGCAGACTTAAAAATGCTGAACATCTGTGCAGATCCATGTTTTGGAATGTTATGAGTAGACATTATCGCAAAACCTTAGCACTGAATGCTTGAAGATGCAAATATACTCAAATCCAACACAGTTAGGCATTTACTCTTTGTCTAGTTAACTTGAAGAGGCACTATTTTTTGAATCTGTCCTGTGCTAATCCTAAGGAAAATTTGTGATTAAGATATGAAGCTGTCACAAGCACAGTTTTGGAATTTAGAAAAATCAGTGTGAGTCCAAACTGAGGTATACCAGCAGAACTGGATAGAAGCCTGAAAGATCAGGAAAAAAAAATCGAATTTATTTGCCTGTCTGTTTTTAAATACTGTCTTTTCATCTGTAGTACATTTATTAACTAATATATAAATATCTGTATACATATATGATATAAGCACATCTTAAAAATCCATACTTTTTATTTTTTCCTTTTCATTCAAAACAGAAATTTGCCAAAGGAGGACTGTCTGAGACATAAACTAACTGTTGCTCATTACAGAAAGGGAATGATTAACATGACATTACATCCTTAAGGGAAGTCTTAACTCAGGCAGCCATGCAGGGAGGTAGAATTGCAAGACAGAGATCTTGTCCTTTGCTACTGGGTAAGGCTGGGTTATCGATTCCCCCCATATATTCCTAATAAAACATGCCTCTTCTCTTCACATGCTGGAGTAAATAGAACTGTAACATTTGACTCTCCCCTGAGATGAAAGCTCAATAGGTACTACTGCAGGTATTTCATTCTGAAAGAATTGAAAAAAGCCTGAACAACCCCGACTTTTTTGAGACGTGATTCTTACTCCTTATTGCACAGATGTGGCTTACCTTTTACTAGCAAAATAAATAAGTAAAGCCATACAGTTATAGAAAATATTCCCTGAAGGACAGAACTGTGTATGCAAGTCTGTTGCGTAGATGAGGATTGCAAATTGCCTCTGTTGGAATGGGAGTTGCCTCTCTGTCAGCTTCTGAAGCCAATATAGAGACAACACTTGGTGTTTGTGAAAAGGAGTACCTTTCCTCAAGCAGTTTTCAGAGCTTGAGAAGCCACGCCTAACAAAATCTCCCATCCACATTGTGAGTCAAGTAAGTAGTAATATTAAATGCATTTTCAGTACTAATTGGAGCTCTGTGGTTTTTTTCCTATAATTTGTGATTTTTCTCTTCATCTCACACTGGAAAGATAAATCAACATTTTAAAATTGTCTGCAAGAAAGGTTACAAGAAAAAGTTATTCTGGAAGTCCTGAGAAGACCTCTTCCTGACACATTTAATTACCTGCTTTGCTTTTATCTGTCTTTACAAAATACAATTAGATGAAATACATGCAATCAAAGTGACTGAATTAAAATACTTTTTTTAAAAAAAATTACTGTTCTTATCCGGTTGAAACAAATATATTGCCATTTAAAAAATATTTCCTTCTTCCAAATCTACAGATGAAAAAACTTCTGATGAAACATTTTGATTTCAAATTGCCCTATATGTATATATAATCCATATCTGTACTTATACCTGCAGATATACTTTAGCTATGTGGTCTATATCTATTTGGAATAATAGGTATTTTACATGCACTTGAATTTAGGTGATGCCATTTGGAGGAAAAAAGGCTCAGCCAGTAAACCTTTACTGAGTACATTTGACATACCTTTCCCTCACCCCTCATCAACTGCACTTCTGAGCCGTAGCAGACACTGAAAAAAGTAGGGGCTAAAGGGCAAAACACTTCAACCCAGCAACATTTTACCTTGCTCTGTGGTTTTTACCACAGGTTAAATCCTGAAGGCTAATTAAAGTAATTCGTATCTATCAGATATCCTTAGTGGCAAGAGCTTCCTTTGAAGGCCCTCTCCATTGTCTATGGATCTAATCTAGTTTAGCTGTTTTCTGTAGTTGTTTGTTGTGAATGTCCTAGTCTTTCAACATTATTTAATAGCCAGGCAGTGCCATGCCATTAAAACTGCCTTTGTTTGTTTGTGTGGCAGGTGTGATCCATAGACATTTAAGAGTTCAAGAGCAGTTGTCACATGTTCTCTGGGAAACATTAGATTGTTCTCTTTAAGGACAGCACTTACAAAACAGTGCTTGCTAGGCTACTGTAGAAAGGTAATCAAACTTTTCAGTGTTTTGTGCTTTTTAGATCTATTTCTCATATCAACTGGTTTTTTATTGCTGGAGATCTGATTTTTTTCCAGCTGTCATTCATCTAATTCACAGCAGTGGTCACCCAAATTGCTGTAGTCAATATGAGAGCCAAATTACTTTACCTGTCTACATTCTGCTTTTGTCTTCATTGTAAATATCATTCAACCCTAAGAATATTGTCTCTGCAGGTACAGAAGTGAGTAGGAATGCCAACAGAAATTAAATGACATTTTATCACTTTTGAGATAGCATATGATTTGTTTTAAGAGGTGATTGTATTTTCTACACGTATTTCATCAACTGGCATCTCTATTGCTTCCTGATCCAGCTTCCTCTGAAGTCAATGGCAATTTTTCAAAGACTTCACACAGAGCTGGACTAGGCTTAATATGATTGATAGAAAGATATTAATGAAACACAATAAATTTAACAATTAGGTTGGCAGGCTTATTGCCTCAGTAGAACTTAGATGTTTAAGGAGGTAATAAGTAGCTGATAGATGACAGTATTGACCTCCTGTTCTGGAACCCTGTTCCTGGCACTGTGCATTTGATCCAGAAGGTGCCATGTTCAGTGCTCTGCCTCTTGAGTAGGATTATAGCTGTTTACTTCCAGACTCTTTGCATATGTAAGTCACGGAGAAAAGAGATTGGATGTTTCTTTCTTACTGTAATTCTCACAGTTACCATTTTTTAAAAATCAAGAAATATCCAGAGAAATCAAATGAGGTGAGATGTACAGACTGAACAGATTACATACAAAGAGGAACTGTCTCAGTCACTTGTAAATATTCTGTGTTCTGGATATGCCACTCGTCAGCCCTTGCCCTCTTTCATATGGAATCAATTACTCTCACTTGACTCAGGACAATGACAAGAGAGTTACCAGGTAATGAATCACCAAACTTTTGTTTCAGCAGTGACAAGAACTTTTAGAAACTCACTTTATCTCTTAGATAGCTGACAGACTAGGAAAATGTGGCCATGACTTCTTAAAATCACATTGTAAAAAAAAAATCCTCAATGCATATTTGTTGATGTTAGTTTAAAAATAACTTGAGAGCAGGTGTTCATAAAACTTGGTGCATGAATGCTTTCAAAAAGTAATCATCCAAAACATCCAAAGAGTCTTTCATGAATTTGTGTAGCTGTTGAAACAAATATTCACTGAAAAAATATTTTTGGTATTAGCTCAGCTCTTGCCTGAACTTCAGAGATGGCTTGTGAAGAAAAATGTTAAAAGAAATAATCTAAAAAGAAAATTTCCCTTTAATAGACACACCTTTGAAACATTACTTTTGAGTGAAGTATAAATATATTCAGAAGTAAAAATATCTTTCTGATAGTGTTGTGTTTTTAAGGATCTCTTATAAATGTGTGGCAGTGCCGGTAAATTTTGCTGCATGACTTTTTTTGCTATTTGTCCAATGTGGAAGTGGATCATTCCACTTATTTCAACAACAATAGGAAGTTGCCTGATATTCTGCATGAATAAAAATGATGGGTTTAATTTTCTTTTAGGACTAAGAAGACTACAGGTCAGGAAATGGGAACCTTTCAATCCAGAATATTGTTTCTTCAACTCTTGCACAACTGAACACCTTTAAAACTTGAATGCTTTACTACACAGGACAAAAATCCCTGGCTAAAACTCATAGCCAGACAAGAGAGTAGAAAAAGACCCACAGAATAACTCCAGAATGTCAAAATACTAGTTTTGAAATTAGATGCTCAGTTTCTAGAAAATATTTATCCAGATAAAAAGTGGATTTATGGAAAAGCAGTTAGAGAATTCACTGATAGTCATTGGCAAGAAAAAAGACGATAGTTTCACATATTAGTATTAAAAATTCCTATGAAATTTCAAATCATTACTCAATTAATTGGCACCTTAATTCACTACTTATTGTCCAAAGAACTCAAGTAATCAATCATTTATATGAAAATCTTGTTTAATGGAGCTAGAGTTTTAGCAACAACTGTTTTTAAGACTGTCATTACTATACAACTCAGATAAGTATTTTTCTTGCCTGGTGAGGGTGTCTGATGTCATAAAGCTACCTTTATGACAAAAAGACCAAAATTATTTGATTTGTGAGATTTCATGCTTGGGTGGTTTTTCAGTTTTGCTCTTTGTTTTGGGTTTGGTTTTTTTGTTGTTGTTGTTTTGGTTTGGTTTTTATTTGAACATGGACAACACAAAACTCCTTAAACTTTCAGTGTTTAAAAATACATACTTTTGAAAAAACAAGGTATTCATTTCAACAGAATTTGATTAATAGTGAGTTACCAGTTACATAAAGCAGTCTGAATAAGTTGCAAAACCAAATAGATTTATTTCAAAAAGATAGCATTTGAGACATTTCTTTTACATAAAAATTTATTTCCAGTTTTTTTAGAGAGGTTATTCCTGGAGAATAGCAGTTTACTGATTTTCTTTTTAAACCAGGTGCCCACTTCAGCTTTAGTCTGGGCTTATTAACTCATAAAAAATACACCATGGTGGTAAAATAAGTTATATGTCATCCCGAGAGAAAAAGAACTAGAAGGAATAAGGACACATAGAGTAATAAACCCTGTTATTTAGCCTTACTGAGCAAAGAAGAGGGCAAAATTCCCAGCAGATGTTAAAACCAGTGTGGCTAATCTCAGTCCAGTTATTCCATGCTGATTTATACCAGCTGGGGTTCAGAAGGTGAATGCCTAAAGTGCAGATGTGAACTACATAAGCTACTCTGACCTTTGAGGATGCTTCTCTCTTGGAGTTAATAAAGTGTTCCTGAGGCACCTTGATTATATTCATATTTATCTCTTGCCATTTACATGAATGAGGTTGTCATGACAGCTGTTCTTCACTTACCTAGCTAATAATAGTAGTTTCTGGAGTTTTTCGCAGTAGTCTTTTTCTCTCAATATGTGCATATCTATGGTGACTTTTCAGATATAACCAGCCTCAGAAACGTGTCTTCAAATCTATGCTGAATATTCCAAAGGTCATCGCTAAGCTGACATGTACAGATTTATGCATTGTAATTCTTCTTTTGCACTTACTGCACATAATAGTTGTGAAGTATTGTATTGATTTTTATAATTTTAATGTGGTTATTTTCAGAATCTTTCTAGTCCCTCTTACCTTATTTGACCAGTTAAATGGCCAAATTAGACATCTTTTCTCTTAGTTCATCCAATCAAAGTATGCTCCTCCATTTGGCATATTTTAGAATTGCTTTCTGTGCTTTCATTTCTAACCTAGAGAATATCCTCTCAAGGGCAAGCGAGCCTTAAAATTGCATTGCTACTTGCACATTTCAAGGCCTTTCCCTTAGCACTACAGCATTGTTATTCAAGTTTTGCCGTTGGCTTAGCTGTGTCCATAAGCTGAAATTTATTTTGTGTACTTTATTGTCTATGGACTTAGCTATATTAAAATTGGAAGGGTGATATTCACTATTATTGTATGAGTAGTTATTACAGTATAAGCCTGTCTGAAAATCACAGCAAAATCTTTTGGATCCTTTCTGAAGAAGACATACTGTATCAAATATAAACAGCTGCTGCCATTACATAAGGTAGAATTCAGTTTGCAGGAGCTGTTGAGCTTTGGAGCATAACCCAGTTACCAGAAGGAGTCAGGAATTGTTCCACTAGGAACAGTTATCTAAACTATATGGGAGGTAACAGGGATTTTTGTCCTGGAACATTTTAAATTCTTTTGCTTTTGAAGGAAACAGTTACTTACCTAGAATTTGCAATCATTCCAAGGCACTTACCTGTCCAAAGCTATACAGCTATGGACTGTGTCCCATGGTCATTGAAAAAATAATAAACCACTGGTGCTATTACATATACCACAAAAACTTGGAATAAACTCAGTATCATGTGAAAAGACCTCAGGGGCTATCTCACTGACTCTGGTTTCTAATTATGCAGCTTCTTTTTGAATTCAGTAGGGGTATTGACCACCTGGAACTGAGCTGTGATCTTGAATTCAGCCTTTGATTCATTTCTTATGTTCTTATTGAAAAACATATGGCGTTTATACACAGTTCCACCCCCCCCCCCCAACCCCCCCCCCCCCCCCCCCCCCACCCCCCCGCCCCCGCCACTGAAAGGCAGCAAACAGCAACACACAGGTTGAGCCAGAGTCCAGGTGTGTGCAGAGACCTGGGGACCTGGGGCCCTTTTGCTCGTTCCTGTCGTCTGTGACAGGACATAAACAATGTGCTGGTCTTATTTTCTTTAAGATGGAGGTTTGGTCTGCATTGGTACTGAGTGGGGACAACCTGTCTAGGAAGAAAAGGGGACGAGCTCTGTTTGCATCACAAATCCCATGACTGTTAGTGTAAACTCATTTTCTGGCTGGTGGTGGAAGAGTACGCCTACCTTTTACATTTCCTATGGTGAGGTTTTTGCCACGGCCCCTCTGCTTCCTTGGGGCTTTTTAGTGCACTTGTTCCAGTCCAGCGCAAGCTTTACCTCCCGCACAACAGCTGCAGGGTCCCCACAGTTTTGCTGCTGCAGCCTAACCTGCACAGCTAATTTGACAATCCTGTGGCATGGCTTCTCCTGTAATTGCCTTATGGGGCCTTTTAACAATGGCTGTAATACATGCCTCGCTGTTTGAAAAATAGACATGGTGGCAGTTACCACAGGTGAGCGCAACAAATACTGGCACAGTTAAAAAGAATCAGTTTAAGGAGGGCTGTGGAACTGTGCATTAGGGCTGCACAATTTGACATTTTGCCCATAGAGATCTGTTTCAGAGATTTTCAATTATTTTCTTAGTGAATTTATGACTTTTGAAAAACCTCATGCTGATGGCCACAGAGATGGAAATCCTTTATTCATAAGACAAATAGCGGCAGTACCAGCTTTCTAACACTAATACGCCTCAAGTGCAACTCTGTCCTAGAGAAGTGATTGCAGCCTTTGCATTCTGTCATGACTTTGCTAGCAGATTAGTGGGCATGCTGATAAGAGCTAGATGAGGGTTTTAATTAGGTGAATACGTATTCAGTGTGGGTAAGATTTAGGTAATCTTAGCTGCTTTCATACAGTGCGCTACAGCCATCATATGATAGAAATTTCTGGTCAATATGGACTTGAATAAAAAGATAAACAGTAACTTACACCTGAAGGTGCTGCCCCTTGTGTTTTGGAAAGTCTCTTGTGAGTGTCCCAAGACAGGGGTGATGCTTGTGACTTTGAGAGAGTTGAGTTCTGTACCAAAGGGCTGGACATAAAATCAGGAAGAGGTGAATAAAGGGGAAGCGTGACATGTCAAATGCTTATTACTTCTGTTTTAGCATTTCCATTAACAAGATTTCTGGGGTAAAAAATGCAGAATCTGTAAAGAACTTGAAATTCAGTTTGTCTGATCTTTACCTGGGTGTTATGACAGCTTCAATAACACATGGTATGTGGTACATTCTATGGAGAAAAAGGTTCAAATACACATGGAGCAATAAGCAGAACTTTAGATAGTGTGTGTTTCTCTACATATATATACACACATATATATGTGTGTACATGGATATAGTTTGCTTAGTTTTCCCTTACACATCATCCAAGAAGTTCCTATTCAAAAGCTCCTTAGAGAAATTTGTTACTCCTCACTGTGGATGCAGGGAGGCGCTTCTACTCCTGGTGGCACTAACAGCAGAGTTTCATTGTATCTTTTTCTCTGAATTTTCTGCCCACTTGAATTCCCACAGTACAGATAAGCACCTAAATCACCTTTAAATCTTTAAATAATGAGGCTGCAGATATAGTTACCAAGCTCTGAAAGCAAAAATCTTTCTGTTGAATCCTGTCAAAGGAAGTGCCAGAAATTTTTAGCAGCAGACACTCCCTACCTTGCACTGTCTTCCGGTCAGATTCCAGTTGGATAGATGCCATTATTATGGTGGCACAGAGGTCCTCAACTCACAACTCCTAGGTTACATGCAGCTTTTTCAAGAGTCCCTTTTGAAGCTATATGAATATTTTTTCTGTTGTGTGGTATAATACTCATCATATTAAAAACAAACAAGCAAGCAAACAAACAACCCCTGTATATGTTAAGTTTTGCCACTGTAAAAAATCCAAACAGTGACAACAACAAGACATGTGAAAATTTAATAAAATAAAAACCACTTAATCTGAACCCAGTGTACACAATCAAAATCAGCTACAGTCAACAGTGGCACTGCTGACCTTGACCAGAGTGTTAGCCATATTTAAATAATAAACTTTCAGATTATATCTCCATATACATGGATTTCAGTTTTCCTCTGACTGTATCCCTACCTGACATTTATGATGTGCTGATTCCATCCCTCCTTATCCCCTGAATGGGATGAAGAACATGTAATTGGAAAATACTGACAGCTGTTCTCTGAATAACCCCAATAGAGGCTGGCTGAGATGTAGCTGATTGCTTAAAAAAGTTGGTACTGCATGCCATGAACATTCACACAAACACATAATGAAGCAATTCCCTCTCAAACTTCTTTCCCCAAGGTGAGGAAATAGTGCTGAGAGTCTTGTCTCCTCCTGGTCTGATCCTGGAGGGAGAAGCCATGACATTTTTTCTCCCATGGCACTTTTCAGATGCAGGACTTAACCCCTAGGGTGTAGACGGCTGAGAATAATTTAGGGAGCCACGGACTTTTCAAAATTGCACTGAAGACTGAAGAAAAACAAATATGATTTATAGCCACATTGGTTATTTCCCTTCTTTCCTCAGCCATGCTAAGATTATCTTGGTTTTGGTTTAAGCATCTAAATTAGTTCTTATCCTTTATTCATGCAATTCATGATAAGCATAAAAGGTGATGCCTTCATGAGTTCCTTTTGGCCTTATAAACCTCCACAAGAAAGATAAAACTGTGCTATGTACATTTTATGATATTACAAACTCATTTCTCAAATATGCAGCTGATTTTGACTGCATTCTTTGTAATGGATCTGCAGCAATGACAACCATATGTTCTTTATTTTGTATAACCAGGTTTTTAAATCATTAAAATCATTAAAGATTCTTGGAGGCTTTGTAAAGAAAAATAATTTCAGTAATAAGAATGTGTCAAAAGACATTTTCATTGGTGAAGACTTAGCTTGACAGACCATTTATTTTCTTTCTAAATTTCTTCCTAGTCTAAAGCATTGTCTCGTGATCATCATTTAAGGGCTCATCTCAGTTTTGTCCTCACACATTAAAATAACATTAAAATAATGTTATGTAAAAGACTGAGGTAACATGAAATGCTAAATCTTTTACATCTCTAGGCATTGAGAAGAAAAAATAAAGACATAAATTTGCAAGACTCCTGCTAAGACATACAATGGCACTGTAGACTTCCAAGAGAAAGAAATCCATGGTGCACAGTAAGAAATCGGAGTGTTGCTCTCCTACCCACTTAGGCAAAATGAGAGTTATGCAACTTCCCAAATGCTACAGATTATTTTTCTATTAATTCATTAATGATGGAGGGATGTAGCTCATTCTATGATGTGCTTTTCAAAGCACTGTGGCAAAGACAAATATCACAGAGAAATCAGTATGAGTGGATCAGAGTATTTCTGCCACAGACTTGAGGAGTATCATTTGTGATAACTGCAGTGTCAGAATTACCAGCAGAGTCCTGACGGACATGTCTATGACAGGGACGATAAATGCACAAAATACTCTTATGCTTTACAATGAATGCCTTTTACAATGAATGCTTCTCAGAAAACTATAAAATATATTCTGCTTAAAATTATATAAATCCATCCAAATAATTCATCTTTCTACCAGCAACAGTTTTCCTGAAATTTATCTGAAGGGTCTCCAAACATGGTCATCACCTCATCCATTTCAAGGACATTTGGCCTCGTGAAATAATAGCATGTCACTTTCGGGGACAGAATATCCTGTGGGAACCATCAAATCTATTCACTCAGCTCTCAATTCATAATACTATGTATTGTTCACATGTTTTAAATGTACTGAGGGCACTTCTCAGTAAAGACTAGGGTTTGTTAGCTCATACAATTTCAAATAAAGTCTAAATGTGTTGACTTAGGAGCTTTGCTTCTGATTTCTGTGGTATCTTAGGCTCATAATCTACTCTCTGCTCTAGTTTAATCTTATAGTCCTAGTTATAGACTAGGACAGCAAATAAAAGGAAAGAAGCATGTCTTGACATTGTTGTAATCGATTGAATTTATTGACCTCTGTCAAAGGACAGACCTTAATTCCTAAAACTCTGGACATCTTTATTTTTTGTAGTGCTTTCATTGCTCTCAAGATGAAAATTTTATGATTTAATGAACTAATAAATTAAATTAAGGCTTAAATATGGAAAAGATCATTTGTACGAAGAAAGTATGGAAAAATGTGGTAGAAAAAGAAATATGAAGAATGTGCTCCGAAGAAGTGCCGAAAGGGAACTCGGAAAAACATGCAAGAGCAGCAGCATTGTTTGTTCTGAATAGTGGCAGCAGGACTTCACATGCCTTGTATTTTGGGATACTGGATAGATAGAAGTCTGTGACCCCAGTAGACATGCTGTGCTTTTTTTCTTTGCCTTTGTTGCAGATTTACCTTTTTATTGCGGGTCTATTTATGGAGAGGGTCTGCTGCAGAGTCGTGCTCTCACTCAAGAAGGTTGCATGTCATGCTGTGGTTTCTTTTTGGATCAAGATCCTCCCTAGATGGAGGAACGTTGATAGTTTTTGAATGTCATAGACACCAAGGAAAATAACTGAGCGTATTGCTCACTCTCCCAGTGAAAAGGGATATTTTATTTTACCCATTTTGAAGAAACAAATCACTGGGGCCCAGGAAATAATTATCTCTGGCCTTACTTCTCCCTCACTTTAAACAGACAAAGATACTACACAAAATTGTTTTTAGTTATGTGTTCCTAGATACACCTTACAAATTGGTATGTGTTTGTTAAGGACTGGGATAACTCATAAGGCCTTCAAAAGAGCCTCCAAAGAAGAAGTAATAGGAATTTTAAAAGAAAGAAATTTAAAACAACTGCTGTTCCATGTAAATACTATTTCAGCAGTCCCAAACTGGGGTGTACTGGCCTGGGGAAATGGCTGCACTCTCTAAATAGATCTGCCCTAGGGCTGTAAGTCTATGAAACTAATTGAAGTCGCTGGATCTGCATCAATTTTATGATTGAATCTTAGTGCGTAATAACAGGGATACTCTTAATTTAGTGCATGGAATGAAAGTTAAAAGCAAATGAACTAAAATTGACAAAAGAAATAGAAGATTAAAGATGATTCTTGTTTCTTGGCTGTACAAGAAAATAAGTTACAAAAAAAAAAAGAAAAAAATACCTTTGTTTCTATTGCATGCCATAAAAACCTCATAGCAAAAATATTGCCTCTGATCCTAGTTTCTGTCTCATATGTTTCACTAACTGGTTATATTTAAGATTAATAATTAAAAAGTTGATTCTAGAGGCCCTTTCAGGTTAACTAGTTTTTTAAAAATAATGAAAAAATTTAATGTATTTGAAAGACAATAACTATTTTTGCTATTTAAAAAATGCTCAGCACAAATAAGTGTGCTTAAAAAAAAGATTATCTTCATCATGGTTTAATTAGGCTGCTGCAAAGTAGCTACTTGCTATAATATCTGATTTTTATCTCTTTTAAAACAAGACTTTATTTATTAAATTAACTGTTCTCCAGTTTAGAATTTACTGCTACTAATCAGCAAATCTTTTCATTCCCTTATTAAGATTCTTTTTACTGAGACATTAATGTCTTAAAACATCTTCATGTAACTTTTATTCTTCAATCTGAAATCCCAGCTGTGTGCAAGATAATAACAAGGTCTCATCTATTTTAGTAGGATCAAGATTTCATTCTAGCATAGCAAATAACAAGCTTTGTAGCTGAATGCATGAGGAAAGTACTCATATTTGTGACAAACTGTCTGTCTAACCTTTTTAAGAACAACTCAGTCTGAATGCACAGCATTATTAATGGGAACTGCTGTTTTACTTTTAATTTTAGATTCAGTACTAGCACACAGCAGCAAGAATTCAAGTGAACCCTCTTGCACCAGCAATCAAAGGAGTTATGACAGCAATAGCTGTGTTATTAATTGAAAGCTGATGTACTTTTATTCGGTCTTGGTAGCTTTCGTTCTCAAAGAATAAGGCATGTGCCAAAGGAGGGCTGTGGTCTCCCAGAGCCCAGACAAAGAGGAGACAATGTTGAAGGAATGACAGCGACTTTTCATACATAAAAGCTTTACAGAAGGCAAGAAGTTTCCATTGTGGCAATGCAGAAGATAGCTCATCTGAAGGGTATTTACAAGGGTGTAAATGATACCCCAAATCTAGTCCATTTACCATGTTTATGCATTAGTCTGAATGTGTTGCACCTTTGATGAGCTGACAAACCACAGTGAGTTTAAAAGAAGGGTCTTAGGCACCATTTGAGTCAACTTCTGTCACGTGTCTCCAGTTTGAGGTATTTGCAGGATCCAGCCTGGCTGTATCTCCTGAAATAGAAGCATCTAGTACCATCGTGACTACAGCACCAGTCATGATCTGAGAGAAGATTAATGATAGATTTCTGTTTTGGATATTGGCTTGAGTCTGGCAGCAAGGAATGGAAGAGGAGATCTTCCTTTGACTGGCTTGAGATGAGATCTCAAGGCCGTCAGTCACAACTGTGCAGGGAATGTAGACCTCTGCAGTGAGTTTCCTAAACAATAACCAAAAGCTTTCAAACAAATGAACACACAAAGAAAATATCCAGTTTTAGTAGAATATAAAGTAAGTTAATTAATGTTTTTAATACAGAAACTAGAGTGGAGTAGTAATAAAAGGGATTGTCAGTCAAGTTCCCCATGTCCACCGTGTCCTTGCAGAGAGACCATTGTCTCAGGTGTCTCAGTGGCTTTCTGACATGCAACAAAATTCACACCTCTGGAGACTTTTTGCAATGCCTTGGGCCCAGCAATGTCTCCAGTTCCTGTTTCTCTGAGTATTATCTTTGATGCTTTTGGAGTAGCAGGCTGTCTCCCTCTGTATGCTCTTCTGGTAGCCTTTCTTTCTTAGAAATCTCCTCTGTGTATCTGTGCAATTCCTACCAAAAAAAAAAAAAAAAAAAATTATCCCTCATCCTCCAGAGGGTTATATATGACCTCCAGTTCCCTTTTCAAGTAGTAGTGCTTACACTAAAAACAAACAAACAAACAAAAACAACAAAGAAAGGGTTCAGTCTGTCATAAGGCTGTTCATGCTAAAATCCTCAAAAAGGAAATTGGTCCTCCTACTTCTGTTGCCATGGCAATGAACATTTTTACAGAAAGCCACACTGTGGCTAAGAAATATATCGTATAGCAGTTCATACAAAGCAGTAGCATACTAGCCATTAACTTACTGACTCAAATTAACTGGCTGCCAACCCCAATATCCCTTTTCTGATGGTGACTAGTACCAGATGCTTCAGAGAAAGATGACAATAAATCAGTTTTAAACAATTATGCAACAAATTGTCCATAGAGAACTTTTTTAACTGCTTTCAGTTAGAGATTAGTTCATTACAAAAGTCAAGGGTTTGTGATTTTTTTTTTTTCTATTTCCATAGTTTTTCTCTGCAATGCAACTGCACATGTTCTCACCTGACATACAAATGCTTATTTGTCTTCAATTATCTTCTAAAATATTATTTCCAAAGTTGCCTGTGGCTGTAAGTTAGAATCAATAGTTTAACATTGTTTAAATTTTTAAAAAATCTGTTTCTCACAGATCAACATCTTTTTTGATGAGAGCTCTGTGTTTGTTATGTTATATATTATGTTTTGTTATGTTATATGTTATGTCTATACTGTATCTTACCTTACTTGCTTTTCTCACAAAACTACATAGCCCATATATTTTTATGTTTGCCTTGTATATATTTTGGTCTCTGTCTGTGTAAACTCTGACCATCTCCTCCAAGTGCAGCCATGTCTCTTAGGAATGAGATAAGAGCAGAATCTGAACTACAGTCTGGGCTGTACTGATTACTGTGATAATGATGTCACAGCAGCCTCAGTACTTATTTCTAACTTACCCACATAAAAACAAGGTGTGGGAGTGGAGTGTGTGGAAAGTCTGAAAGGAATGAAGAAGTAAAAAGTGCAAATGTAAAAAAGAAATAAAAATACTGACAATTACACCAGAATGTTCTGATCTAAAAATGGAGAAGAAATTCCCTTGTCTCAACACAGAAGAAAAGCACTGAAACAAGAAAAATCCACTTAGTAAACACAGTCAGTTTATATTGGAGAAGCTCTTGGCTCGCACAGTGGTTGGAAAGTGGTGCAGATCATCCAGTGGACTTTGGCAGTAAACCTGAGAAGCATTTAGACACTTTGCACCTTTTTGGATCCTAATAAACTAATGGTGTCTTCTGCAAGCAGCTGACTTACTTAAAGGACTAAGTGTAGTTCTTTTCTGAGTTAAAGACTAGATCATTAAAGCAGAAACAAGAACATATTTGGGGAACTTGAGAAAAACTAATGAACTATTTCTTGCCAGGGAGTTATCGCTAGTTCCAACTAAGATGCAATAATGGTTTCCCCCCACCCCACTTCTAACAGAAGTTGCTGTCACAATATTAATTACTCCCTTGTACATGAAACAAAAGCGTTTGAAATAAAAAATAAAGGAAATAAAAATAAAGGAAATCAAAATACTTTGTATCAAAAATATTACTAACAAGTCAGCTGTAATTCTGTTTTACACAAAGGATATTAAAATTTCAAGTAAAACCTGAATTCAAAATGGAGTGATAGGTTGATTAAAAAGAAACAAGTAAAAAGATACTGTGGGCTTGTTATTTGGATTCATGCCATAAACAGAATTTTATGTATTTACACAGCTGGGTTATGGAACATTTACCCTTTTCAGTACTTCAAAGATGTACCTTCTTGGCAAATATGAGTACATTAAATTATAAATTCAATCAAATAAATGACTTATGATTAAGCTAAATAAACAAGCATGCAAATAAAACACTAAACCTTTTTTAGAGGATTTTATATAAGTCCATCTTATTTTGCACATATTAATTTAAAACAAGTATTTTATGAACAAATTCCTGGGCAGGAATGCATTCTGGTGCAGACAGTTATAAAATAAATATGTCAGAAAAATTTACTGTAAGATGATTTACGGCTTGTAGTTCTTAGTATTTACCTTAGAAAACTAAGCTTCAATAGGTAAGATAAGAAAGTGAGCATGACTCATAAGGGCAAAAATATGATGCCTACTGTGCCCACTTGAAAGAGTGCAAATGTTTTTATACAGGATATGAAACACTTGATCAAAGACCAAGACCATAATCATGCACAAAAATGCATCCATGTATCTATTTCTAGAGTCCTAATACCACATCTTAACTGAGCAGAGTATGTCCTTTCTGAGCAGGGAAGAGATCTTGGGATAAAAAAAAGACATCTGAATCCCCTTCTCTGTTCATTTTGTAAAGGTAATTACGAACTGGTCCAAATCAAACTATCTCTGAATGCTGCTGTTAGTGCTATCCAAATTACAGGAGAGCAATTTTCTGAAAAATGGGCAGGGTCCTATTTTCACCAGAATAATATCCTACTAATATATCTGCCCAAAAGCCAAAATTATCTCTTCAGCTTGCTAAAGAATAATCTGCAGAAAATATCTAAGACACTTATGTATTTAAAATGACGTGGAGGGTGTGTGGAGCAGATAATTTTCACAGGAGCTGGTTTGAAGGGGAAAAACACACCCATAAGTGATCTTGCTGAAATCTAATTCATATTAGAGAACCATTTTCCAATGTCATTGCACAGTGCTTGTAGGGGGTGATGCCCTAGCAGAACCATGGTGCAGTCTGCTTTTAAATGCTTCATAATTGGGTCTTTATTCATTTCTTTGCAGGATTACTAGTAATTGCAGTGAGGCCCTCAATCGTTTGGTGGTGGCCTGCACATTGAGATCGAGCATCCAATTGAATCAAGGCAAACGTGCTTCAGCAGGGAATTACGAGGGAGAAATTGAACAGAAAAGAGATGGAATATTGTATTAATCGGGGGCAAGACTTTTCAGTAGAGGTCACTGTACATAATTCAGATCTAGTGACTAACAGCATACAGACTGAAGTGAATACGATAAATTGATGTGGGTGGTGCAATAATTGCAGGCTCAGAACAGCAGATACTGACAGAGGGTCTTTGAAGGGCAGAGGATCAAACAGAGGTTACCTTTAGGATTTACAGAGGATAAATTCCTGTGACCTTGGTGGCGGCAAAAGCACAGCTGTAAACCTGAACATGCGCCTAAAGCAAAAGAGTTCCAGAATACAAACTGGTCTTGGAAACAGCGTTAGACCAACTTAAATTGTTTCGTTTCCATTTTGATAAATATAATGAAGTTTCAAATTAAGAATCCTCCTCCTTTTTACTTATCCTATTAAGACTAGGACCACTGCACTCTATAATGACACAGTCAATTTCATCAGTGAGCAGTAATTATTGCTCCTACTTGCATGAGGGACCTCTGAGACTACCCCAGGTCATTCTTGAGGAGTGCTGTGGTCGGTTAAGCACTACAAGGGTCATCCTTCCTTCAGAACAAGCACTGAATTAAATCCTACCTTGCAACAGATACTGATGCTGTTTTCAGCTGAGACATAAAGCCAGGATCCAAGAGGTACAAACCCCATTTTAATTAGAAGTGAAGGTATTACTTTGAGCATCTCAATTAAGTCTCCTTTGTTAACTAAATCTGGCCCAAATTCTACCTGTTTAGTCATTATAGCACTTGTCAATATAGTTCCACTGTGTGCTGTCATTTTACAGGGCACTTTCTCCTTATAGAGGCAAATTAGACGTCAGTAAAATTAAAGTTTTTAAAACATTTGTTATTATTTCTACTAGTAAGAGGAAGCTCTGCCTAATTTTGACTGACAAAGTTCTAATGGACTTAAAGAATTTAAGTGGATATGAAATCAGTACCAAGTGAAAATCACCCTCATATAGTGGTATAAATACAAGACACTATAATAACTTCCTTAAAATTTTGTCTTTTATATCCATTCATTAATTTGATACCACTGAGAAAAAATACTTACATCATAAATATTTTTGTTAAATACACTTAATGTATTCTCAGAAACAGAGTAGCCCAGTTGATAAACCTGGGTTATTTCTACTCCTTTCAATCTGAGATTCTAATTCCTCTAAAACCTACAAGTTAGAATAAGAAAAACTTTGTAGTGCTCTGCTGCATGAATCTCCTATCCATAACAGACCACTTGCATAGATGCTAAAGGTGTTTCAGAAGTCATTGATTAACATTCCTAGCTGTTAATTTGAAAATGAATTCAAAACAGAGATGCATTGTAAACCAAATATATCCTCCCCTCTGTGATTTTGGTTTTCTTTTGATCATAACAATCAACTCACAATACTAACCTGAATCTTGTATCTTAGAGATGAAATTCACAAAATACCCACAAGTATTTCACAGAGCAATCAGTCCCTTAAGCCAAAATAAAGTCTCTCATGAAAGAAGAATTGAGCTAGTCAACTAATGTGTTTATAGCAGGATAATTTGGAATGGGAATTTATTATTGCAAAGCATTTTTGAAGTATAGCTCAACAAATATGTCAGTATTAAAACCTTTCTCTTAGTAAAGTGATCTCACACTTGTATGCCATTTTAGAATGATCTGGATTCTATAATATACATGTATCCCACAGTGGACTGTCAACATGACATGCATAATTAGAGGAAGAGAGGGAAACGAATTGACAGAGTAGTGAACCATGCCACAACTCACTGTTAGAAGCTGTTTGCTGCAGTAAAACCTATTTACTGCAGCTCCAGTACTGTGTTCAATTTCAGCACTCTTTATGCTATAAAGGTAGGCAGACTACAAGAGTTAAGGAAGAGTTATAAGAGCCAACATGGTGCAGAAAGCAATGGTCTGTAACCATACACAAAGAAAGCACTGGGGCAATGTTAAAAGGTAAATTGTTAACAGGGAAGGGACACCATAATAAGCATAGTGAAAAATAGCTGGATAGAGATAATAGATTGAAATTAAGACAAGAAAAATGTATTCTTTGTTTAAAATCTTCTTACTGGAGCTATATGAACATGTAGAATAATCTCGCATAAGAAATACTGGAAAAGTCATAACTTGGAGTGGTCAAAAAACTAGGAAGAATGTGACAATAAATGATTGTAGAGGAAGACAAATTATATATCCTACTGCTGCCAGAGCCCCTTTCCCCTTCCAGTTTCTATGAGTTGAAACCCACACAGATGCGTTGCTAAAAACATAGAAGGAAATTGATATTATACGAGCTCAGATAATTTTTACTTCCTGCTTTTCTCTTTCTGTGTCTTGAAGTAAACCTAGCGCAGGGTAAGTAAAAGTGGCTGAAAGTACAGTAACACAATCAGACTGAATAGGTCTGTCTCAAAGTTATACTAGGCTAAGACAGTAGTAGGACTTCTGAAGTGAAGTTTTTAAAATTATTATTTATTTAGGAGAGAGGGTGAGAAGATGAGGGCAATTCAAAGGGCAGGAAATATTTATATGAAAATAACTCCTCTCTGGTGCTTTGTCTTGATATACACTCTAATAGTACATGTATAACCTTGAAGATCATTGCCCAATGCCAAAGAATTCATTAGCTTCTGGACTGGAGCTATTTGTAAGTGGACGATCATACTGACACAGCAAAATTAATCATTAAGGTTATTATAATAAAGTTGTGAAGTCTTCAAAGATTCTTTCCCTACACTCCTGTGGCAATCATGAAAGTTATTGTTAAATGTGAATCAATGTGCCTTCTAAACATGGGTTCACATATTTAGTCTGCTCTTCACTCACAAGAACAATAACTGCAAGCAGAAAAGGATATTATGTCCCTATAGCATAAGGCTTATGAACATTCATATGGGCAGCCAATGCATAGGATATACTGGATTCATAAAAGTCCTTTTGTTCTCGAGAAAACATTAATTTTTGGTTTTAACCTGTTCAGTCTCAGGACAAAAGCCCTAGCAATAAGGGGTAAAGGCTTATGTCATGGGCATTGCTTCAAAGTCTCTGCTGCTCTTGCTCATTTGCTTGGGCAAAATTGGGTAAAACTCTTCAAGCAAGCACTCATTTCCTGTAAGACAGCTGTGGAGCCTGTATGGAGATAATTAACCACAAATGGAGGATTTTGTATAATTTCCTGGACTTCATTGCTTTAAATTTCCTCTAACTATTATAACATCCTCTGTGTTTCATGCTTTCTTTGATGCCATCATAAAATTATTCTAACAGGAGTCTTCTCTGATATCACCAAGGAATTCTTCTAACAGAAATGTGCTGAAAAAGTCAGGACACCTAGACATCTGGACATCTATTTACCTGCATATCCCAAGAAGAAGAAATAGTTTGGAAAGCCTTTTCACATTCACTTTAACAGACCACTCCTTTGTATATCCTTCTGCCTTTATACATGGCTGGGTTTTTTGTGATATCCTGAACCAATCCCTCCTTTGTGTTATGTTTCTCCTAATTATCAATTTGCTCATATCTAGTCCTAACTGCAGACTCTGAACTAACAGAATTATATTCCTCATATAAGGCTCTCTGTGATATGAATGCTGCAGCTGCATATGGCCCCTCTTTGCAGGGCTGCTGGCACTAATATGTCTGGTCAAAGAGAACAGAAGGGCAGTATGTCCAGAAAATCATCAATTAAATAAAAGAGAGGTTCTTATCTGCTGTACTCATTCTTTCAGGAGAGTGACAATGAGGTTTGCCATAGTTCTTTTGCAGCCACAGTGAGGGTATGAGCAGTAGGAAAACCCTAAGTTCACGGTAATCTAAAATACTGTAATGGAAAACACGACTGCAAGGCAGCATCAACCTTCTCCACCTAATTCCAAATAATGCTAGGATATGCCTGATCCCAAAAAAACAGGTTAATCGCATTTTCTCAGGAAATAACTTTGGTATCATCTGGGATAACAGTCTATTCTACTAGGAAAAAAATTCAATATAAACATAAGATAAAGGCCATTCTTCCTTTAAAAATACAGTAACAAAGGAAAAGCTTGAAGGCTCCTACTCCAAACTAGAACATAAGAATGAAGAAAGATCTTATTGAGCTTGAAAACTGCAAGGCAATAATTAGAAATCTGTTCTTATCTTCTCCAAGAATGTGAGGTGGGAATTTAAAACATTAAATCAAAGCAAAAAATAAAGTTTTCTGCGTGAACAAGAAAGTATATTTTTCCAAATCCTTGTTTGCATCCCTGCTCAGATAAATTTTGCACTCTTATCCTCTGCTCCCGCTATCTGAATGGCACATGTCACTGGTAGCAAAGGCAGAGGAAATTCAGTTGCTGACCTGGCAATGTCCAGAAAAAAATGCGACAAAATAATTTGGTTCTTTCCGGGATTGTCTGAAGTGCCTATCACTCCCTAAGAAACCTCCTTCAAAATTTATCTGATTAGGTCAAGGTGATCATTCCCTAGAGATGTTTTTAATTAAATCATAGCCCTCACACCCATTGGAAAACCTAAGCCACGCTCTTAGTTTATCAAACGCTTCTCATGATTGATGTAAACAATACACTAAAATCCCTCTTTAGGTCTGCCCTAATAGAGGTATTTGCACAGGAAACTGTTTCACTTGGCATACAGCAGGAGTACTGAAGAAATAACACACATGAGTTCTTATGAAAATGATGAGTACTGAACTAATGAAAAACACAAGCACATTTCCTATTCTTTTATTCCAGCACTAAGAATGTATACTGGCTGCACAAATTTAGCAGGGAGCCAAAAAAAGGAAAGTTTTATAAACAACCATTCACAGGATTTTTCTTTACCCCAGTGATGTGGCTGTTCCTAACATCCTAGTACACTGCTGAATGGGAAAATAATCTCTTCCAAAACACATAGTAAAAATCTTTCAAAGGTACATATGAGCATGACACACAAACCTGAATCTGCTGCAGATGATATAAGGCATAGCTATAAACCTGACAGGAAAACAGATACTGCTACTTTGTAGTTTGTCTCAAAGTTTAATGAAAGCGTAACATTTGTAGTAAATACCTTCCTGGATATACCCCTTTCCTACAAAAAAGAATATCAGTGATTCAAAAGAAGTTGGTACATGGTACAGGCCGAACCCTGTACACTTCCACCCCCATTTAAGGATGCTGCCTACAACTAAATAGAAGCAGCCTAACAAACAGTCTTACATATTCTTACATATTTGCATGGTATTCAAATACTTGCTATTTGACATATACAGTACAGATAAAAATCACAAGATTATACTTGTAGAGAGCAGCTCTTCCTCTTCTTGTATTAGATGGGCAAGCTTGGGGGATTTTTTTGAAATTGCAAATTAATAGCTGACTTTTCTCTTTCCTAACATTTTCTAAGCTGATTAATTCTGAGAACCAATTCCAGCAAAGGTATCAAGCCAGACTATATTAAGTGATAAGGATTACACTAATTCATCCACAGCATCTTGATAAACAATCTTTCAGTGATGGATGAGAAGAATTTAATTTCTACCAACTGCGGGCTGAATTCCTTCAGAGTTTTATGACCTACTGAAAAAGGTCTTGCATTCAGACACATAACCTCATTCCAGCAACCAAAGCAATCAAAATAACTTCTGCCTGATTACCAGCTGCAAATCTGCAAGCAGTAGTTTGTGCATTAGAAGTATTATATGATCAAATAATAATAGACTTATAGGGACACTTTAGATGGATTTTGATACCCCTTTTTCATGGATGTGGTCTCCTGTTCTTTTCTGAAAGTGCTTAGCATCTCCCAGGGTCTGCATCCTTATTAGGCCGTGACTCATCCTGAACTTCATCTAACTGGGAAAAATTACATGGAAGCAGTTTTATACAGAAGGAAATATGATTTTCCCCAACAGATAGGCAAACCTCAGAAAGACCATCTCAATCAACATAAACATTTTGCAAAAATGCTGCACTTCAGTTGTGATGAATTATCCAGTTGGAAAAAGGACCACTAAAAAAAAAAAAATAATCAGCTAATCTGGCCCCGTAAATTTTTGTACAATAAACATACAAAATAGCACATAATATGCATGTGTTTAATTCCTTATAACACTTACATTCCTATTATTTTCACTGAATTATCTTCAAATATATCTCTGTCTTACAAAATTAATTCTGTATGTATATTTAGTAAAATGTTTATATGTAGAAGTACTTCCTAGGGGTGGGATACATAATGTATACACATTTAGCTTATGTAGTCCAGCACTTTAAAATACTTTTTTCTCCTAAAAATGACTAATATATACACTAGGTATTTCAAACTAATCTCACTAATCTTCTTACCCATTGTCATTCCTAACAGGCAGATCTTCAAATCCTTTGGAAGGACAATATCAAACATTTAATTTCATTACAAGACCTGTTTTATTTGAAATCAAGTACTTTGGTGATGTTTCTCTTTCCAGAAATAAAAACCAGGAACCCTGTTTCCATTTTGCAACTGAGAATGGCATGACATTGAAAAATTCAGATGAAAGATATGGCAAGACATAATTACTTAAAGAGTACAAGTATATTTACTTTCAAGTAAGGACCCAAATGCTAACACTGTATTACCAGTAACAGATTTCTATACCATAAAAAAAAAAAAAAAGAAAAAAAAGAAAGAAAAAAAGTGCTTAAGAAATCCATCTAAATATCTAGTTACATGTAATTCTAATATCTAGTTACATGTAATTCTTCATTGTTTGTGTTTATTCCTTGTGAAAGTGAACTTGTATCTTTTAATATTTATAGGTAAAAAGTAGGTTTAAGTACATTTGCTGTTATGGAATGAGTTTTCAGGCTCTGTGATAGTATAACATCAGATGGCTTGGGCTGGAAAGTACCTTACAGATCACCTTAGACATCATCTCCAGGCCAGTTGCTCAAAGCCCCATCCAGCCTGATTTGAACACTTCCAGGAATGGGATAACCACAACTTCTATGGGCGACCTGCTCCAGTGTCTCGCTACTCTCAAAGTGAAAAAATGCCTCCTAATAGTTAGTCTAAAGCTATCCTCTTTCAGGCTGAAGCCATTACCCCTTGTCCTATCACTACATGCCCTTGTAAAAAAATCCCTGTCGAGCTTCCTTGTAAGTCTCCTTCAGGTACTGGAAAGCTGCAATAGGGTCAATCCAGAGCTTTCTCTTCTCCAGAAAGAAAAATTCTAACTATCTCAACCTTTCCTCATAGGAAAGGTACTCCATCCTTCTAATCATCTTCATTGCCCTCCTCTGGACTTCCTCCAACAGGTCAATGTCCTTCCTGTGCTGGGAATCTCAGATCTTTACTCAGTACTCCCTGTGTGGCTTCACAAGGGAAAAGTAGAGGGGAGAACCTTCTTTTGATGCAGCCTGGGATATGATTGGTTTCCTAGGCTGCAAGCTCACTTGGCTGGCTCATGTCCTCACTCAGCAGTGCCCCCAAGGCTTTATCAGCAGAACTTATCTCTACCCATTCATTCCCCAGCTCACGTCGGTATTGGGAGTTGCCCTGACCCAAGTGCAGGACCTTACACCATATGAATATCAACATGAATGTTTGTACTTCCACTGCAAAGCTACTTGCAGTGCTCTTTGCCTTGAACTCTCACTTCTAACTATGAATGTATGCAATCTCTTCTTTCGTTTGTTTCAAGCCTGAATCAAAATCTCGTACTTTTTCCTTCTTTCCTCCTCCATCTCCCAGTTGTCTGGAGCGTCTCTTCCAGGGGAATTATGTCATTACTTAGATGTATTAAAATGCATTAGTGAATTACCTTTATGCCAATTATTATGAAAATATGTTGGTTGAAAAGAACAAAGTTAAACACTAACTTCAGGAAGCTGTCAGGATTTCACAGGACTAAATCACTCATCCAAACTGTCTGTTAAATAAAAAATGCTGTGGCTAAGATTCATTAATTTTTTCATTAATGCTAGTAGCATCCCATTGAGTAGTTTCTGTAGCTTCTTGTATAATGAGCACAAAAAAGAGTCCTGCATTCAAACTAGGGCTTATATAAATGCAATGCTGCATGAAATCTCCACTCTGAAGCAGGGCAAAGAGTCAATGACATTAACATAGCACTGGTGACTCCTCTCCTTTGCAAATATTGCTGAAACAGCACTTTTCACAATGGATTTTATCTAAATTAACTTTATTTCACACTCAATTTGTTGTGCATAGTTTACCCTGTCTTTCATGCCAATTAACTTCCAGAAATGCTTCGTGTGCAAAATGAGGAAGATCTAAATGAATTAAATTGGAACTTAATTGTACTATGTGATAATAGCTACTTTGCAGTTTACACAGTGGTTGCCATTAATGCATGTGTGTTTTAATAAGTTGCATTTGTAATATATTCACCTCAAAATCATCTGGGAAGCCAAAGTAAGTAGCTGCTTCAAAAGTCTGAAATCTCTTCTGTTGTCATATTAGAGAGGGGAAAAAATTTACTTGATAAACAAGCAAAGATCCTAAATGTATCACTTTGAGAAGTTACATGATACCAAGTGGGAATGAAATCTCTTGTGATTGTCTTTCTGCTCATCATTAGTAAAGTCAATTAGTTAGCAGAATGCCCATTCCTTTTAGGTACATTACAAACACAACTGAGCATCATTAACTTGCCATGAATGTGATAACCTCAGATGTAAACAATATGTTTTTCAAATGCTAACTTAAATATTAGGAGACATTTTCCACTGGCCAGAATGTCAATCTAGTAGACAGAAATAATGGATATTTGTGTCAAGCTCCTCCACAAACTGAATCAAGTAATTTCTGAAATTTCTCACCACTAATACAGGAGGTAGGTGTGTGTGTGTGTGTGTGTGTGTGTATGTATACACACACACACACATATACCATAATGTCACCTGTACTTACATATATCTATACATATGTATATATGCATTGTCACAGAGATTAGTTAATTGTAAAAGTACTTTAAGAACTGTGGATGGACTGTTTGAAAAGAACTTGAGAAAGAGGTAGAGCCTCTCCAGGAACATTAAATAAACTTATGTGAATATGTGATCTTTATGAATGGTTTATAAATAGTAAGAATTCATTTGACCTAGAATAGCAGTATTTATTTTCGTGTGAACTCTTCCTAAATTTGTATGTGAGGATAATTTACTCCTGTAGGCACTGTAATTGTCCGCAACTACAATGAGATTGTTACACCCAATGCAATCCAATGTTTCTCATCACCTGGGGTACAATTTTAAGCACTCTAAGAAGAATATCTCTATGCCGCTTCTGGACCTCAAAGCGCTGGAAGAAGCACTGTCTACATCTCTTCTAAATATTGTGACTACAAAATGAAAATCAGCAGTCTTAGCCTTTTCTGGAATTTTGAATGCTCTGTGGAGAAGCATTTCATCTGGACCCCTGGAGCCAGAAGAATGACTTGTAGGAATCAGAAATGATGGAAACATGTATGACATCTCCGTCTCAGGTGCATCTTTTCTCTCTACCCTCCTCTGCTTGGAAAGAATGGAACCAAAAATGAATCAAGAATCACAAATCTTCTACTTCTAGCTGCCTTCTTACATGGCTAATATTCCAAAGGGAAAAGTCACATGACACTAAATTTAAACAATGCATTTGTAAAAATTATCTGTAGAATGGGACATATAACAACTATATAACTTGCAAATCTGCCTTTACCCTCTGTTTCATACTATATAATTTTAATGTGCTGAACAGATCAGCATTAAGACCTGATGATACAAGACAACAACTTCCTGGCAGGATTTCTGAAAAATGAGGTAAACTGTCTAAAAATTTAAAAAATTGTTATGTAAAATTTAGAAAAGTTCTTGCATTACCATTCTTGGAAAACAAATCTCTTTCACTGATGCAAAAGGAAGCAGCTTTGTGAAGTCCTTCACAATACAATGTGGAACTGAGACTGGCTGTTTTCTAATGGAATCCAGAGAAGCCAAATTAGGAATCTCTGTACAATTTCACAAGACTAAGAGGTATGCCCAGCATGATGTATCCACTCAGATATCTGCACTCTTGTGAAGAATAGTTGATGAAGTGTAACATGTTTGCCTGGAGGCATGACCCGTATCAGTGCTAATTTTTCAGATTTGAGGATCAGGGAGTAATTAGACAAGAAGGGGCATCATTAAAATGTAGCATGTTTTCCTTTTATTCTCATAATTTTCAGATGCATTTCTGTTGTTTAAAGAGGAGAGACAAGTCAGTGCATGCTGCATTATAAAAATTCTGAATTATGCTTTAAACCTTAGTGTACAGTGTTTCTCAAGACCAACTGCTATATCTAAGCAGTAGTTTCAACCAGTCTAGGAGATAGAAAAGGCAACGAGTTATATTCACTTTTCAGCAGTAGGAGAGGTTTTTCTGTGCTCCTTTAAGGATTTGCTGAAACAGAAGTGTATCTCATTTGCAGCCACAGTAATCAGCTTACCTTTAATCTTTTGTTTTCTTTATAAATAACAAAGATTTATTTGCTTTGAGCTGTCTAAAACCAGAGCTATCATAGATCATCCAAGAGCATTAATCTCTGTTCTTTACAACCTGATTTCTGAAAACTGAGAGCAATGCAGAGAAGTCAATGCAAGAAAGTCAAATAAACACATTTTTTCACAAATTCTGGGGTTGTTGTCACTATGTTAAGATGTGAGAAAAAAAATTTTTCTCCCAGGAAAAAAAATCAGTTCAAGAATAGTTTTGAAGTAGGTCTTTATTGATTCAGATGTCACCGAAAATCCATCACTACACAATTTGTTGGCAAATTGCTGTCCTTACTTAAAAGCCCTGTCACAAAATACTAAACACCAAGAAAGGATTAAAACAGCCAACCAGCAGAGCTGCTCACCATGCTGTTGAGTCTTAGAATTTGGCAATGCTGGTGGAATTAGGGCCTAAGCTTCAAACTGAACCAAACCAGATGTTGGCAAAACAGTTTGTATGTGCAAACCATAATTGGC
Source organism: Hirundo rustica (assembly GCF_015227805.2). Lineage (NCBI taxonomy): Eukaryota > Metazoa > Chordata > Aves > Passeriformes > Hirundinidae > Hirundo > Hirundo rustica. The sequence goes on along the minus strand of NC_053455.1, from coordinate 43,730,347 downwards.
TTCTTAATTTCTTGCTTTCTGTAGTTGGAATGTTAATTAATGTAGCTATGATTAATAACAGGATGGCTAATTGTTATCTTTCCTTCTCTGTAAATGTCCTTTTTTATTTAAAGATAGTGTTTTGTTTAATTTGCATTGTATGTTTCTGAAGTCCTGATTTATTTGTCCCCACAAATTGCTTATTAGAAATGCATGACAAAGTGATAATTACAGTCAGATGTGGGAAAAGCATGTCACATGTTCAAGAGGATTATTTAAATCTGTTACTGAGTACGTCAGCGTAGTTTGTACAAATGGAAATTTCAGGTAGAGACTCAATAATGTCAACAAAATGAAAAAAAAAATGAAAGCTGTGAATCCTGTATAAGGGCCATAGACAGGCTAACTGACAAGGAGTTAAGACCTTTACAGTTAAGACCATGTAATCTACCAGAGGGAGACAATAAATTTCAGCTGTCTGAAACCAATATATCTGAACATCATAAGCTTAATATTGCAGCAAACTAATCAGAAAGCCAGGTGCTACACATCTTATATTAACTTTTCCATGAATTAACAGAGGCTTTAGAGTCTCAGAATCACCTAAATCACATGAAACAATAGTATTATAGTTCTGGAGTGGTAAGTGTTTTTCTCTCCCATGATGTTGGTTTTATAAAGCTGGTAAGTGCCCTCTGGATTTAATCTTTCAATTCCTTTAATGTGTTGAATATTGAGAAGATCCATTTATTCCATTGAGATCTAATGGAACATCCAAGTTGTTTTTGTTTCTGTGTTTAGATTTTTGTTTTGCTTTGGTTTATTTGGCTTTTTAATTTGTTTTGGGTTTTTGTTGGAAATAAAACTATATCCTTTGAACTTTCCCAAATCGCTTCGTTTGTCACACTGGATCGTGATACTACCTGAAAAGCAGGTGACATTGTAAATTCTCCTTTCACTATGGTATGTGATGGGGGACAAGCATTAGCATTATTTTGATGATGTTAAAGCTGCACCATGAGATCTTGCTCCTATAGTTGGACTCTTAGTAGTTCCTACAGGTTGAAGCTATAGTAGATCTTTGCTCACAAAGTACTGACAGCTATTTTTTGTCATTCACAAGGGACAACAGTTGGTCAGCTTGACAGACTGACCTTTGAAACCATACAAACACGTAAATTGTGATCTCAGGATTCTTCTGAGCCTTTACTCCAATGGATTTTTAAATTGTTCTTCATTATCTCAAAATATTCTCATGCATTTTATGATATTTTTAAGGGCTCTTCTCAAGACAATCATTCTTCCTGAAATTCTGGTATGCAGTGTATTGTGTAAATATATATTTAACATTTTTTACAAGGCCCAGTATTTTTTCCTGACAAGATCTTGAGCTAATTTTTGAGGAACTTCTTTCATATTGGCAAACTTACTTCTTTTACTGGGAAACATATGATGGATGTAGTTTGACAGACAGGCTGCGATGGCAATGGTACAGTAATAGAAGATCCTATTCTAAGGAGAAGTTTACCTGTCCCTGCTTGGAAGGACAATTTTGGGGTGAGTAGTGTGTGTTATTCTATAAGGTTACTGCAGTATATTATTCAGATTAGAGTCAGTATTTTAATAAGCAGAAAAATAAGTGTTTGTGGTTTTGCCATTGACATTTGCTGAATGACTTTTAAGACAAAAGCCCATACCACTTGTCAGTATGGAAGATGAGTTATCACTTTTCATAAACAAGACAGCGGTGACTCTAGATATGATGGTCTTGTTCCAACACAGGCAATCATATTCCATTTTCTTCAAATTTAACATGGTTTCCAGTAGGTCTGATGCATTTTCAAATATCCTCTAAGCTGATGACTAGAGTTTCTGCATGCTATGGAATAAGTAATATGGTCTACCTGACACAGGGATATATTTCAGCTATAGAAAATTGACCTGTTAAACACCCACAGAAAAAACCCCAAACCACCTATCATTAAAAGCTCACTATTCTCTGCTCTAGGTAACTGCAGTAACCATGGTACTGATCTACACATAACACTAAAGGTACAGTACAATAATCCCTGTGGAATGGCAAATGTAGAATTTTAATGATTCCTGCTTTATTTAGGTTGTAAAGTGCTTTGGGAAAGGTATCCTTCAAGATGAAAGCAAGTACAGATATATAAGCTGTTGCTATTATGCTTTGAATTAATCACTACTTGCTTTCCCCTCCAGAGTGATGCAGAAAAACATCTTAGCATCTATTTTACTTGCAGCTTGAAAAAGAAAAAGGGCTTTCCTCTCATAAAATAGGATAAAGCGAAGAAAAATATAAAGCTCCTTCAAACCTGAAAGAAAGAAAATCAGTTTCCAGTTGATATATATAGCTTTCATCCTGCATTTCTTGAGATTGATATTCATCTGAAGGAAAGAAAATGACCTATGAAATAAAATCGAGTCCTTGGTTATTAAATACTTGCTTGGTTATTAAATACCAGATGGATTCTGAATGGATAATGTGTGTAAGCCCCTGAAGCAGGGGAGCTCAGGAGACAAAACCTACCACCCACTTAACACTCCTAGTGTGAATGAGACACTATCATAATGCACAATAATCATGCTATGCAGACTCTTTTTTAATTAAACTTAGGTGTATGAGGAGCAATACACTTAAACAAAATAAAGGCAGAAAAAAATTAAAAATGGGCAGGATAATATATTTATGTAAAGGACAATAATGCTTACATATAGAGACACTTAAAATTCACATTTTTAAATAACTTAATGGGGATCCTGTTTCCAGTGTGCAGTGGCACACACATACAGTTACAAGCATGTATCAGTGATCAATGGGATGCAAATCAGCCTTTGTTTATTTGATTTCTGTCTCAGAAAATAAAATTAGAATAATAGAAAATAAGGAATTATCATTAAGGCCAGAGAGACATCATGTTTTTCTTACATGTCAAAGAGTACAGACAGAGTAGTCTTGTGCACAACATTTTGTTTCTCCTTTATTGCAGACTTCTGCATGTCCTGCATTCTACAGAGGTGAGATAGACTAACCACGGCTTCATGTAATGATTTGATTTGGAAAGCACCTTTAATGATCATCAGGTCCAACCACCCTGCAATGAGCAGGAACAGCTTCAACTTGGTCTCTTTGCTCAGGGGTCCATCCAACCTGATTTTGAACAGTTCCATTGATGGGGCATCCACTACTTCTCTGGGAAACTTATTCCAGCCTCTCACCACCCTCATCATTTTAAAAAAAAAAAAAAAAAAAAAAAAAAAAAAAAAAAAAAGAAAAAAAAAAAAGAAAAAAAAAAAAAGAAAAAGTATATATATATATATATGTATATATATATAAAATTCCTTGTATCCAGTAGAAATATGCTTTCTTTCAGTTTAAAACCATTGCCCCTTGTGCTGTCACTACAGGGCTTGGTAAAATGTTTTTCTTCTTCTTCCTAGTAAGCCTCCTTTTTATATTGAAAGTCCACAGTGCAGTGTCACCCGAGTTTTCTCTTCCCTATTTTAAATAATCTGAACTGTCTCATCCTTTCTTCATAGAACAAGTGTTACTATCCTCTGATAATTTTTGTGGATCTCCTCTTTAGGTACTGTAACAGGTGCTGGGGACCCAGTAATGCATGTATGTTACCTTGATCATAGCGGAGAAGATCTAGTAGTACTTTATAGAATCTCCTGCTTAACACTTGTGGAAAAAAGAAAAGTGCTTTTTGTTATTACCCACTCTGCTGAGAAAAGCTGTTCACCTCTGCTGTAGTATCCAGAAGCCTAGGATTTACAGGAATTACTGGGGGCATAGGAACACAAGCCAAAGTCTGAAGAGATTCTGTATTATCTTATCTGATAACTTTAGAAAGTCACTGTGATTTCAGACCACTTCTTTGACTCATTTGAGACCAGTGAGTCTAGTTACAGAAAACAGGTTGCCATGGAGTCTGAACTATACCACATCCTCTTTCACAGCACCCATCAATTATTCTTGAAGTAAGGGGGGCACAGAAAAATGCCTCTCTTTAGATTTTTTTCTTCTATTCTTTGGGTATTGTAACATCTGTATGTGATATGTACCATATGCAACACAGTCTGGGAAGTGGAATTATTTAGTCTGGGGTTTAGCCTGGAGAACGAGATGCACAGTGAGGACCTTATCACTCTTTACAACTGCCTGAATGGAGGTTGTAGTGAGGTGGGGGTCAGCCTCTTCTGCTATGTCTCGAGTGAAAGGATGAAAGCAAATGGTCTCAAATTGCACCAAGGAAGGCTCAGATTAGACAACAGATTAAAAAAAAAAATAAATATATATATATATATATATATCAATATCACTGAAAGAGTGGTTAGGCACTGGAATAAGTTGTTCAGGGAGGTGGTGTAGTTACTGTCTCCAGAAGTGTTCAAAAGATGTCTGGATGTGGCACTTGAGGATATTATAAGGTTTAGGGGCATTTATGGCAGTGCTGAGTTGATGATCCTGAAGGTCTCTTCCAGTCTTTAGGATTCTGTGACATAAATATATGTGTCGCTAAGATGTTAGCAGCTTTGGAGCTTTCAGCTATCTGAGAATTTCTTCTCTGAAGAAGGTTCTATCAGCAGGTGGCTTTCAAGATGTGCTGAAGAACAGATGATCCTGTCTTCGATTTTATCTGGGACATGGACCTTGAAATGTAGGTCAACCAACCAGTGATGAAAGAACAATCATAAAGTAAATACAGCAGTGGAAACTAATTTGCTGTAGTTACATCAATGAAGAACACATGAACTGTGGCCTGCCGCACAGGTATATTTGTTGTACTTCCTGCAAAGTTATAGCAGAATCAGAATTTCTGTCTGACTTTCTAAACGGGCCTCACTCCCCACGGTCCTGGGTTCCACTTAGATGACACTCTTTAAAGGTAGCTTAGACACTTCACACTCTGTGCACAGTGCAGGAGTGCACTGAAATTGCCAGTTCAGTACACAATCCTGGCTGACTGTAAACACTTTGCCTCTTACTAATGTCTTTATCCCTTCTTGAGAGATTAAACATGGGAATGAGTATGTTATTTAGTACAGTAAAGCCAGAGCTGGCTGTTAAATTAACAAAGCAACTAATCCAAGAGTCCCATAAAAGCTGTTTATCTCTGCTTTTCACGCAACTGAACTCCAGCTAGTGTGAGTTTGGCCACATCCATTCCATGCTGCTCCATGGACACTGCACAAATACTGTATAGCTATAGATGTTACTGTATTAATTTGATTTTTCCCTTCCCCAGCTAATAATTTAAAGCAGCAGCTGGTAATTTAATATATATTTATTTCCCTCTTTGCCTCCTTTACCTTTAAATAATCACTCTCCACTACTTCCAAGAGATGTGTCAATGTGTCTTAAGTACTTTTTCATAAAGCTAAATCCTTTTTTTGCTGCTAAGCAAGCCTAATATTATGTTTTCCTAGATTTTGGGATGCCTCAAAAACCCAGAGATGCTTTATCCAAAACTACACTTAAACCTGAACACTAGATTTTTTAAATCATGTATCAATTATTTTCATGCTATTTTGATCTTCCATCTGAAGGAAAGAGGCAAAAGACAGACACTTGCCTAAAAGAGGTTTCTACTGAGAAGTGGAAAAGAAGGAACTGAAAAGATGACAGTCATCTCTCTGTCTCCTCATTAGCAGCCATAATTTGATAACAAAAGACACAATAGTCAGAGTGAACATCTAAATGCAGACTCAAGTATGAATGACAAAGCAAATCTATTCTCAAAGATGCCAGTATTGCCTCTTTGAAGTGACTTTTCGTGATTTCAACCTTCTGGGTTAAATCCTCAGTTGCCGAATATTGATGTAATTTCATTGACTCTAACGGAGTCAAACTGAATTAGATGAGCCGGGGATCTGAATGTCTGTCACAGTTTACTGAACCAGATTTCTTGTGCTAAAAATTGCTTTTTTATTTTCATAAAGATGTCATGCCTAGCAGGAAATCTCCGTTCTTGCACAGGAGACTTTGTGAGTGTTTCTCAGGTATTTGCTGTCTTGCTGAAGCTGGTTGATGCCTTGTTAAACAGTGCATGAAACCGGCTGGACAAGTGAACACAGTGAGCACAAGGGAGAATTTTCATCGCATCGTCACAGCTTGCTTGCTTTCTAACGTAACAAACTCCACACTTCCCAGACAGCTCCCCCAGAGAACTGCACGTCCAGAATCCTTTAAACATCAAAACTCTGAAGGAAGAAAGATAAGCTATTTACCCTAAAAAATAATGGCCCCAGTAGAGTAACTCCCAAAGACTTGGGCCTGTATCTGCAAGATGAAAAATTAAGCTCTTACTCCAATAATATTAGTTCCTGGCTGTATAGTCCACCTCTTTCTGAGGCAGTCATGTTTCTATCGTATCAAGAAAGGTCTCCATTAAGGACTTTGCAGGTGTTTGAGGTTAATTGTGAAAATGTCAGCAGGAAAACTGAGTAACCCAATCAGAGAGGGCTTATTTTTGTAGTGGTTAAATGGACCTTAATGGTAGTTTACCTGGAAAAGAAAGAAAAATGTTATGTTATCAGCTTTTGTTACTTTGTAAATAATGTCACAATATTTAATGTCCAAACACAACAATTATTTGAGATTCTCACATCTTTTTTCCTTTTATCTTTTTATTTTCTCCTCATTGTGCTTGCAGAAAATAATCCTGAGAGAACATTTAATCCAAGTGGACTTGAAGACTCCAAACTAATAATCTAAAGCGAATCATAAAGACATGATTATTTTAAACCTCTTTTAGAAACTAACTTCTCTTTCATACCTCCTCAAGAAAAAGAACCCCCAAACCCCAAAAACGCAAGCCAATTTATTAAAACTTGATCCAGGACATTTGAATGCTTGGCTTCTTTTCATCCCAGATTAAAGGGTGTTCCTTCAATTCTATATAATGACTGGGCTTTTATGACACCCTCAGAATTTCTTGCGTAAAGTTTTTTAAAAGACTTCATGGCTGAAATGTATTTGGACTGTTCTGATCATCCAGCATACTTTGATTTCTTCTACTTTGTAGAATTCATCAGCTAAAACTCAGAGCACAGAGGGAGGGCAGTGGATCGTCATTTAGAAAACAGACTGCAAAGACTAGTTTTAGGTTCCTTTCCACAGACAGGATCCAGTTCTGTTTAAGTAATGCATATCTTAGAAACCAAGCTGTAAAGTATGGAAATACCAGTAAAATCTCTTTGTTGAGTTTTCCAATGCAAACCCAAGTCCGCTTAATAGGAGAAAATAGGAACAGTTTGGAATATTTTGTTTTAGACAGATCCTTAAGTAGTACATCAGTACTTCTACTTTTACAATTCACTGTGGGAATTTTGATTTTGACAGATGAGCTTGGCCTAGGCAGTGCCCTTGATGCGGTTACCTGTTATTTACAAGTGGCAAGTCTCTACAGATTTTCTCAGCAGATGTCAGCCACAAAAATCGCAGCTGCTTAGACAACTTGCTTGTGCCCCTTTCCCTGTCCCCAGACACCATCCCCAGGGCTCACAGTGAGTGCATATAGTACCATCCGTGATGCAGGTGCAGTGCACGTTTTCAGGTAACTATCCGTGATTTATAGAAGCCAGACAGACGGGAATGCACTGCGTTCTTTTTGCCTTGTCCAAATCATGAAAACCATCAGGATGGCTTCCTAATCCGGTCCCTGGAACTCCTCCTTATCTCACTTTTTTAAAGGGGCGGGTGTGTGGTGCTGTGTGACCCCTGCTGCAGGATAATTGCTTGTTGCTGCGTGAGCATCACAAATCCAACCACAGGGACGGAGCTCAGCACTTCCTCCAAGGGAACTGCCGGCCTCTGCTCCTGTACCTCAAGGAGCAGATCAGCTTTTCAGCCACAGAGGCAATGAAATAAGAAACTGTTCTTAATTTTACAAGGACAACATGATCTTACTCATCAGCTAACTACGACAGCATATAAGCTCCCTTTCTTCACCTAGAAGAAAAGCATTTACTCAAACTATTAATCATTGTTAATATGAAGAACCAGACTAACTATAATGGATGAAAGTGACATAGCAAGCTCTAAAAAGTGAGAAAACTGCATCATAAAGACAAGAGAAGCAGATCTTTCTTGCTTTATGAAACTGTTCATAATTCAAAAAATTTATTTGTTTCTCCAAGCTATTTCAGACAAATGAACTGTAGTGGAACTGCTAGATGTTAATTTTATCCATCAGCAAGATCTTCCTAGAAAAACTATACATCTCCTAACAGTCATCTGAGGCAAGAATATTTTAAAAACATTCAGAATAACATCCATTCCTTAAGAGACAACTGTGGTTTAAGATTAATTATTTACATTTCTCATTATTTGTTCCTCATCCTCTCCTTTCAAAAGTTCTACTTATTTGAATACAGATCAGAAATGGTATTTTGTGAGTTATTGACCAGTCTGATAATTCTAAACATAAACTGCAAGAGCTTCACAAACTAAAAATTATTTATCCAATGCAGAAATACAGGTACTTTATGACCAGAGAGAAAAGTCTGAAACCCATCAGCTAATTTATAGAATGATTACTCTCCATAAGTTTCTTTGGATTATCAAATGAGTATTTTAGTCTCAGAAATATATGCAATTTTAAGTAACTATATATATGTATTTTATATGTAGATATGTATGTATATGAGTTTATGCACATAAATGGAATGAACTTTTAAACTTTATTTAAACTCTGTTTTCAATGAATAACTTAAACCTTCCCTGATCAAGCATACTGGCAAATCACTGACTGTATATTCAGCTTCAGAAAGAAATTGCAAATTGAGAATTCATGCATGATTTTATCTTCTTGGCTATCAGTGAATGCTTAAAAAACCCTCCTAATCCTTCAAGAAAGAACTGCAGAAATCAAAGTTGTTCTTCCTTACAGAACTACAACTGATACTTTGGTAGCTTTTAATGTAAAAAGTAACAAATCTGATAGAGAAAGAGAGGTGGGAAAAATACTAAATAAGGATAAACCAATATGCTGAAAAACACTAACAGTCCTATCAGAATTGATAAGGGCTCTAGAGTAAAATGCAGGAATTCTGCAAAATGAGGAAGCAAACATAGGATAATATGGATATTATATTTTCTCATAACTGTAATAGTTCTTATGTTTATGAGATATCAACTATACATATTTTTAACTGACTTTTATTGAATGAAGTAATGCACTTCAAATCTCACTTGTTTTTTCAGATTCATATCAAAGTATCTCTAACCAAAATATTTATTTAGGAGGTGGAACAAATACTTTCTATTAATTTCCTTTATTTTATCAGAATTAGCATTTCTTCTGATAGTATGTTCATAAACTCCACATTTATAAACTAGTCTTAACACTTATAATAAACTACAGTAACATTTTGTAAATAATCCTTACAATGGTATCTGAAAATACCATCCAAAACTGAAAAAAAGTCACTTTTGCTGGTACTTAATGACTATACTGGTATTCTAAAGGCCATCTTTTATTTCCTCCCAGAGATGATATAATTTTCTATGCTGAAAATCACTAAATATTTTTGAACCTAAACACAGAATAGTGGTTAAAAAAGAAACATGAAAAAGAAACTTTCATCACCTGAAAAAGAACCTTCATCACAGTTCCTTGTTACAGGTGCAATTCAGAGTTATGAAGGTCAGAGGTAGCTGGTCCATTGACCTCACGATCCATTTCTTTCCTAAATGTTTCCTTTCTTGCAGCTTGCCAAACTGTTTGTTTATGGTAAAAAAAGACAAATTACATATTTATGCTTTCTTGCCCTCTGAGTTTAGCAGTCCATGAAGTACAGTTCCCCCATTCCTGACCACTCCAAAGAGCTGAATCTATTACCCACTGAATTGATTACTCATTGATCTTCCTGTCCCTGTTCCTTATCCAGCAGCAGGAAGACAGAAAATAACCCCCTCTGTAACTCTGTATGTGGCACATGCAATAAGCTGTGAAGCTGAGACCGTACTGGTGAAATGATAACTGGATGGCCAGGGAAATTATGCTCTTTAAGTATTTTTCATAGATTGATACCTACAAGCCCTAAATTCTCACGACTGGAGGGCATACAGCCATCTCCTGGCAGTATTTCATAGGAACAGATCATGTACACCTCTTCCTAGGTGAAACAAGGTGCCTAAAAATATCTGTTTGAATATAAATGTAAAAATATCTTGTTTGAAAACTATGTGAAGACATTTATTGTTTTGTAAATGGATTCTGCAAAATCATTTCCAGTTTACAGATTGTTTCCAGTCAGCTGAATGTGAATGTGAGCAGTGTCACTAGGTACAAGGTCAGCATAACTTATTGGTACAATCTTTGAGAATTGACTTTCATTTTCAAAATATTCACACTAATACTGATTTCAAAATGCAGTTTCTGAAAATATCCTTCATTGCCTTCTTTCCTCTTCCTGGTTGCACTTGCCATAGTAACTTCATTAGCTGTCAAATTTGCAAAAAACAGCATTAAACAAAAACTAATGGCAAAAGATGTGGCAAAAATTAAGACAAAGTTCACAGAAAAATATACTGTACTAAAAAGTAGAAGTATTGCCTACTATTGGTTTTCAGCAATTAACAGAAGCCTGTCAAGGTCAGTCTGAATTGCTCAGTGATTTACTGGACTTTGGTTGTTTCCCTTTGTTTCTCTAAGACACTCTTTAATTTATGGTCAGTATGGGGAATTCGTGGCCAATCCCAAAACTCTTTTTTGTTCTGAACTGGAGTTGATATTAAATATATGTAGGAGGCATAAAAGCATGTTTCTGCATAATTGGGGTGATGCTGTATAAAACTGCAAAACATGGTCAGAGGGATTAATTAAGCTAATATGCAACAGTGACTCCTGTTTGTGCTCTCTGCTGTGAATCCCGCTGTTGTAAAATGTTGGAATTTTTTTAAAACATCAAACAGTAAGAGAATAAAAGCTATGATTTGACATGCATAGATCTCAGCTTAATTGTAGTTGTTATCACCACAGTTGCCAAGAAATCTCTCTTAGAGGTCACTGTGGCTGCTGCAGGGATAATTTCACTCTTTATAGAGGCCAGTAGACCCTTTACAAGATGCGCACCAACTGACTGCAGTAACACAGCATCTACCTGGTTTCCTCAACGTATAACTTGCAGCATCTTATCTGCTGTAATGTGCAGCAGATTAACAGCCTGAAAAATGAGCCATGTACCCAGTTGAGGAGGGAAAAATAATTGATGGTTGGAACCATAACCAAAAGGAAGTAGTTTTTCCTCATCAGGTCACTCAGATTCACAAAGCTGTCAGGAAAGAAAAAATCTATAATTTTAAGGAGGAAATGATGGCGTGCTCTCATAAAGGAATAATGTTCTTCCACTCTTTGTGGTGATAGTATGGCATACCTGGGTAGGAATGAGAAAGGTGTTATTTTATTTACTTCCCAATGGGAAAAAATCTTGAGTTTTTAAAATTATTATTTTTCCCAAATTTTTGGGCACTCTTAGTCAATTTTTTTATGCTGATTCAGAACATTTTAGTGTCACCCTAATGAACAGACAGTTCAAGTAAGAAGATATAAAATAATCTTTATGTTAAATATCCACTACTCAGAAACATTATCCACCTGAGAAAACATAGGAGTGAGAATGAAGTATGTTTACCTGTGTATTGCTGTCAAGACTTCTTGTGGAGCCAGTCTAACTGAAAAGGTACATTCCATTTAAAAATGTTTAATTTCACCCTGTTCAGTTAATTTAGCTTAGAAGTTACCATTAAACAGCTGATGAAATATTAATTAGGAATGGCTTTCAATAAGGTTAGGTTGATATTCACAGAAAGTATTTCTTCCTGACATTTCAACTGACTTCCTGCTTTGCATATTATAAAAGTTTAAGATTCACACATGAATGCAGTGATTCCAACAGTAATACTTACCATATTTAACTTTTATGTTTATATGAATGCACAGTAAGAAACAGTCTATGCACAAGATATAAGTGAAACAAGGTGAAACAAGATCAACTCCAAATTACAGAGTCGTATTAGGTGCAACACATTGACCACACATAGGCAAACTGGGAAGGACTGAGCAGTAAGATGTTGCTCTTGGTTTTTACAGATAACAAAGTTACACTCGATACATTTCTAATGCTGCCCATTCACATAATCCTGATTAGCCACTGATGGACGAAAAGGTGCTTTTATTTGAGCTGGCTATGGAAAAGTGATATCTACTAGAAAAATAGGCGAGGTGTTTGTTGCAACTTTTTCTTTTTTTGGTGTGTTTCTTGGAGAAGAAATAGACTACTAAATTTTATTATTTAATTGACAACATATACGAAAATATTTCTCCTTTACGTTCCTCAAGGGAGCCTAAAGTCTAAAAGGCATATACTGAGAAGACACAGAAGTTACAGTAATTAGCACTAAAAAAAAATTAACATGCACTCAGGACATAGTCCAAATAGGAATGATGGCTTCCATGACTGGCATGCATATTGTGTGTATTGCACTGCGCAAAGACATGAGCTTACCAGCAAATGGACATTTGATGTGACAAAGCACATGGAAAAGCTCTGTCCTCTGTCAGCCCAGCTCCTAAGCCCTCCCTTGGCCCATCCCTGATGTGTACTGAACAGCCGAAGGTTATAAAATGTTCTTAGCTATGGCTTGACGCATCCTCTTTTGCATCAGGCAAAAAATTTATTTTAAATAAAATCTTTATCTAAAACTTGTGTTCATTGTCTGCAGCTGCGCAAAGATCTGGCCTTGCCCCTTTGTCTGTGCCTCAGCTTCTGATTACTGCATTACATTTTGTCTGACAAATACAGTCTTACACTATTAAATCTCCGAGTGCTGATGCTCTGAGTAATTCTGCTCTTTAGCCCCTTTGGCAAAACCTTACCTCCTTCCATAATTTCCCCTTTAGTTTTCCTTTGTCCAGTGCCTTGAACATGAATTCATATTAGTATCTTTTCCACCTAAGACGTGCATTCACTTCAGCATCAAAACGAGGCACCACTCTTTTAGTTAAGTTTTAAAAATAGAGCTCCATTTCTGAGTCCTGCTCAGGGTTTGGATAGCAGGCACGATGGTGATACAGACAACAACCATTAGAAACAGGGCTGCAAAATTTTTGTGCAAATTTCCTCTTCCACTATGACAATTTTTTAGAATGGATCTCAAGATTCCTGCCACCTCTTTTGCGTGTCTTTATCTCAGCATTTCTGTATATTTTCTGTGTTTGGGTCAGGCCTTTCAACTTGTAAGGCACGTTTAGTAGCTTAATTCCAAATGGAGTACCTTAGCTTTAGAGAGTGGCTGATCAATAGTTCAATCAGTGATAGATACTGTTTGTAATTCCCTCTGTGCTGCTGCACCATTTCTTTAACTTTGGATGCTGCAGATCCAGGGTCAAACTGGGGCCATGCTGAGACATGAGCCAATGAGGAAGAAAGCAAGTATACCTGGCTGCTGAATGCCCTTGGAGCTGCCAGATGAAACAAACAGGGTGTGTAAATCCACACATCTATGCTTATACTCCCATTCTGCCTCAGGAGCAATTTATTTGTATATAAAGATCAAGAAGTGGTTTTCATGAGAAAGAAGCTTTCAGAAGGAGTAGCAAGAAGAGTGACAGTGTTAAAGGAAATTTAAATGTATTTCTTCAGTTCCTCTGAACTGAAAAACTGGAACTCACAGTTTATTTTCCACCAAGGCGCTGTATGATTTACTGAGTCTAATTTTGGAGCTGTTTACATTTTATTTTAGTTGATTAGTGGGAGCTAATGAAATATCTCTGCAGCAATCTTATTTCTGTGGAAGCATTTATTGATATTCACCAGGTAATTTATGCTAATGCAGAAAACATTTACTGCTGTTCTCTTCCAACACTAGCACTTACAGATGTTTTGTCAATCACTTAAAAACACAACCTGTACAACTAGATTACTTAAATGTTTTAATTAGTACTGTTGCTGAGAAACAATGGTGAACAGCAGAATATATTTTTGCATGACTAGTTGTAATAAATAGCTCAATAAACAAAAATCACACCTATGCCTGCAATAATACAAAGAAAACAATAATCTTCAATGGATCTGATTTCCACCAGGCTAGGTCCTGATATACAGTATAGTGTCTATAGTAAAATTATTGAAAGCAATGTGAGGTGTCTTGGATGGGAGAAGGACAAACTTTTAAATCTTGACACCTCAAAAAAGAAATCAGTATTCATTTATTTGGTTTGGTTTTGCTCATAACAGAATCAAATATTATTTTATACTACACATTTTTTCCTCTCTTTTAATTTAACTGCCTTTGTAGGTCCAGTCAGACTGCTCGCATGGTAGAATTAATCAGTAGTGAGTTAATTACAAACATGGATTTAGTAATTGCTTCTTTGCTGGAATTTAATATTTGCCTTCCAGTAATCTAGCAAGGAAGTCAGCACTGCATTGTTCAGCATAGTTCCAAGGGATAAAGAAGAGTTTCATAACTACTGTATTTTTAGTCTTTTGGATGACTGAAGGATGTACTACAAACACTGCTGGAGTAAAAATCTTGTAATTTTTCTACAAGGCCAGTCACAATTTTAATCTGTTTATCTGATTGGAATCCCTCCAAATATTTTTGCAGGTATTCTGCAAATACCTGTCTATTTTTGAATGCTGATAGAAACCCTGTAGATTTCTACAGATTAGAAAACCCAGGAAAAACAGAAAACAGCCTCTCACCTGACATGTAATTTTTTAGAGTACAAAAAGTAAACCTAACCTTCCAATACTAAGGGAGTGGTGCATGATTTCTAACTGCGACTTCATTATTGCAGCTAATGGTAAACAAAATATTTAGGATAGTAATAGTCTAATAGGCTGCAGAGAAAGGAAAAAAAGATCATGGTGAAACAGAGACTGCCAAGGTACAGGCTGGTGCTGAAGTTATGCTCAAAGAATTATTCCACACAGCTAGTGATGACTCTAAAAAGGTGGTTGGCCTTGTCCAGTTTCAGAAGAAATGGAGTTCTTCTCTCTGTGGAATTGATGGGGACATAACTTTCAAGAAAGGAGTTTTGGGAGCACAGGAAAAGCTGCCATCATGTACAGTGGCACAAGCCTGCTACATGAACCAAAGAGCTCGTGGAGGGCCCCTGAAGAATTGTAAGGGACAGGGCTGAAGTCCCAGGGCATTACTGACCCTATAGACTTTGCCTACTGACTTTCTTGATCAGCTTCAGTGAGGCTTCAGCCCATAAGGGGACCCTAATTTTTCCGAAGATTTTGTTGTTTTACACACCTTCTTTAAAACCTGCTCTCAGCTGACTGAACAGTCTTCTGTGGGTTTCCTTTAAGAAAGTGCAGATGTTTACCCAAAAAAATCCATTAGCTATCTTAATTTAAAACCCTCCCTCTAAAACCAGATTTTAGAGTAGAGTGTTACCAAATAACTGGTCCATTATAAGTACTTTTTTATAAATCCCATTATTTTCAAGTCAATTTTTTTCCTGATGCACCTTTTTACATATATGTATTATATGTTTTGATGCTTTTAATCTAATTTCCATTGGAAGAAAAAAGTTAGGGATATCAGAACTAAGGAGAACCCCACCCAGAAATGTATCAGAAAACCACCCACCTGCTTTTGCACTTGAATTTATAACAGATAAAAAACAACTTTGTGAACAAACCAGTATGGAGGTAAAACATTCTCTACCATCCCACTTTCTGGTGTTAATAAACGAAGAAAAGAAAGATGGAGGTTATAATTACTGCCATTTCTTTTCTTTATCTGGCATAATGTTAACTATTTGATGGCATCAAAAATGTCTGTTTGGCCATGAATACTTTTGGCCAACAGCATCATGGCATCATTGAACAAAAAATGTAGTCAAAGGTAGAAACTGGGCCAGATCATCAAGCAGCTGTAGCCACAATAACACCTGCCAGCTGAATGTTGTGCCCAGTACCTTGGTCTGATTTATATAAAATAAAAATCTCTCATTAAATTTAATAGGAGCCCTTTCCTTTTATGTAAGATTGTAACCAAAAATAAATGAAGTTCGATAGAAGGTCTTCAATGTCGGGAAAGTATAAGTTCTGCAGCATTACTTTGCAATAAGGTATACAGATATTCCTATTTAATTTACTTAAAAAGAGGGTTTCTGTCATGGAGAGGTTTGGGGGTTTGGAAGATCAAAGTTGATAGAACTAGTTGAATATATTCAAATACTTTTGAATACATACAATACATTCTTTTGCTTTGGTTTCAATAAAAGTGAGGCAGTAAGATGTTATTTTCAATTTGTATGCAAAGTGTGGTGAGAGGCACAAAAGTGTAATGGGCCATTACATTTGTTTTAAATTCATGTGAACAATATTAATATGAAATACCAAAGATTTTCTCTGAGATTTTCATAAGGAATGGGCAAAGGTTTATCATGTGAAACTGCATACAATATTTCTTTCTGAATTGTACTGTGAATTATCACCTCGGAATTATGCTTGTTAGAAAATATTTAACTGCCTCAGTCTAGAACAGGAACATTTTGTCCCCGGCATCTGCTTGTATATTGTCTATGGCTGACTGTTAATTCAAAATATGCAACTAATGCTATAAAATGCTTGAAACATTTTTTTCTTTTTCCCTATCTGCTGAATACCTTCAGTGTACTCTGTTCATAACATTACTAGGAGAGGCAGACAGACTCCATTTTATCTTCCTTTAGGTTTGTTTAAAGCCTAGACCTAGAGCGGTGGTCAGTGAGTTTAACACTGACATGAGGGACATGAGAGCTCCTGGGGACACCAACAACAGCTGGGCACCCGAGAAATGCGGGAGCCAGTCTGGCAAAACAGGATTACTTGACCTTCCACGAAATAGATCCTGTGATACTTTTGCCTGTCCAACCATCCCTTGTCTGTGATTTATTTTGGATTCAACCTCACCCAGGTTTGATAGGTTTTAAGGTTAAGTGTCAATATTTTGTGGGTTTGGTTTTTTCATTTATTGGATAAGCTTGCATTTTCTAACCTCCACAGAAAATTTGGAGAGTACTGATTTTAGCTAGAGAATGCTCTTCAGCAAAAAGCAAAGAACAATGTTGAATAAAGTTTCATGTAAGAAAAGTAATTTCAATGTCCTACCAGAACAGGTAAGGCTTCTTGAAACAATATTTCAGTGTTTTGGGAAGAAAAAAAAAAAAAAAAAAGCCATAACTGCTCAGGCAAAGTGTAAGCGGGGAAGAGCAGTCAAGAATCCTTTACAACCTGCCTGTTCTTCCAGTTAATCTCTGAATTGTAACTGATTTCATAAAATTATAGCACACCTCTCTCTCCATTTTTAGGAGCTTTCCGACCAGAGCCATGAATTATTTACCCCATAGTTTCAGGGAGGAAAGTCGTGACGGAAATGTCTCACTGTTGCGGAGGCCCAGCTCAGCGCTGCTCTGGGGCTCAGAAAGATGCATGACTGGAGGATTTGTCCATGGGTGAAAAGATGCTGCTGTGTCAGAAGAACATTGAGACAGTGAAGATTTCCTTCCCACCGATTATTGTGCCTTGTGTATTTGTAGCACTTGCTATTGTCTGTGATTGTAAGGAGTTTAAGATAGCTGTGTTTTCTCGGAATATTTCTGCGCTCCACTACGGATGTGACCAAACCATTCTGAGTAATGGTAGTCTTTATCTAACATGATAGTTATTGTGCCTTTGTGGCTGGAAAATTGTTGCTGTGTTACCCAATCTTCAGCATTCTTCCAGAGGGGTGATAAATTTTGCTGTCTTGAAATGGACTTTCTTTTCTTTTCTGTCTTTGTCATTGGATTATTCAGGACTTTCTCTATAAGCAAAAAATGTGGGACAAATCTCTCCTATATTTTTTCCTCTCCCTTCAAGATCTTGGCATGGTTTTTTTGTTGGCACTGATCTTTTAAAACATCAGATAAGGCATGAAAACAAAGGTACTGTTGAAGGCACAAAGAAGTGAAGCCCTAATTTAAATTAACAATTTCAGAAATGTTCTGATATCTCAGGGAATTTTTTTAACTCTTGCACGAACCTTGGTAGCTTTTTATCTGGTGTTTATTGATAGTTCCTAGCTGGCATTTATGGCATTCTGCAGCAGTGTTTTGCACTTAGTTGCTTTTCATGTAAGAATATCAAAGCAGTTTAGAAAATAAAAAGTATTATTTGAATTTTGTAGCTCAGGCAACTGAAGGAGCAAGATAATGAAAGATAAGATCAAGTCTCTGGGCAATTCTACAGCAAACTTAAATACACACTTAAGAAATCACAGCTCCTGCTGTATTTCAGAGGTAAAGCACAAAGCTACACAGAGACTATGAGGAAGCTCAGAAGAAAACAGGTATGGCAGGAGATGGTAAATTAATGCACAACAGGCACCACAGGTATCTACTGAAGTCTATCATTCTGAATGCAACCACTTCATTATGAATGACAATAAAAAATTCTTATAATTGTCTCTAAATGCAAAAACTTAATTTGTTTTGAGAATTTGGATTTTGAGAATTGAAATTTCTTATCTGATGCAAAGAAGAAACAGGATTTGCTCAACTGTCTGATGACTTTCTGACAAACTGTAAATTAGATAACATCCTGAACCCCATTTTGAAATTCCTTGATCATTTGCTGCTGTGCTAATCCCTTCCCTTCTTCCTAAAGTGAGCTTTATTTGCTGACAGCTAGTTTCTCAATCTGTCTGTCATCCAAAAGCTGATGCAGGAACATTGGTACATCTCTGACTCCTCAAAGACTCGTGGCAGGAGACAGTGGGTTCTCTTGAGTACCAGCAGAACTGAAGTGACACAGACAGATCTGCCATCACTCTTCCACTGACCAAGAGTAGTGAGCATGCAGATACATGTAGATAATTTTTATTTGCTGTAAAATGACGTCTTTAACCCAGACATCTATTAGTTGACACAAGCACAGTTCAGTTGTGTGGGGCTGGCAGTTTACACAGCAGCAGTATTTTCAGGTGGTAACATAATTACAGAAACAATTAATCAGCTGCATAATAATAAAAATTGTGTGCTGTCAAGTTTTGCAGCTGCAGTGTGAAATACACAAGTGTCTTCTGACAGCAGATCACTCCTGCCAGCACTGAGGTCTTGGTGTGCACTGACGATCTCAATAGCTATTCATTATTCCAACATTAGGGTGGATTATCCTCATTAAAACACACAAAAAACCCAAAAAGTTTGAACATACAGTACATGCTGTTAGAAATATTCACAGCCCAATGAGCATTAAATGACACCTTTTTCTGGTTTCCACCTTGTTCCTCTTACTCCAGCATTTGACTCACTGCAAATACATTGAATTACTTAAGCGCAAGTACCCTTTAAGGCCGATTAATCAAACTCCATTCCCAGGAAGAGGTATCAGACCCTGACCAATTTTCAGATTCCATGGGAGCTGCCTTTATAACAAGTAGGGCTGAATCATTGTTACGTACCTCGAACTGCTAAGGGCACTTGCTGGCCCAGCCCCTGCACACCGAGGAGCAGTGCAGGGGCTCAGTCTGCCGTCTGAGTACCGCAGGGCAAAAATTCGCCGTCGGTAATTTCGCACACACTGATGGCACCCCGCGGAGCTCGGCACAAACACTTCGGGACAGCTCGAAAGGAGAGGTAATTCAGGTGCCGAAGAAGTCAGACCTTAACATTCACACCTGCTTCTCCTTAGAGAAAACATTTCTTGTTTTACAATTGCAATAGAAATGCATGTGATATAGGAAATTCTTGCTCTGGAGTCTAAAATGCCTTTGCATTTAGGGGAACCTGATTAATTTATTTTTTACGTGATTTTGAGTTTGTTGTCTCCAGTATGGATGCTTATGTGAGTGAATATTTCTATCCAAATCACTAACATATGTTTTTGACTTTAAAGTAATAACGAAGAATCAAGACACTGATAGATTAAATAAGTTGAGTGAAGCATTACTTAAAAACATATATTCTTATTATTTAAAATTTCTACTTTATTTCTGCCCCATTTCTACTATGGAAAATATTCAGGCTAATGTGAGTGTAAATAGATTCTTTAGTCTGTTCACATATAAGGCACTGGAAAGAATAATTCTTAATTTTGCTGCTATTTTTCTCTGCCCTCCAACCAAAATATCCGTCTCTGTGCTTGATTACTGGTATCCAAACCCCTTGGCAGGCACACTGTGATCCATCTCCATACATGACTGCCAGTACCCAGAACTCTTGGCTTGCACACTCTGGAGCTTCAGCACAGATGCTAAGCCATCTTCTTTTTGTGTGCTGGGATGTGCTGGTGATCTCCCACTGCACTGCTCTGTGAACATTCTCCCTACCCTAAGAACTCCCTCATGTTTTCCTAACAGTCTCAGAAAAATAAAAAGATGCTGTATACCAGCTCCTGCCAGCTGCTTGCTTTTGCTTCAAGACAAACCTTGTAGACAAAATCCAAAATGGCCTCAACAAACAGAAGGTGGCTTTTCTTCTGTTGGCATCTTACCCTGAAACTACTTAAAAAGCTTCTCCCACATGAGGCATAACTCTTTATACATCAGTTTACAGGGATTCTGCTTTCAAAAGCTGTGAAGAAAGGCCAGGAGGCTAAAAGATCTTACTGGCCACTAAGCATTAGATTTCTGTTCTTATCTCATAAGCACACGTCACCTTGTGCAACAGTGGGGTGAACACCACCCCTGCACTGGGGGTTCAGCTGGGTGACTGCATCAAAGGTGACCACTGCAATAATTTAGTTTGGTCACTTACTAGCTTCAGCCACAGGCTTTCCTGAAATGCTCATTGTATGAATACAAAACCTAGTTTTAAATCTGACAATTTTTTTTCCCACATTAGGGCTTCTGAAGAAAATTTGAAATGGTAAGTGGAATGAGTGTGATTGGCATGTGGATGGGTATGTCTAATGAAAAGAGAATGGAGATAATTAATGGGTAGTTAGTTGCATATGCAAAAAGTCCTATGCAAAAAATCATGTCAGTGTTCACGGCAATATGTTACAAGCTGATTCTTATCTCTTGCAATTCTTGTAGTACTCTAGCTACGTTTTGGTTGAAATAAAAGGGCTTTTGATCTACAAGATCACAATCAGGCTCAGGTGTGATTTCCAATGGAGTATTTCCTCCTAAAACACTTAACTTGTGTAGAAAATGCCTTTGCTGATGAGGACTCCAGGACGGTGTAGATGAATGTAGACGAGAGATCTCTGAAGTTAGGTTTTAGAAGAAGAGGTTTATTGTATGGGATGTGAGGCCTTGCTCGGAGCCGCCAGGCGCAGCTGTAGCATGGCCTTGGAAGGTGGGGGCAGTGAGAGATAAGGAAATTCCAAGAGGCAAGAGAGAAGAAAACAAAGAGACAAGAGGAGAGAAGAAACAGAAGGAACAGAAGAAACAGAAGGGACAGAAGGGAGGCCCACTCTCGCAGCCCCCTGATAAGGGGTCTCAGGTGGGCTGTAACAGGGTTGTGCCAATGGGGTTACAGATACCTGATACTCCAGGGGGATGTTACAAGTGTGGGATAAATCATACATAGCGGGTTGTTTTCGCAGGCATCCAGCAGCTAGGACATTTCAAACATCAAAACTTACTTTCAATTATATCTCAGTTACAGGTTTCACATTCTCAGAATCTAAGCAATCATATTTATAGGGCTCCCTGGCTTCATCCTTCCCAACAAACGTGTTTTGGAAGGATCACACCATCAATATGCTTAAATTGGATTTTAAGGAATTTATTATCTTCTTATTATAGGTAAGCATTAGTTTTGGCCCAGTGGGGCTGAAGTATTAAGCAAGGTACTCAATTTTTTTTCCTGCCTACCCCATTCCCACCTGATGCCAAGCTAACTTATTTCCAGGCTAAAAAAGTCTCTCACTCTCTCCCCGTTTCCCTTAGGTTCCTGTGAGTTTACAGCAAGATTTTTTGCTCCATTTTATTTCTACAGCTACTTCCAGAAAAAGCCATTTAACTCAAGCCTCAGCAACTGACCTCAAGTGTTTCCATAACACAGTATCATACGTAAATATCGGGAGCCTTCTGAGCTGTAGGTTTACCTCCTGTTCTCAGTCCGTGTGATGCCTAGACCAGAAATCTGGTATATAAACCAATTTTCAGCCAATATAGTAAACAATATTTACTACTCTCCATTGAGAGGAATTGCCATGCTGCACCAGGGAAAGGAAGGGACGTGTCCAAGAAACAACGCCTGGGCATCTGTCAAGATATGCTTCCTGTGGTAAGGTGGGAGCTTGGAGGGGTGAAAAAAACTGAGCAATAATAAATGCTACTCGCACAGAGAGGTAGTGGAGAGGCATTTTCTCAAGAATGGTGTCAGTCAGGATCACTTGCAGTTAGTAATTTCTCCCTTAATGTGCTACCATCACTTGGGATCCTAAGAAACTGCATGGTTTGATTGGATATCAGTTAATGAAGGCAGATTTCTTCATGTTTATCCAGGTTTAATTCTGGATTCTTTCAAATGAAGATGCTGCCACAAAGAAATTTAAAAGCTTCTGATCATATGAGAAAAAAAAAAAAAAAAGGCTCAAAATAATATATTGAATTTCAAATTTATGTCTCCATACTTGAACTTTATTTTACTATCCATGTACTTCAATTTGCCTTAAATTAAGAAAAAAAAAATTAAAGTAATATAGTTAACTTTTTTATTATTAAATTTGGGACAGAACTTGTTATTCACAGTGCTGGTCTGAAAATGAGTTACCATTATTATAACTTTTCTAAAGCATTTATTTGCATTAACTTGAAAAATGAAGTTATTGCAATATGGTTATATAATCAATTTATATTACTGTAAGGAACATTGTTGATTACTCTTCTTGAATTTAGGAATCATAAATAAATGCAATAATTTTGGTTTTAACCATAAAATTATATTAAAGGCCTCAAGATATTTTGGTCCTGAACAAGCTTACATATATGTTTAATTACAAGTACCAGAGTGATCCAGTGAAATTACAGCAATGATGTCCACGTACAGGGAAAAGCTATTCCATGCATCAGTAAATCATTCTAGAATTGATTCTACATTTCAGGTATTTTTGTTTTGGGAAACATAAGAGTTTACAAACTGAATCATTTAAATTGTCCTGGATTTTCTTATTATCTTGTGTTATTTGCAACACATAATGTTTGAGCATTAGTTCAATTACCTGCAGTATTAAAACAGTTGAAAACTGCTACATCTGTTTACATTTATATTTTTTGAAATCAGCTTTAAAGACAGAATCCTGTCTGCACTGAGATAAAGGGATTAGGGGTTTTTGGTTTTATTTGCCTCTGGGTTTTGCTTATGAGCTGTACTTGCGTTTGATTTGAAGCTCTGTGTCAGGGGTAGCAGAGAACAGGAACTTTCTGGCCTCCCCATCTCCTCAGTTGCTCTTTGTCTGCCTGCTTTGCTGAACCAGGGCATGGCATAACACTGCCCACATCAATTTACAGGGATAAAGTGCATCCCAGATCCGTCTCGATGTCTTGGCCTCTACATCCATGTTCACTGAGAGTGAGGGCAGTAAATTCAGTTTTGAGGACAGCTTGAGGGCAGCTTAAGGGCTGCTTCTGCAGGAGGGACTGGTCCAACTTATCCACCGTAACCATTGCTCTTGGACCAGAGAGGACAGCCCAGGGTGACAGGGTGGAGGTTGGAATGGAATCCTTATGTTGTCCTCTCCCATTTCTCTGCCATATAATTTTATGTCCAGATTGAAAGGAAAAGATAATCAAGGCCAGGTCTGGCAAATGTTTTTTATTTTTGATTAGCTGCAGTGTATGTAATGAGAGATATTTCAAAGCCATATATTCCAAAAATGCTTCATTGTCCTCAAGCTACTCAAATGATTTGGAACAAGTACAGTGTTAAAATAACCAATATATTTGAAAGGTAAATAGAGAAGTCCTTTGATTTATCTTCCTTCTCCTGCAATACGTCGCACAGGACAGGATTACTGAAACCTCCCTGGATTGCAGCATCCAGGGAGGACTCTAAGGATGCATTATTTGGTTTGCAGGAGGAATAGGTTGCATATTTTTTTACTGCATCATTTCTCTTCCTCACTGTGATTGTTGCCAAGGAATGGATTCATGCTGTTCCATTTCACAACAGCAATGCATCTGTAATTTCCATGTACAAAATGCACTCCCTTTGAATAACTGCTTCCTTCTACTTAGAGAGAGAAAACAGTTATATTAACAGAAAAAACTTCTGATTTAATATTTTGTTGCTGCTTTACTCAACTTTTACCACACAGGGTTAAGCACAGCAAGAAAACAGATACAAATACTGAAAAAAAGTTGATGCCTCTTTCTTTGAGCAATTTCACACCATCACCACTGAAAGAAATGTGTTGGCTAAATAACAAAGTAAGAGACTCTCAGGACTAATTCCTGTAATGCTGGTTTTCAGCTTGTTCTGTTTACAGTCTGTTCATGTAAGCTGATTTTAGTCTCCTGTATGCTTATTTTTGCTTTATTAATTACCAGCTATTTTTAAATTTAGTTTTTAAGGACAGAAGTAACAGTGATGGACACCATCTGTTTGGGTAGCCAACTTGTTTTAGAGACTTCAGGTTTTTTTTTTTTTATTTTCTGTCATTAGAGGGTAGTCAACCATCCCTTTGACTCTGAACCTCTGCACTATTGATTTAATTCAGACATGTAAGACTGGACACATTTTGCTTAAGGGAACGGCCAAGATTTCTGTCCTATTCAAAATGTAGACTCTTGGATGAAGAAAGTTCTGTATAAGGCCTGTTCCTCAAAGATACATGATTCAGTATGCTTTTTCTGAGCTATTTGGATACTTGGGGATGACCATAGAAAACATAGGGTTCCCATGCTAACCCAAATGGATCTACACAGCCAGTCCACGTAGATGGACTGTAATGTAAACGTTCAGCTGTACTTATACCCATTCTCATGCTATAAAAATAACTCTCTGAAGATGTGCAATGAAGTGTCCATTTTATTTCAGGTATTTAATTCTGAGAAAGTCCAGGAAATATTATCTTAGGATCGGCAGAGCACTTCCTGTGTATAGGTATATGTTTCCTATGTGGCTTATAGGGACCAATGAGTGCTATGTACATATGGATGGGGAAGTTTGCTTCAGATGCACCGTGGCTGTGAAGCAGTTTCAGTCATTTGACTTCAGCAATGGGATTTTTCTATAGCACTCTTTTGGTTAGCAGTATAGGAGAAACATTAAATTGTTTAAATACAGCACCTCCAGCGCTTATTTCCAGCACTAGAAACAGCTGGTTGGTGATAAAAAAAGCTGATGCTTGAAATCAGGATGATTCCCATTACATTTTACAGACCTTAATAGAGGCCCAGATGACCTGTTTATCTGTGAAATTGTTACTGTCACTAGATGGATGAAATCCTGTAGATGCAGGAAGGTAATAATGGTGATGAGTTTGATTCAGGACTGATACACAGTGTCTGCCTTGCTCAAGGAGATTCTGTGGAAAATCCTGTCTGAAAACACAAGAATGTAGAATTAAGATTTTATTGTACCTAATGACATGAGATACATAAGCTTTAACAATTTTTAATTAATTTAAAATATTCACAGTTTTTAGTATTCTAGTATTAGTTCTTCATTCTGTTCTGTTAAAATGCTTACTTCTGTTCAAATTGTGAAAAGTTTAATAAGTAAACCATCAAGTCTGTCAGAAAGTTTAGTGAGTAAATGATCATACCCTGATTCTTGCCTTTTACTGCAAGCAATCATGTAGTCAAGTGAAATTATTGTCCAGAAATTACAAAACATTGTGGCACCAGTGGAAATGTCACTGTGAATTTCTTCGGAATAAAATAGTGCTTTTCAGAACAGAAATGCAGCAACCTCTAATTTGGATTTTCTCTCCCTTTTTCATTGTTACTGGAGTTTTTTAACCCTTGCAATTTCTTGTAAGGCCAGGTTGTATTTACCAGCTGTTGTAGCAATTTAATACCAGCCTAGTAGAAAGTCGAGATTGCCATCAGTTCCAGAAAGGGGGTTCTTTATTTGCAGAGTGTTTGTCATCAGAGCAGTAGGGAGATATTCCCAGTCAGCCCTCTGAAACCAATTTAATCTTGCATTTATAAGAAATTCGTAAAGACAGGAGAGTTGTACAAAATGCAGCCTCACAGTACTAAAACCACACAGTTACTTTTTTTCTTCAAGCCACAGAGTCCTGCTGAAAAGGCTTTATGTCAAGGTTAGAGTGGGAAAGCTGCAGGCATTGTGGAAGTTCAAACGAGCCCTGTGACCCCCTGAAAATGGGACATTAGGCAGCTCTCAGGCGGTGACGGTGTTCAGATGTGTAGGCCTGGGGACAGCTATTCTACACAAATAGAAAAGCCACTTTTTAAAGATTTTGCAGGAAGGAAAACTGAACAGATCTTGGTATAGCTTTGACAGGATAAAGTGAGTTTTTGTCTCTCCCCTCAAAGCTTTCCCAAGTCCACTGCCAGCCTGGGGACTAATCTGACAGCCTGGGCTGCAGTCAGCCATGCAGAGCCCGATCTTGTCTTGACCCTGGCTCTTTGCCAGCAGCACTTTCTTGACCTCTGCGCTGCCTCTCTGAATGCAAGTTAAAGAAGAATGATGTCTGAATCCCCTCAAGGAACAGGTTTCTCCCACGTGTCCTTGCACGGAGTACAACTGCACCCGTAAAGGCTACAGTGAACTCTGGGACACCCGTGAAGTTTAACTGGCGGGGATGGATCTAGTACAGTTACAGATCTTACAGAAGATAGGGAGCAGGCATGCAGGCATGTTTAGCATAAACAGTGTCACGACAAGCTAACAAGGATGTAAAAAAGAAATCCTCATATGGGTAAGCAAATAAATAGAACTGGCATATGGTGCAATACTATTTCCTAGTGTAAAAAGGGTGGGATCCAGGCCCTTGCTATAAATCCTAATTCTTGCTGGTAGGTCTTGACTCCTTTTTCTATTTCAGTATTTCAAATAGGCCTATAAATGTGGAGTTCATGCATATATCTCACTGAAAAAAACCCCAAAAAACCCTTGTCTTTAATAACGTAAAATCATCAATTGTATAACTCATCATTTGTATATATGGTTTGTACATAATTTGTGCCCAAAATCCCTGCCAAGAATTGATGTCACCTTGCATTTGATTACTATTAAGAGTAGAAATGGTTCTGTCTGTATAATCCTAATGAAATTAAATATAAATAAAATTAAATAAAATGTTGTTTTCCATAAGAATATTTTTTATTCCTATTGAAGAATAATTCATGTTACCATAATTATTGCTCATGATGTTAAACACTTGTGAGTCCTGAGTTGGACTGGCCAAAAAATAAGTTTGAGTTGTAGAAAAAGATTGTATTGATCATTACAGCATGAATTTCTCTTTGACTTAGTGCTACTACTATGGCAAAAGCTGTATTATGTCTAGATCAGCTCTGAAATGTATTATAATTATTATTAGGAATGTTTATTATTATGGTTAACATGGTTGTTATATCTACATAGCTCCTGTGCCTATTTTATAAGCCTCTAGTCATGTTTAAAATTGTTTTAAAGGTACTTTCTAGTATTAAAGTGTTAGGACCTGGTAACAGACAGAAAGTATTTGTATTTACCAGAAGCAGTCAATAATAGTACTTGATTATTAACCAAATGCCTCAAATTATTCTAGTATGTTAAAACACCCCAAATTTAAATGGATACGGAGGGTTTTTAACTTCCTTCCCCTCCCCCTTATTCTCCATCACATTCTTGATTAAATATTTAAAGCTGTTTTTTCATCACTATGGAAGATTAATATTTACATAATATAAATGTCCTTTACTTCTATGTGATTGGCACCTTTCACTTTTCCTTCTGGGGCATGAAAAGACTGCCTAATGAAAATTATATTCTCACCTTTAGCAGAGGTCTACAATACCCTTTCATAACCCTTTTTAAATTGATGATTTCATGATTAGAAAGTAGCTTTTATTCAAAGAAATTTTATAATAATTTCTTCATGCTGCCTCCCTGAAATGTGCCTACTTTTGTGTAGGAAGAAATAACTCTGGAAGTTTTGCTTTATGCAACCCTTAATCTAACCTTTTCCAGATAAGGCACACAAAAAAGCAGGTTCAGAATGTTTTGGAGGTATCATTCACATTGACTGCAAAAATCCACATTGAATCCAGCAGAGTGAGAGGAAGAGCACAAGAGAGACAGATGAGGATCTAAGTGCAGCATTATGCAAAGGACTGACAGAGCACTTCTCATAAGAAGTACACTTCCAAATTTGTATCTTAAAGTGACCAGCAGAAAGTAAAAAGACACTTCAGTCGTGCTAAATCCAAGCATTCAAAGGTGAAAAGACAACCCCACAAAAGCAAGGGTGGTATCAAATCACAGCTTGCTTTAATATAATCCCATTTTATTGGCCTTTTGAGACTTCAGTTCCATTTAAAGTGCACTTCTCTGCAGCTGAAAAACTCTGGCAAAAATAGTATAAAATATGGGAAAACACAGTGACACGTAGCAGCTCTAGGAGGTGGGAATGTAAGGGCAATATCTAAAAGCATGACAGTTAGGATGCCCAGGATGCAGAGTGATGATCTAGATGGTAAAGGTGCTGCTTGTTTCTCTAGGAGTGATTATCAGTTATGGAAGTAAGAGAGAGGGAACATGTATTAATGACTTCTTTCTGCTTCCAGTAAAGTCTGGCTTCTTCGGTTGAGTCTTTAGTGTTACGTTCCCTCTGGTTTTAAAAGTTTCAGGTGATGGCTCATGTGGAGAACCATTCTATATCAACTATTCTTACTCATGTACTAACACGTTATTTTTTCCGTATATGACTCTTGTCTGAAAATCAGGTCTTTGAGAGATCTAACAGCTAATATGGATGTTGATATCTGCCGTTAAAAATACCTTCCTTCTATTTAGTATTCCACACTCTATTCTCACAAAGGGAAAGGAGCAGGTAATAAATATAATAGAAAGATTAATTCAGAATATTCGTGTAAGGAAATGGAAAGGTTTTAAGACTGTTTCTCTCTTTCCATTGGGGGAAATAATTAAAATACAGCAATTCAATTAGTAGCCTCTTTACGTAAACAAATACTCATGGGTAGTTTAAATAAAAAATATCATCTGAAGAAATAGTGTAACATATCTGTTAATCAGCCCCATCAGAAAAAAAGCCCATTTCTCATCCCATCTTAAATACTCTACTTTCTTTATCACTATGATTTTCATATATAAATTTCTAATGCTCTTGTCAGACACAAACATGTCCTCTGGTTTAAACACTTCAAAGAAGAGTTTTACAACCACCTACTCATGGCTATCATTCTAATGAAATTTGATACAATGTAATGAAAAGATAATTTCTCGTGTTTAGTGAAACAGAAAACTCCGTGAATTATCATTGGTATCTCATGATAATATTGAGAATATCTCAATCATTCTGCTTGGCTTTATAGTTTGTAAAACATTGTGTGCACTCCAGAGATCATAATTTGCAAGGGCAAACAGATTTTACATGATTGCGCATACTGAACACTCAAGATTTTTATTTATTTATTTATTTATTTATTTTAAAAGATTATTTATCCAGCATACTATACAGACCTGGTCTACCATAAGGTAGAATAAAATCAAAATTTTCTGTGACTGATTACTAAATATTACCACTCAATATAAAGAAAGGAATACTTTAACTTTTGGCCCATATTTTAAGCAGATTATTTAGGGTGAATTTTTCTCTTTCCAAAGAACTCCAGACAAAATTAAGAAAAGCATGAATAGGAGAAGTGTAGTTATGCAAACTTACTATGAGTTAAGTGTAGGACACAGAACAAAGGAAGAATGGAGTAAGGTAAAGGGGAGTAGCCCTGGTGGCTACCTCACATTGAAAGCACAGAGGCATTTAGTGAGGGATCTGACATTTGAGGAGAGACAAGGGTGATTTATTTCACTTTGATAACACCTAGGATTTATCAATTTTCCCCCTAAATTGTGGACCCAAATTGAAATCGAGAGATACACAATATGACAGTGGTTAGAAACTGTATGCAGGGAAAGACCATTCTGTTTTCATTCTCAGTCGCGATCATTATAAAAGTTAGTGCCTACAGCCTCAAAGCACAATCACTTCAATCTTTGTTATTACAGAGTAGTCTACTTCTTTCCTACTGAAGGGAAACATATAAATACAAGTGGATTTTACTTCCCCTGTTTGGCTAACATATGTCATCTAACAGTTTCTGCACAATGTCCCCCGCTCTTTCATTTTTAAAGGTAATTCTGATGGAGAACAATGTCTTGGTGCTTAAGTAACAGTAAAACTCAAGATAAAAAGCCAAGATAATCACCTATATCCCAAGAAAACATATAGTCTGAAAAGCATAAGCTCTCCATGCAAGTGTTGTTTTTTTTCCGGTTTAATGATTGGAATTCTATGAAAAATTAGAGAGATAAGGTAAATGTTGAACTTGTGGTAATGAGATAGCTAAAATACAATCTAATTGGGGTAAAAATTACTCACAGAATACAACATTGTGGCAGAAGATTTGAATGCTGAGTAAAGAAGAGGAAAAGTAGCACTTTAAAACCATCTCCAAACTTTCATTTGCATGGCCAATGAAGCTGGTCACTGCTAATGAGCAGTGTCCCACGGAATACATCAGGTACATTGCTGAGATGATGGCACACTGCAGGGACTCAGATAAACTACAGTTTCCTCTGTTAGGTGATAGAAATCTTTGCTCTATCAATATATTTGTCTATTTCCAAAGCAGGTGTGGAGTAATAACCACATGAAACACAGTTAATAAGGCTGAACATGAATCATACCTATGCACAGGACGGCAGAGTTTTGTTGGTACTGTTCACCAAGCATGTTTTCAGAGTTTGCATCATTGTATCAGGATTCCACTGATAAGCCACTCACCTGATCTATTTTTACTAAATAATGTGCCATATTCATTTCTGCTGCCACACGCATAAAGACTGAGCATATAATTATACTACTGTGTGTTTGTTAACCAGAGAAAATAGTTTATAATTCTACTTTATGACCTAATCACATGTAATACATAAATTTTGTTACTTTTTGTACCATTACAATATTTAAGCTTTAAAGTACAAATTATGTTCAGAATTTTATTGGAGTATATTTAGGATAAGGACGCTGAGATCTATGTCCCATTTTGGACAAAATAATCCTGAAGTACCTTGATTTTTGTTGCTTTTACTGGAAGCAGTATTTGGCTCAGCATCTCATGGCAGCACTGACTTGAAGGATGAAACATTGTGCATGCCATTACTGAAGGCTATACCCTCAGCAGACAAAGTCTGAAAAGATAAGTAACCTGGAAAACAACACAGGTAAAAATGCTTCATTTCCACTCGTTATTTCATTCTAACATTTTTCAGTGGGGAAAAGCAAGACTACAAAGATTCAGGATGAACACCACCTTCATGGAAACTGTTCATTGTAAGCAAAACCCAGAGATGCCGTGCACTATAGGAGGAAAATTCTATGTAATAAGCCATTCTAAATGCTGTACATGTAATACAAACCATAGCCTGTTTTTGTAGACTTATTCAAGAAACAAAGTAACAGAATTAACAAATGACAATCCCCAAGGCAAGTCCAAAGCAAGCAAATCAGGGGCTATGAGTTAAGGAGTACAAGTAACGATCCAGCACTGTAAAGTTTTGGACAGCCTTGAAATCATCAGTGAAATGACATTCAAAGTTCTGGTTTTAGGGGATGATTTTCTTGAGAGC
Organism: Hirundo rustica; assembly: GCF_015227805.2. Taxonomy (NCBI): domain Eukaryota; kingdom Metazoa; phylum Chordata; class Aves; order Passeriformes; family Hirundinidae; genus Hirundo; species Hirundo rustica. Next base: position 43,698,578 of record NC_053455.1, on the reverse strand, counting down.
CACAAGTGCTACACTGCTGAGCTGTGGTTTATGATAGATAACATACCACTGTTAGATTTATTGCTCAACTAACAATGGTAAAATATTTTCAAACATATAGCTCTTGAAATTGATGTAGCAAGCATGAATAACAGCAGTAATGGTACCTCACCAATATTTATGAACTTTCATGCAACATTTTCCCTGAGGGTGGCTGGTTATCAGAACTGCTCCAAATTCCCTCATTCTCAGTCTCCTGCCAATTAAATAGCAAGCTTACAGCTTTTTGTTTCAAAAGTCATCACCTAAAGCACTATCTGCCAAAATCCATTATTTTTTTATTTTTGTGGAGCACACCACAGGTTATTAAAAAAAAAAAATTCTAAAGCAATTTTTTTTTTTTACAAAATACTTACATTGCAATCTGAGGCAGTTGGGATTCTTACTATTACTCGGGTAATAATGAGCTGAAGTATGCTCCTCTCATCCCGTCAGAGTTCTCCCCCCCCCCCCTAAAATTTTTTCACACCACATGCCAGATAAACAGTCTCAGAGACACGTTTCAAGTTTTCTTTTCCTGTATGGTATAGCCCATCTTTATACACCATCAAATGAACCATGAACAAATATAAGTATCTGTGTTTGCTCTAGAAAATACCAGGTCTCATTTACTGTCATAACTGGGGGGAGGTCAAAGCAGCCCCCTGGTGCTCTGAATGACACAGAGATCATGAGGAGACACCTGCAGGAGCAGACTGGTGATGTTTGCAGAATTAACAGCATCATATAAAGGAAATCAGGACAATTTTTGGTCAAAGCAGAATGAGCTGATTGTGTTTTAGACAGTCTGTTTGTGTTCAGCAAATTCATCTGACAGTGAGATGTGGAACCAGAACTGATTGAATACTGTTAAGTAACTTAGCTGACATGCCTATTTATAAAAAAATAATGAGTATACTCTGTCTCCAACTGTTATATCCTTTTATTTATGAATACACTAAGGAATAGACACTTTTTTGCTATGAATATTGAAATAATTTTATGCAAACACTGAGAAGTTTTTATAAGCTTTAAGGGAAATTCAGTATATAACAGTTTTGAATATTTCCTCCAGAAACTTAGCTCCAGTAATTATATACATTCAAACTGCAAACTGAAACAAACACGTTGTGACCTTCTGATACAGGTCTAATGAACTCTGCTTCAATGTCAAATGTCAAAACGCTTGAATTATCTCCCTACAAATGTACCACAGCACAGAAGTTATGTATATAAATTATTTTTTCAATAAATTCTAAATGGAAGGAAGCCATGCTCTAATTATTGAGAAATGCCAGGCAGATACAAGGTGCTGAAAGCCAAAACCAAACATATTTGCTGCTTTTTTTTTTTTTTTTTTTTTTTTTTTTTTCCCTGCGATCAGCATCCTCTACAGACAAGTTTCTTGCAGCTTTCTTTGGAGGGGATTCTGGTTGCAGGACCAAAAAAAATGAGATTTTATCCATACAGATATACTTGTGCTAGTATTCTCTGGTTGCTGTGAGAATTAATTTAGTCCCAGTGTGGATTTATCCTAGGTGCACGTAACACAAGAAACTCTTCTGAGCAATATTAATTTGGTCATTTTTTATGTTAGGAAAACAAATGGAAGCTTCTGCTGCCACACAGTAAGACAGTGAAAATTTTATACTGTTGCCATGAGTGCTTACCTGGAAAAGATTGGTGTCCCCTGCCTCGTGCTAGTATCTACCTTCCTGAAAAGTGAGGAGATTGTAGCACACACACAGGCAGCAAACAGATTAAGGAAGAACGATCTGGTGATTTTGTGAGAGGTTAAGGGTGAAATTGCTCAGCACTGGTAAGCAGTCTAGTAGGAGATCCTAAATAAAATGTAGGAGACAACTTTTTTGAGTCTCTTGATCTTGAACAAATGCAATAATCTCTCCAAGCTAGGCTGAGCCAAGAAATCAATCCATGTTTCCTCGTGGGAGGCAGAGTTTCAAATGGTTACATTTCATCTTCTCGCTTGAGAAAGCTGCTCCTTGAAAAACTGCTCTGAAGGGCCTGTGCTGTGGTACCTGGAAGGAGCAGATACATGATTCTGTATATTTGCTTTAACAGTAAAGTGTTAAAGCTCCTTTATCTACCTCTGCACCCCCAGCCCAACGTTAGAGAATCTTTGTAGTAAGTTTAGTCACTTTGAATTCTGTATATGCAGTATGAAACTAGTAACACCTAATTCCTTGAAAGACTTTTGTTTTTTATGACATGCTGGAAGACTTTAAGCATTTTACAATGCAAACTATCGCTGTCAATACTGTCCACCTGTATAACACAGTCTAGAACCTTGAGATGAGATATGTCAACCCTACAGTTGTGTGTGACGTTGTAACCATGAAGTTCAAAGATTTGTAGATTGGTACACCATGCGAGCTGGTCTAAGAAAAAAAAATACTGTCTCTTCCTTTAAAAATCTGTGCATTTTTAAAATTTTTAAATCTAAAAAAAATGCCCTCTTACTTTTTAAGGGTCTTAAAGAAAATATACTGGTGTTAGTTCAAGTCATTCAAACGGAAAAAAGTATCAGTCCATAATAGCCTGGTCTCTGTGCACACTTATGACAAACAGAAAGTTGTTAGTTGGCTGGTATCAGATTCAGGTTGATATAATGTTTATAGGTCTGTGTTTTATGGAGTATTGCTTACAGCTTGTAGATGTCTTCAAAACAAGCTTTAAGAGTTAAACCCCTGGTTTTGCTAGTGGTTCCTGCCAGCACCTACCAGATTATGAGCTCAGCTATGTCACTGTAGCTGCAGTGTGACAACTCAACAGAAATTCAGCTGGAGTTCAGGATCTGTTTACTAACTAATAAAAATAATTGATATTGCCAAACTTAGTTTGTGGGGGTGTGTTTTTTTTTTTTTTCTTTCTTTTTTTTTCTTTTTTTCTTTTTTTCTCTCCTGTTGAAGAAAACCTGGGTATATTAGTTAGACCAAGTAGAATCTATAATAATATAGCATAAGTTACTTTCAGTACACACAAAAATCCACAGAAGAGAAAACTATACATTGCAAAGAATTTAAGGTTGGATTACTTCTGTCACTTTTGAGAAGCAGACACATGCTTCAGCGTAATATACAGCACAAAACAGATACTATGATAGTTTCATGGAAAAAGCTAGTGTTGTTTTTATGTTCCAAATGAAATTGTACTTTTCTTTTACAATCCTCTTATGAGAAAATACCATCAGTGTAAACATCATCAATCTAGATGTAATATGAAACCAAAAAACTTGGTGATGTTGTTTTGCTCATACCCTCTGGAAAGAAGCCTGAACAGAAGCATAATATAGTCCAAGAGGTTTTGCCACATTCTGGCTATCATGGCTAAGTACTTCACAAAATAAATCCTTGCTTCTCATTACAATGGGTGGGCTGTTTCCAGTTAATTTTCAAACAGCATTTCAGGATACTATTGAATATAGTTTCATAGGAAGCCAGATACCTGTTATTCTATCAAATAAAATAAAATAAACAAATGTGGCTCCATGTTATTGTGTTGCACTGTTCAAAGCATGACAGGATGAAGATGGGGTACCACATACTCCCAGAAACGTCTCAATTTTTCAAACTTAGTGTATTTTAATGTAGTTAGAGATTCAGCTGTACATATACAGGGGGAAGTGAAGTGTTTGCAGTTTGTTCTTCAACTCACCTGTTTAAAATGTTTCCTACAGCCAGCTAGGCAAATGAGTCAATCACACAGCAAATAGTCAAAGTGACCAGTTCAGAAATATCCCACAAACTGACATATGTTCATGCAAATTCCTGGAAGAAAGCTTATGGTTGGCAAATACATTAACAGAAATCTGAATCATATCATAGACCTGTGAGAGAACATTGAACATCACAAAAACTCTGTTCTCTATTTGCTAATTCTGATATTTCTAATCCATTGGCCTAAATTACAGAGGCCACAACACAGACCCTTATACTGTGGAAACATATCTGTTTTCATGTGTTCCTTCCCCACCGGATACAGACAACATACCTGGAGTGACAATTTTTTCTTCACATTACTATTGCACTATTACCTCAGGTCCACCCTCCATGCTAATAACAATTAAAGATTAAAAAAATCTAAAGGATTTTGCCTATTCTTTCTAACTATTACACTGTAACTTGAATGGGATTTATTTAAAGGAAAATCTACATCCCATATCACACAATTCAGCAAACACTGTGGTCGTATTTGGCTTTTCATCCTGGGAATCTGAGCACTATCCCTCTCTCTCTCAGCACAGGACTGGGCAGCCAGTCATCCAAACAGCCATGCCCTAGGCAGTCTGCATAGTTATTTGTCTCCGAATTTTCTTCACTCATGCTGGGCTACTGCTTTTCTTTGCTTTCCATTTGTAACTCCCACAAATCTGTCTTGGAGTACATCTGTGTGAAGACTGATGGTTCTGCCCAAGTGCTTTTGATCAGCGATAAAAAGGGCTGTGTTTGCATTGTTGGTACACGTGAAGTTTTATGCCTCAGTCCATTAATATGGAACCTGCCTCAAATTTATCTCAGATTTTTTAAAAAAAAATTTTAGTATAGAAATTAATCAGTTTGCACTTTTCATGCTGTTTAATGTGTCTCTTCATGTCAGGCTAGAAAATGCAGGGAAAGAAACAAATCTTTCTTTGATTTGTCCTTTTGAGAAAATGGATTTACTCCTCATAAAGAAAAGGGAGATTTCAAAGCCTGAGCATCTAAAAATCACCCGGAAGCCACATATTGGTAGCCTTCCCTCCAGATAGCAGAGCTCCCCATGAAGCCATGCAGACACCGTCACTCATTACTTCCTGAATATGACTCATCTCTTCACTGAAAAAAATAGGGACTGCGACTGCTTGGGAACAGATTTAAAGATGTGAATACCTGTTTATTATTTAAAGAGTGCCACTAATTATTATTGCTTGGTGCAAATCTGAAGTAGATTAATGGAAATCCGGGTCAGGATATGCCCTCAAACTGAAAATTAAAATGGTTGTCACAGAAATTATTTCATTGAAAATCAGGTTCTGAAAATAGAGAGAAATCGTAATGGTATCAGACTCTTTTTTTTTGACAGAACCAACTTGGATTTTTTTTGGCTTTTTGAAATAGAGCATAATAATTGCCTTCATAGGAGCTGGCTGAGGCTGGGCAGCCAATTCACAGGTGGAAGAAACATCTGACTAAATCCCTTTTAGCAGGGAAGCTGCCAGAGCATGCACCTGGCTTTTTGTTGGAGTCATTTCCATCTGCCAAAAAACATTGTTGCGAAATGATTGGGAAAAAAACCCACAAGGGATAAACCATACTGGAATGTTAACTAAAACAGCATCTTGCCTGAGTTTGGGAAAGGCCCGAGGTAGCACTGGAGGGCCTAGAGCCTTCCCATCTGCAAAATAGGGGATTTTTTTTTTTTTTTTTAACTTCATCTGTGTTTCACATGTTTTTCTAATGTTTATTATTTGTTTCCAAGCAGTCATGAGGAAAATACTGTTGGACAACACTGCTGGACAACAGCCCCATTCTTTAGGGATTTACAAATTTAAACAGAATTATGGATCTTGTTCCAAGGACACACTATAGTGATTTGTTAACATCATTTATGAATGGTGCTAAACTATTGTTAATAATATTTAAGTGCTGTTGAATTTTAATTTGCAGGCTGAGTTCACGAATTAGGTATGTCACTTCTGAGTGAGTATAGTACACCAGGAGTTGCTGGCCCCCCTAACTGCAATAATTAAATGTCCAGAATGTAAGTGTTAAGTGCTCAGAAACTAACATTGAGTATGTGCAGTGAGAGCTGACCAAGCGGAGAATACAAGACCACAACTCCTCCACACTTTTTTTTACTTAAAAGATTACAGTAGAAATCACAATGATTATAAGCCAGAGTAAGAGAAATAGAACTGGATCCTCTGGGCTTTATCCATGTTGAATCACCTAAAACTCTCAAAAAATGTCACTTTAAAATGGCCAGCATGGCTCATCACCACCTTGGAAGGCTTATGTGTGAGGGACATGCCAGGAAGATTCTTGGTCCCTGTCAGGTTGGGTCATTTTTTATGTTCCATATATTTCTGACTCCTAAAATAGATTTTTGACAGCCAAAATATCCATTGTGCAGAATTTCTTAGGCCTTTTGCCAAGCTCATCACTGGCAAGAGGTGAATCCAGCTCTGAGTCTGTAAATGAAAGTAAAACACTATAACTTACACCAATCTTCTGATACTTCTGTCAGACCACTCCAAATTCTGCCTTGTGCAATTTGTATTTCATACATTCTGTCTCCCTGTTTTTCATTGCACTTTTCTGCATGTGGAAGGCAGTTATTTATCACCAGTAGGAAGACTTCTCAAGGTTTTCTATCATTCCTGTTTACAGCCCTCTTCTCAAAAAGGAAGGAGAAAGCCCTCCAGATCCTTGCATTTGAAGAGGAAGAAGACATTTTGCACTTCTTTTACAGAAAAGGAAGAGAGAGCAGAAAGGGAGGAGTTATAAGCTGCTCTATGCAGCAAACACCTGCTCCCTTTCCATTTCCCTTCTCTGAAAGGCATTGCAGGACTTGGTTGTTAACTTGAAGATCCTCCCCTTTTTGCAAAAAAAAAATAAAAAATAGTAGACTTCCAGGTATATCCAGGTATATCCAGATACACAAGCTCCTGATTTGATCAGCTCTGGGAATTGAAGAGTAAAACTTATCCTAAGCTTCATTAAAAAGAACAATAAAGATGATATTTCCAGGGACATCAGCTACAGTTCCCTGTAGAAGGCAGCGTATGTTTTGATTCATATGAATGAAATTCATTTTATGACAGCATTTATCCTGAAATTCTATGAAGGTTAAAGCAACTACCTGAACAAGAAGATTGTAATTGTTTTTAAGCAGAAAGAGAGAACTGTGGTTTCATTTTATGTCCTGGATTTGACCTGAGTGAAAATTTCACAGATGAACTCTATTGAAATAGGTGCTTGAAAGACATCTTGATTGTTTCCTTTTTTTTCTCTATATAACAGGGAAATGCATGCAGTAAAAAAGTACATGAAAAACAATTTTCCTTGTTGGACGAAATAAAATGAAACTCAGGCATGTCACAGCCCTGAAACACTTCTTCATGGACTGTATAATGGATTGGCAGATATAAAGGTGGGTGTTTTTTAAATCTTGTTCCTGTTCATGTTCCTTTGACCTAAGGTTGTGGTCTGTGTATGTGAAAGCAGAATGATGAAATGGCTGAAGTTATCAAATACAGCTTAGAACATTACTTAAGAAATACATTTCAGTCAATTCTGACTGATGAACTGTGTCTGAAGCCTTAGGCTATAGAAGCTGGTGTCCTGAACCATGCTAAGTTATCATTCAAGTGCTGGACATTCTCTGATTCTTGTCAGTGTTTTGCCATTGAGACCAAAACCTGCTTTTTATTAAAGCCTGTAAGATCCTAAGATCCTTCAGTTCAGATCATATCCTCTCTGTGTGAGGAAATGAACATTTGCATTCCCCCCATCTTGCTTTAAAAAAGCAAATGGAAAAGCAAATGTGTGATAAGTTTCATGCAAAGATGACTTCTGTTTTGTTCATCTGTTCCAGCTGCTTTTTTCTCACTCAGAGTCATAATCCCCTTTCTGCCATATCACAATTAGCAGTGGAATAGCCTGGGATTTACATTCAGTGGATTACAACTTTCAGAGTGAAAAAGGCAGCAGGAATGAGTGAATTATGCAACATAAATCCTGTCTTTGTTCAAATGTATTTAGCAATAAAAGCAAAGCTTCACACACGCTTGTGTATACTTGCAGTATTCTCTAGACATCCGGTGAACAGAGGAGGCCATATCCCCCTGAAAGTTACACTCATAACTCTATAGATTTTTAAAAAACATTGACAAAATGTTTTGTAAGTTTTTTAAAAGTTCTACAGCTCCTGACAGACAAAATGAAGCCCTTCAACAGGCAGGGTAGCAGAGAAGCAACCAGGCACAATCTCAGGGGGCACAAAATATCCTGACGGTGACTGGCCAAACTGCTCAGTTGAAGCAGATGAAATACCTACCACCAAAACCCCATAATTATGCTCTGCATCAGTGATATTTAGTGATAAATGGAATTGCCAAGGTAGAGTGGATTTTTTTTGCCAGCTGGATCAGTGACATATGCCTAAGCCTTGAGTAATGGCACAGATAACCCACTTGCAGTTTTGATGGCTTCAGCTGGGAAAGAGTGTATCAACAGATACATTTGTGGGAAGATCAAAAAACCCCAATCATGTGATGTTGAGTGTGTTCAATATAAAATTATAGACTCTATGGATCTTGATCACAAGTTGATAAGTAGAAAAAGAAATCTTTTCCTTGCCCCCATGAATATGTTTGTCAGAATGGACCAAGGAAGTGGAAGGAGCAGCTATTCTGGACCTTCGGAGGTACTATTTTTATTCTTGCAAAATATCTTCAAAATTTTTACTGCTTTCTCATTTGAAGCCCTTTTCCTGAGGTGAGGAAGAAGAAAATTTATCAAATTATTAACCCCAAATTACAATTATGGTGGTACCCCTCTCTTAGTGTCATGGTGAAGGAGAAGAGGAAAAGAAATATTTGGTACAGTGCTGGGCAGGACACACAGCTCACACAGAAGATGCTTCTAAATGGGAAAATTACAAGATGTTTCTCCATGTAACCTCCGTATTACCTGTAACTGTAAAGTACATGGTAGTACCTTATTAAGCAGTTTCTGTTCCACACAACCAGATAAATACGTTACAAACTCAAGAGTAAACTCTTTTGAATGGGAACGAGAATATTTGATGACAGTAATACCCATAATCAAGTCCAAAGGTGAATCATAACATCCTATGTTAGTTTTTTTAATACTTAATATATATTTCTATTTTCCCAATGAGTAATTTCAAGTTAAATGCACATTTATAGATAAGATATTGACATCAATCTGAAGTTATTTCTATTTCTCACTTCATCTGCATTCATTCTGGTGTTACTCTTCCATTAACAATGAGAGTGTCAGACTCTGTCTACCCTTCCATAGTAGATGAAGGAAAGGTTTACATCCTTTACAAAATACATAAACAACAAATTTAAACCAGTTGATATAACTGCTGTGGCTGGTTACTTAGATTTCAAATTATAAAGAAAAATAGCATCAGATAAATATTTGAAGGGATTTTTGCTTCCCACAATCTGGAGTGAAATACTGTTCTTAATGACATCTAGTATTTTACTCTGAAAATTTCTCCATTTATCACTGCTGAAATCCAAGTGGACTCCCCCAAAACACTTTATATCAATCTTACTCTTACTTTTATACAACTGATTTGGAACTGAGTCAAATTACTAGTTCTTAGAGAGTAAGAATGGGTAACAGTTTAAAAATCTGTAATTACTCTGAATAATGTCCCTCCTCCAGAGCTCCAGATCAGGAAAATACAATCACACTGTCATTAACAGCATAGATGCTATAGATGAATATTTAAACCCCACCTTCATTCTTTAAACAAGTCATAGAATCATGAAATGGTTTGTGTTGGAAAAGACCTTTAAGGTTATATAGTTCCAATCCCCCTGCCAGGTGCCGGGACACCTCCCATTAGACCAGGCTGCTTAAAGCCTCATCTAACCTGTCCTTAACATTTCCAGGGATGGGACATCCACAACTTTGTTAAAAACCTACTCCAGTGCCTCACTACCCTCAGAGTAAAATATTTTCTCCTAAAATCTAATCTAAACCTGTCCTTTTTCACTTTGAAGCCATTCTCCCTTGTCACTAGCTGTTTTTGTAAAAAAGTCCAGTATTACTCAAGCCAAACTACAAATCCAAAGCACAAATCCATCTACATATAATTGTTATATTAAACAAAGATTTCAAGTGAAAAGAGGTGCAGTTAGATTACTAACATGCTTGAAAAAAAACCCCTTAAGTAACTGAGTTTTTAGGCTTCCTCTATTCCAATATGTTTCATCAGCCTGATAGGTAGGTAATGGAACACAAGGTTCATACTTAATAATATTTATCCCTTTCCTTTTAATTGTCAAGGAGTGCAAGAAGTAGTCCTGAATATTCCAGAGATAATCTGAGAAAGTTAAATCTGTTCTTATGAACACCTTATTATTGCCAAATCAGCCAGCACCAAGAAACTAGTAATTGTGGAGAGCAGGTTTGCTTACCCTCTTTAATTTTTTTAACCATTGAGTCTTGCTAGGTATTATTTGGGTTTATATTTTATTTCATTTTTATATTGGGTTTTGTGATACTTTCTTCTGTACTCCCCTGCTCCCTTGGAAAATGTATCATCCTGAAGTTTGTCCCTGCCCCTTTTCCCTGCCCATTCTCCCACATTGTTCCCTTCCTGGAATGTAATCCAACTCTATTCCACTCCCACCTTATCCCTGATTGGGTAGTGGCTTGTCCCCGCGTTTAGCCCCTTCCCCTGGATATAAACCCAAAAAGCACGTGGAAAGCTCTCTTGGCTTGGGGACAGGGAAGGGGCTCCTGACCCAGGCTGGGGCAGGGCCACAGAAGAAAGACTGAATAAAGCCCTGATTTCCCCTGGATCAAGTGCAGACCTTCCTTTGCTATCGACGGGGACCTGCTCTCTCTAAAGGAAAAGGTTCACAGCTACTCCTGGGATTTTTGGGAGCCCTGAGGAAAAATCCTTCCAACTGTGGTTTGTCTCTCAAGCTAGCCAAGGCAAAAACGGAGCTGGGGCTCTGAGAGAGAGAGACTAGCCACAACTGAGTAAAAAAGAGATCAAGCACTACTATAGCAACTTTCCTCCAGAGCTAGGAGAAGTTGCAGCAGAAGATTGAAATTGAAGAGCTTTCCAGCCTGTCATCATAATTATGCATATTGCTCCCTGATTCTACTGGTTTATCACCTACAAAGATGGTCTGCCCAATTCAGCTTAGGGCACTTAGCAAGATAAGCAAAGGGAGTCTTTGTTTGGATGAATTGTCTGTATGCTGTGTTTAGGGACAACTGAAGCTGAATCTTCTTTGATAAACTCAAACAATGCAATGTGTACATGAGTGTTTTAGTGAGAATCAAGGGAGTAGTTTTGAAACAAACCTGATTGAACCCAGCTACAGAATAGCCTCAGAGCATATGAGCTGTATTTCTTTTGGGTGAAACTACACTGAAAAATGTGCACACAATCCACACTGGATGCACTCCGGTAATTAATCCATGTTCAGACCTTGAGACCAGAGACCTAGTCCAAAGCAGGCTGCCTCCTCCCTTCATAATATATCCAATTCTCCTTAATAGTATTATGGTTCTTCCCCCAGTTTTTTCCCCATACCACTTGTTGATATAGCCATGTGATGACAAAAAACATCTCCTGTTAATTGGGCATATCTAATATTAATCTAGAAATACCTAATTTTGTTGGAATATCAGTATTGACATAGACTCTCTTATCAAAAATTAGTGGAAATGTCCTTGATGAGAATCTAGAAGATGATATCTTAGCAGTATCAACCTTTCGGCCAATGGTGTTATCATAAATATTTTGCTGTACAGTCAAATATACTAATTCACACTCAAGGTTAGCTATATTTGTATTACCTTACACATCAAAACACAGTGTATCCAAGCTCTGATGAAGAGAGCCTAAATATTTCTGTGTAAGGATTCTAAATTTGTTCCATATATTGCAGTAGAGTCAATAAAAGGTACCCTTTTTATCTGAAATATGTATATATTCCTGGACTGAAGGTAATAACAAAGGCTTAGATATGAACAGTTTCTTTTTTTTAAGTACTTTAAATATAATGTCCCCCTTTATGTTCTTTTCACACAGGAAGCTGATGAAACACCTTTTGTTTGATAGATTTCTTCTAGATTTAATAAAAAACGGTCTTAGCAGTCTAATCAACATGAAATAACGACAGAAATCAAAGTGTTGGTAGTATTTTAAATAGAGAAGTCCTCTAACTTTGTCCTTGATAATCAATGCACAGTTAAATAGTTTTAGTGCATGTGGGAAAATATCAGTAATGGCTCCAGGCTAATAAACCTATGTTTGCTGCACAGACTGTCTTAATTATTTTTTGTTTCCCAAAAATGTGCACCTGTGTGTGCCAAGACCGTGCAGCAGAAATGCAGGATAAAAACCATTCTAGGGAATAAAATTCTGTATTTTTCTGGGCTATTAGTGAACCTTTTTGCATAAGACAGCTCTGTCTGACAAGACAAGATTGAAGGCTATTTTCAAAATCAGATGTGGAGTCAGGACCACGTTGACTTTATAAGTGGAGATGAGGTGACTTGCCATGCTGTGTCAGGACTACATACAATTAGAGACAGAATCCCACAGATGGATACTCAGACTGGGCATCCTGAATCCATCTGGAATGAGTTATCAGGCCTCAGGTATTTCCATGAGTTCTGTGCTGTTTGGAGATTGATTGCAGGAGGGATGTGGAATCCATCATCTACCTAGAAAACACTGATATGGGTTCCTTGAGAATCTTAAATCTCATAATGAAACACTCAGCTTGGTTCTGTATTTTAACCTTCATGACCACTCTAAACTTCGTGGCAAAAACCCCAAGTGTTTCTCAGTGATGGGAAATGTGAGTCTTTTTTTTTTTTCCTACCTAGATAGATTCCATCAATTGTGAAGTGAACCACAAAATTTGTAAAGTTAGGGAGAACTTCCCTGGAACAAATGTGGCCAGATGAACCAAGGAAAACACTCTCAGAGAAGGTAGGAGAAACCTTTCATAGATGACCCAGAAACTGAATCTAAAAGTCCATTGTATTTCACATCATCAGGAGAGTATTTCAGAAATGTTAGCAGGCTGTATATGACATTATTCAAATAAATTCTCCTTGCCAAAAATGTAATCCTAACATTTCTGGTAGTTTTGAGATTAGTTCTGTAGTGTCTTCTTAAAAAGATCTCTCTGAATACTTCACCAAAACCAAGGGGGCATTGATCAGACCTGTTGGATACAGAAACCATTTGGGTAAATAAAATCATCTGAATTAGAAGAATTGTATTGTGGATTTAGTAGGTCACATTTTCTATTTCTGATGCAAGCGCTGCATGTGGGATTGAGCCTGTGATGTATTTTGTGCCAGCTATGCTGTTACTTTGTGAAGACACAAAGTATTTTGTTCACCATATACTTACAGATCATTATTTCACTCAGTATCATCAGTCTTTATGAACTGGAATTTTAGTAACTCATTGGCATTAAGGACTAGGGACTGATATTCAAGTACTGCTTTCTGCACTGTTATTCAATTAATTTATTACAGATAAAATATGTGGGTTTTAATTTGCTAAAGGAGTTCTGAAGTTGTTCGTAAACAGTATAAATGCAGATCCCCACACAGGATCACTTTTTCTTTAAGCACCAAATACAGCTCTGTCCAATAAACAATTTTTACAGCTGTGTAGTCAGAACAGAGGCCTGTAATGGTTACACCTGAGCAGTGCATTAATCTGGGCAGAATCAATATTAGCTTGTCTTGAAGCCAAGCATAAGCATAAAATCGTACTGTAACAAACATATTTTATGATACTGGGATTGCATGGCCAGGTACAATGGGTAAGCATTTTGCATAAGTGTGTGGGCAACATGAGCTCCAAAGAAGTCAGACTTGTGCAGCTGCACTCAGACAGCACAGGAAAACACTGTATTACTACAAGAAGCACAGTTTTCAAGAATAGAGTACAAAATAAGCAAATGAGGAGGGCATTTTACTGAACACATGAGCTGGACAGCTCACAAAACCAGAAATGGGATGAGCAGCATCCCACACATGAGATCCTCCTTTTGGAGCACATGAGATCCTCCTTTTGGAGGTGGGGGGGAAGCAACCAGGAAAAACACCAGATGTGAACAAGGAGAGGTGCATAAAAAGAAGATATTTTGCTCTGACTTTCCTTTTGGAATCATTGTGAAGCCTGGTCGCCTTGACCTCAGGAACTGAGGTGCTTTAAGGGCCTCATCCACCAGTGCTCACTATCTAGCATGACCTTTCTGCTACTGTATAGCCACAACAATTTTAGTTAGATGTTAACATCTTACTGGGTAAGAACAAGGCATTAGCCTAAAGTACGTTAATGAGTGTCAGTCCACCCCGTTGCTGTTTAAAGTTTAAATCTGGTTTAATCAGTCTTTGAAACTCTCTCACCACAGCAATCTCTAAATCAGCTATTGATATTTATGTAGATGGAGACATTTATAATATTTATTCATTTGTGGCTGTTGTATTTTTTTTTCACCTGTTAAAATGGAGGAATCCAACAGATGTACCAACGGCTACTATTTCCTTTTTACTTCACCTTAAATTAGGAAGAGGCAGAGGAGATTGTTTTCTCACAAAACATGGAAGTAAAGAGCAGATGTCAAGAGGTAGTAGTTGCCACAAGCAATACATTTGCAGTAGCAGAGATGGTGATTTTTTTTTACTTAAAAATCCTCATGTCCAACAGTTTCCTATCACTGGAAACATTAACCTGTTAAGAAATTCATTGTGTATTGGGGGCATGGGAATTGCTGAAAGTTTCTCTGGTTGTGGAGGTATGAATCTAGAGATGCTGATCACTGTAATTAAGTATCAGTATTTCATTGTATTTAAGTATCAGTATTTTCCCCTCCAAGCTGCTGACACAGAATGAGGCTTACACAGAATACAGGAGTTTTGAATAAAACTATTCGTGGTAGAGACTACCCCAGGACATCCTTTGGGAAATAAAGACCTCCATTACCACTGTAGCTATATTGTTTCTTTATTTCAACAATGGTAGTTGGACAATTTATACTTAATCACATTTTACATAGGATTTACTGATTGATTCTGTGGTTTACTTCTTTTTTTATATCTATTTTAAATCAAATATTATAACATTTTTTCTTGAAAAAGTGGTTAAAATATTTTTTTCCTAGAACTGCTGCTAACGATATGCTATGACAGTGGCAGTCTTTGCTTTGCATTTAGAGGAAGTGAATTATTTTAGCTAACAGGAACAATTTCTATTTAATCTTAATTATATCTTGGTAGCTCGCAATCAAATCTTATACATGATACTAAGCCATGAAGTACAAAACTGACTTCGCTTTCTTAAAGTTGGATAATCTTATTGACAAACTAGAATTATGCAGCTGGGATTTCAGAAAAATTTTGCAGTGTAACCAAAGACCTTTTAATTTTCTTCTCTCTTTTAATTTTCTTCTCTCATTCTGAGCTACAGTCTTCAAGAATGTCCAAATATGATGCTTTAGTCTGTAGTGTTGGGACGATGCTTGTCTTTTTCAAGTGAACTGGGCCTACAATAAAACCCTGATATAGGCTGATGTTTCTTTTGCTTTACACATCTAATATCCCTATTTAATAAAAAACCAGAACAAGGTTAAAAATTGCATTGTGACTCTCTTCATAAAGCTGAGCGCTGCCATTGGTTTTTGACTAGATAAGGCTATAGTCTTACTGTGATTGAGGATTCAATAAATAGGGAATTATTTTCAGATTACATATCCTGGAAAGATACAAAAGAAGTCTTAAGTTAAAAGTCATAGCAGTCAAGTATAACTGTTTAATTTTAAAGCTCTATGAGCTCTTGATTTCAAAAAACACTTCCTCTACCTATATTTTCTGCTTTTCACCTGTATATTCAAGCTTTCTTTTCATTTGATTTACATTAATGAACAAAACTTATCCCATCCTTTTTTGCACAGCTAGCAAAGATATGGTTAATAACCACATTTCTATAACAACATTAAAATGTATAATTTAATTTATACATTTCTGAGAATAGCAACTGCTCTGAAACAAAATTCAACATCCTTCCTGTTAGATGGTTCCAGTGTTTAGAATATATAATTTTTGTCAGAATATTTAATTGGCTCTGGGTGAAGAAACAGGCATTAGGAGACGGTAGGCTCTTTTTTCCTAGATTTCACAAAAGTAAGGAACAAAACCCTCTGTTTGATCTGTAATCAAAAAGAAGTGATGCAGTTTTAGGAGAGTCAAGCAAATATAAGCAAAAGAGAGAATATCAACACTACAGCAATGGCACAAGTGTTAAAATATTCATAACATGTAGTTGCAGAAATATTCATCCATGTATGGTTTCAAACCTATGTATGTCAAGCGAACAGATTGAACTCAGACACCTTGTATCTATAAACGGAGTGGGGTTTGTGTACTCACTTGAGCCTGTGCAAGTGAACTGCAAGTGAAAATAAGACAATAAAAACACTTGGCATCAAATAAATAATGGTAGATGGAATCAGGCACCAGCCCGCCTAATGAAACACATTAATTCCTCCAGTAAGCAGTGCAAGTTCTGTTCTGTGTTTGTTCTGGAGACACATAAATACACAGAGATCATGCATGATGTCCTGCTTTGTCTCGGCTATCTTTTGTTAATATTGCCATCATCAAAAGATCAGCCCAAAAAAAAAAAAAAAAAAATCTGTTCCAAATACTGACTAAAGAATAAATTAATAAGGTGATGAAACTCTAGGTGTAATTAATAAACTTTGTATTGATGATTGAAAATAAAACCATCTAGACCTGTTTGGACTGTAGAGGAACATTTCATGTGCAATTTGTTAATCTTCTCCGTTTCTTGGGGGAATGTTATTGCAGTCCAATTAGACTGAAAAAAATTGTAAAAGCCAATTTTATGTTACAGCCCCCATAGGCCAAAAAATAAAAAATGCATGTGAGGGAAAACTTGGTAATGGTGAAGAGACTACTCTGAAAGTTAACCTTACAGTGATAGAATCCACAGAAAACATGTTTACATGCTGCTCAGCCAAGCCAATAGTTTAATAATCAATTGCTTCTTTATAAGATTCAGTTTGTGAAGCTCTTTTAGATGTGTCATTAGGAAATCAAAGGCTGGAGGTCAGTTCAATCTATAGCTGAAAATCTCCAAATAGAATATTAGTGACCCTTCTAACAGCCAACTCCACTTCTCATTTGCTTTCATAATAAAAAATGTCTTTACTCACATTTAACAGAATAATGCTGCAGTTTAAATACATCCTTCATTGTTCTACACTCAGTGAACACAGAACAACTTACTTTCCTTTTTTTAAGGCAGTGATCCATGTATTTGAGGTCTCTTATCTTTCTACAATTTGCTTTTCTTTCTAAACTAACCATATCTGATTTTTTTCAGGTCAAAATGGAGGCGGGCCTGTAAATGCATAGATATTTTGTGGTTAAAATGAACATATTACTTTTAATGAAGCAGAATATTTATTTCACATGAATAATAGATAACCTTAATTATAAATGCAGAACTGCTATGTCTCGTAATTCTGTATTAGAATCATAGAATTCTCAGAAAGAAAAAGAAAATATTATCTAGCTCCTTTCCCTAGATCTAGTTACTCAAAGCCCCATCCAACCTGGCCTTGAACACTTTCAGGGATGGGGTATCCACAACGGCTCTGGGCGACCTGTTCCAGTGTTAACCAAATTAATATCTTCCTAATGTCCATTCTAAACCTATCCTCTTTCAGTTTAAATCTGCTTTCACTTGTCCTTTCAGTACACTCCCTTGTAATGAGCCTCTCCATCTTTTCTGTAGCCCCCTTTTAAGCACTAGGAGGCTGCTATAATGTTTCCCTGGAGTCTTCTATTCCCTAGGATAAATAACCCCAGGCTCTATAGACCCCAACGCCCTGATCTCATCATTGTGGCCCTCCTCTGGTTCATTTGTGCTTAAGTCATTAATTTTTCTTATTTACACACAGTGCTTTTCTATTTAATTTTTTTCAGACCCTTTCTTCACTTTATCAAGACTATACTGTGTTCTAATTCTGTCCTGCTGTGTGTTTGCAGTTTTGCCTGCTATGCGTAATTTGCAAGGTTAATACCCCTGGTCTCCCTCCTGGAAGTTCCTGGGGTTTTATTTAATTTTTTTAGCTTAAATTGCCCTTTTCTCTTTTGATTACACCACAGCTCATTTTCTGTCACAGCTCCCTGTACCTGCTAGCCAATGCACTTCTTCTACTCCTACTAATCGTGTTCTCAGTGCTCCCAGTTATCTCCATCCCTTGTCATTGTAACCTGTCTTTTCCCTCCAAAAAAAAGTATCTTCTGGAGGACTTGCTCCAATCCCTCAATAAAAGTCAAGCTCTTCAACTACCTTAGCTTACCCGACAACTCTTAGAAAATATGCAATGGCCTTGTCTCCTCAGCAGAGGAGGTGCTATGTTTTATTTCCCTACCAGGGCAGGTAGAGAAAGGTTATAGCAGCCACAGCATGTACAGAGCTCCCACAGGCCCCAAGCCACCTCCAGGCTGGATGACTTCCTTCTCCGTTTACCTCCTGGTATCATAAAAGGGACTATATTCATCCTGAGACTTAGATGGTTGATGCGCACCATCAGACTCAAAATAGTTCTGGTAGAAATCAACTTTACATCTCCTCCACTCAGACAAAGATCCATTGATAATTGCTTGATCATAACAGAGCAGCTGTTGGGATTTCCTAGATTGTAGCTGCTTAGTTTGCTCAAGAGAACATGATGTTGAGGCAATCAAAGTCTTACAGAATTCAAGGTTATT
Source organism: Hirundo rustica (assembly GCF_015227805.2). Classification (NCBI taxonomy): domain Eukaryota; kingdom Metazoa; phylum Chordata; class Aves; order Passeriformes; family Hirundinidae; genus Hirundo; species Hirundo rustica. Next base: position 43,680,000 of record NC_053455.1, on the reverse strand, counting down.
CTTACTCTCACCTAAAGCGATTGTGTGTGTGCATTTGTATTGCATATGGTATAAATTGCTATTGACTTTGTATATTTTGGTCAAATATCTAATAACAATTGTTGGTTTTTTTTTCTGGAGTACTTCTACAAATTGTTTATTTTCTGTTTCCTTCAAGGAAATTATACTAAAACAATTAGACTGGAATTTCTCAGTTCTTTTGCAAGCCAAGTACATTTCCTTTCCTCCCAGTCACTATAAATAGCTTTCAACTAGTATTTTTTAATTCAGAAATAGAACTCAGAAATATAACTGATATATATATATATATATATATAAACTGATCCTGGGGTTGTTAGAAATTCTAGAGGTTAGATTTTATTAGGTTACCAGAGAACATGTCTGATTTACGTACTGCCTAGCTTGCTCTTATAATTCATATTAAAAAAAATTAAAAAAAAAAAAAATCAACTTACTTCTTATCTTATTTCCTCCTAAACTAATTTTTAAGCGGAAAATGAGAAGTCAGGATGATGTTCTGAGATGAAAATTATTTCTAGAAAAATAACATTACTATAATAACTTTACTAGACTAAAGCTTGCTTAAGTTCGATATCAGGAGAAAGTTTTATATCCAGAACACAGATGAACACAGAAAAGCAGTCACAGCACTAAGCCTGTTTGAGTGCAAGAAGCATTTGGAGAATGCTTTCAGTCAATTGGTGTGATTTTGGGGGTGTTCTTTGTAGGACCAGGAGTTGAACTTAATGATTCTCTCCCAAATCAGCATATTCTTATTGAGCTATCACAATATGTTTCAGATATTTTTGGTAATAGATTAAACTAGCCTGCCTGCAGAATAATCTATCACAAACAAGAAATGTCTTTACATCTAATTAATTTCTTAACTTCTTAACTTCTTGCAAAAGACCTTCTATACCTCTGTATTCTAAGCCCAAGGTGACGAAGACAAAGAGACCCTAAATCTGACACTGCTTTGCCCATAAAGAATGAAAAGCCTCTTTTCTATCTCAATCTGTTTAATTCTGTTAATCAAATTAGGCTCAATTGCATTTTATTTATCTCAGTAAGGAATACCATCCTTCTCTAGTTGTAAGAACAATTTTTAAATACCAAAATGGTATAAAAATGTTGAGATTTTGGGGGTGTGTAGAAGTTGCACTGCAAAAATAGGATGAGTAAAGCAAGTTCTTAATCTACATTTTCCCCCACCTTCCTCCCCTCTCTTTTAATTTCATCAAAAATCTGTATCTCTCAGAGACATTTTGCTGGTATGAATGACTTTCCTTAATTGAAATATAGAAGATGTTAAAAGAGTCAATGCAGATGGCACTGAACATACAAGAAGACAGAAGAGTTAATATGGATTAATTTTCAGGATAAGAATGCTAACAACAGTCTGATTACTTTTAGTCAGGAAGGAGACAAAGAGTGGCAGTTGAAACTTTGAAATTTTCTCTTCAGTGGCTGTTATTCCACAGAATGGCTTAAACTTTAATAGCATCAGCTTTCTTATCTTAAACATGTTCATTAATAATGTGTGGTCTGTGTGTCTACAAAGAAAACACATTTTTCCTTTACTTTTTATCATAGCATGATACAATAGGGGAATGACTGGGGGTAAGTAACAATATTAATACTAAGAAACTTAATCTGTATGCAGAACATTGTATTTCTGTGTATTTGAACTCTTGAATAATTTATCTTACATCTTCCAAATTAACATTATGTTCCCTTGGCTTCAAAGAGAATTAACAAAAAGCATCTCATACAACGGTATAAACAAATAGTTTAGTATAGAATTTTTTTTAGGAACAGCAGTCTTTCCTAAGAAAATGAGCGATCGCTTCTCCAACGATGTTTTTTAAGGGATAAAATGCCTTTGATAAGAACCAAATCATTACTCTTGTTACTCCACAATATCCTAATGAGTACTGTTTGGTATCTATTTTAAACAAAAAAATGAGATACAGATTCCTTTATTTTTCCTCTCAGACACACAAAGAAGAGAAGCTGAGATTACATATTTCTTTAGTAAGTAATTACCAAAATAAATATTCTTAGTGATCTGTTACACATCTTAATTACTGACTGAAGCTTTCTAAAGTCCCAAATACATTCATTCATTGTCTGAACAGAAATATATGGAACCTCTTGTTAGTATGAAGTTGCATTTTAGTTTATGTCTGGTTTCTTCAGCCTTGGACAAAAAGTTAAATGAAGTATGAAATTGTAAACAGCTAAGGAATGTATAAGTAAAATCACAGCTTTTGTTTTCCTCCCTTGTGTTTGTCACAGAAAGGAAGGCAAATTCTATCAACTTTTTCTCATCCTGTAAGAGAATATGACCTCAGGTTTAGTATTTATAATATAAGGTTTTCTAAACAACGTGAGATTTAAGATCAGCAAATTAATCTCTGTGTTTAGTGGTCAAAACTTCACTCTTTATAGAAAGCTAAAAGGAATTTTAAAACTAGATGTGATTTGTTGCTAAGATGTCTATGATAGTATGTGAAATGAATCTGAAGAAAAAAAATCACTGATACAAGATAGAGATGAAAATACTAAATTTTAGAATCTGTTTCTTAACTTTTGCTATTCTACAATTTTCAAACAGTGATAAAATAACTTGCTGCAGATTTATCTGTTTCCAAACTAAAATAATTCAGTGAATGCCAGGCTTTAGTTTTATCTGTCAGAAACAGCTTTTCATAATAAAGCAGAGCATTATTCACATAGGAGAAATGACCAGTAGATAATTAATTATCTTGAAACAGTCTCACAAGGTAGTCCTGAAGGGCAAAGGAGACCAGGAAGGCTGAATATTCTTTAAAAACAAAATCTTAATGTACAGGAGCAGTCTGTCCCCTTGTGCCTATAGATGTTTCATCAGGACTGGCCTGGATGAGCCATGAGCTTTGTCTCAAACTCAGAGTGAAAAAACAGAGTGCACGATCTTTGGAAGAAGAGACTGACAGCTTGGAAGAACTATAAGGCTGTAATGGGATTATACAGGAAAAAAATTAGAAAGGCCAAAGTCCAACTAGAACTTAATCTGGCTACTGTTGTCAACAACAACAAAAATGTTTATACAAACTCATCTGCAATAAAAGGAGGGCTAAGGAGAATCCACATCCCTGGCTGAGTGTGGGGGAAAAAACATGGTGACAAAGGATGAGGAAAACACAAATACCTTCTTGGCCTTAATCTTGGATAGCAAGAGGGCTTTTCTCCAGTTACCCAGGCCTCTGAGGTGGAAAACAGAGACAGAGAGCAGAATAAAGCCCCCATTAAACAGGAAGAGAGGGTTAATGACCTGCTACATGACTTAGACACTCACAGGCCTATGGGGCCAGCTGGGATCTGCCCAAGGATAGTGAAGATGTTGGTCGAAGCACTCACTGAACCACTTTCCAACCTTCTCAACTCCGTAGTTCTACGAAACTAATGAACGAGAGCAGATGAATTCTTGGATCATACTAAGTATATTCTATGCTCACAATCAAAAGCTTTCTTTTAATTTCTCTGCTGTATTTTTTTTTTTTTTCCCCAAACTGTATAATTTTCATATTAATTCTCAATAAAGGAGAAAAGGCTAGAGAGCTTTATAATGTTTATTTCTGTATTGAAGGGTGGGTTGCATTTTACATCCGAGTTCTTTAATCTTTCTTAAAACATTAGAGTTTCTTTAATGCTCTTGTAAACATTTCGTTATTCCTAGAAGAAAAGAATTTAAATTAGTACAGAATTTATTGTTTTGTTGTATGATGCCTGGAAACTTACAACATTTTTTTTCCCCTTTAACATTTTCCAGACTGAAAAGGATATTCATAAACATGGAGTTGCAGAGAAATTCTATGAAGAGACTTGCTTCTATATTCATGGAATAAGCAGTTTTGTTTGAGAAAGGGAAACATTCAAGAAGACAATAGAAGACTAGATTGAGAACCTCAAAATGCCTTTTCCCAAAATACTCCAAATCACAGAGGCATATCTGTTAGCAGATTCAAAAAGAAATAATCTGCTATACAGACACTAATTGTGCTGGCGAGCATATAATAGCCCTACCCACCAAGAAAGAATTAAATATTCTGTGAAGAGAGAAAGCAATCTAAGTAAATGGGCCATTTGGACATCACTAGTAATAAAATTGTATACTTCTCCTGAGAAAGTTAAGTTTCACTTTCAGGGACAATTTCTTTGTTCCCTTGCTACATACCTTTTATTATGATGTTCACCTTAGGCTTGTCACTGGAACTTTAATATCTTTCACAGAGCATTGTGTTAGCCAATCAAAAATTCCTACCCTAAATTAGTTTTATGAAAATGGAGTTTTAAAAGGTCAACGCCTCCTAAAATATACTGGAAATTATTTTTGCTTTTGCATTTAATATTTACTAATTCCAAAAACATTAATTCTGAGCATATATCATACTATACAGTTATTGAAGATGAGGAAATCAGTTGGAATTTACCCCATAACTAAACCAAAAAGGTATTAAATAATGAGTCTCATTAATTTTTGCTGGTGAACACAGAAAACCATCTTTTTCCCTTACTGTTATGCAGAGCAGAAATCGATGAAAATAGTGTGCTAACATGTCAGTAAAACAGAACAGATGAAAATGTAGGGATGTTATTTTGTTTATCACTATCCTCAGAACACAATGAACAGAAGAAAACAGAGGGAAGATGAGTTAAAGTAACTAGTAGATGAAACATGAAAACCAGATATTATATATGTGGCTCTCCTTTTCTCAGATTTATATCTGGCCTCCCTACAGTAACAAACAAGCTTCTAAAATGGTTTAAATTTTGAAAAGAGGAAAGATTGAATTTAGAAACACCATAATGGCTCATCTGTTGTAGAAGAAATTAACATTCGCAGGCTTGTAAAAACTGTAGAACTGATAGCAAAGTTTCATGGAGGTGATAAGTTTTAAGACCTTTGAACACTGAGTAGTTACTTTAGCAAATAACAAACAATAATGGAACATGAATAAGATTTTTCTACGTGGCTAGTGATAAACTTTATATCTGGTTGCCTGTTTCCAGATGAAAAACTTCACAAATATTCACTTGAGCTGAAAATTCATTCTTTTTTGATGACCAGATTATTGTAACAAGCACACACCTCAAAAGAACAAACAACTTTGTAATGGTGATTTGTGGTGGCGTGAGAGTTGTTTTATTAAGTTATTAAGTTATTTTTGTAAGACTTTTGAGTTACTTTTGTAATGGTTTAGTCCACTGTATACCCCTGTGTTCTGTATTGGTTTTCCCCTTATGAGTTACGTTGTTTAACCAGACGTTTTCTGTCAGTCATTCCTTCCCTGCACCTGTTGCTGTCAATCCCCCCCTCTCTCCTCGTGGTCGCCCTGTCTGTCACTCGGGGACCCTTCCCTGGCTTCTGGAAAACTCCAGGAAGGGCGTTGAGTGATAGGCTGGGGCCCTGGAGACCCCCTCCCATCGTGTTGTGGTTGGTCCCCAGTTCTATGGTTCACACCCCCGGTTACCCCCCCAATTCCTGTGACTGGCTGACCGGTTGTCGCCAACCCCTGTTTCCACCCCACCTTAAAAGCTCTTGCAAGCCTGGCCTCAGGGTCTCTCTTGGGCAGCAGCTGCAGAGTGCGGAGCTCTGCGCTCCCTCTGCCTCAATAAACCTACGTTACATCCTGCTCAGGAGAGTCCGCCTTTCATTCAGCTGCCGCGGTTGCTTGCTCCATCTACGTGCCGTTGCTCGTGGTGGGATCCAAGTTCTCACAGGGAGGAGGTGGCTCGCCCTGCCTGCCGCCCCGACCTTACCACGTCGCCGCAGTGAGACCCACGGAGCTAGCCTGTGGCCGCGCTGGTCAGCGCAAACCGGACACTGCGACAGTGATTATTGCTAGTTTGTGTCATATTAAACACCATTCCTAAGGAACTCATCACCTACTATAGGAATACAATCAACATCTGAAAACATTTTTATCCAAAATGCCTTTGTATGCCTACATTGGATCCTCTTAGACTGATCTTCGATAGCCTTGAGGATGGAAAACTTAGGAGAATGAATCAGACCAAAAGATCATCAAATACTGTAATCTGCAAACCCAGTAGGTTTCCAGTAATGGCAAAGAGAATTATCAGGGATGTATGGAAGGAAAATTTTACAAACTCAGAATATGCTGAAAGTCCTCTTTTTCCTTCTGCAGATTTCTGATTTCCAGAAGGCATTTTTTTTTCGGGACTTTCTGATTGTCACCTTAATGAGGTTATGATAAACATTCTGACATCATGTTCACTGAAACTGATGACAGAAAAAAAAAAAAAAAATCTAAACTACAAATGGAAAAAAGTTAAGTGATTAGTGTTGAGATAGAGGAATTGGATGAGATCTCACATATTTTTATAGAGTCCAAACACTGTGGGGGAAAAAACCTTACTGTCAAGATGTAACCTTGTTTATTTAACCCCGGGGAACCACCGTCACTTTCTCAGACATTTTTAGTAACGTGAGTTCCATATGTTCCAAAGTGATTTCTGTCAAGATGCAGTGTTTATGAAGCTTGAACAGAAGGGACATTTCAAAAACTGATGTATGGTGTAAAGAAGTAGATTTTTGTGCCACATTGCTATAATCAAGCCTATTTGGAATTAAGACAACTTTAGTAAATACAAAGTATACAAGTCCATTGTTTTAAGTAATAATGATTAGCATCATAATTTTGACAAATACCTAAAAGAAAGGGAAGTAGAGGGGAAGGATGAGATTGTAGCTGTTAGCTGTACAGCTTTATCTACTTTCATCCAGAGTTTATAAACATTTGTGAAAACAAAAACCATAGGAAAACCTACACGCATTTCTTTAACATGGCAAACATGCCACATCCCAAGGCTTGTTTCTTAGCTAAGAGAGAAAGCAGTAAAGCCGGTCAAAAATGGTGGACACACCAGAGAAATTGAGACCTGTTAAAATTGTCAAGGCTATAGCTGAGTGACAAAGGAACAGCAAGCACCACAGCTATAGAAAATAAAGTACTTCAGTCAAAGAAAAAAAAAAAAATGAAGCAGACAAGAAAGATAAGTAGAAGCAAAAGGAAGATATAAAATGGTGAAGGAACAGCAGTATTCAAGCCATTGCAATGGAAAATGTACAAAACTTCTAGCACACCAGTGCAATAGCAGCTGTAGACAACACAGTCTTTTTTTCTCCTCCTGTTAAGGAAAGAAACTAGAACAACCTAACTTATACACCAGCTGTAGGAACATGTAATCACAAAGCCCCATTTCATTCATCAGCGGTCATTAACAGTGTTACTTCCATCTTGTTAACTCATCAGAAGCATCCAATTTTATTTTGCCAAGGACTGCACAGACCAAAGAGCAGTACTATGGACTAGAGGCTGGTTTGGTTTTGTTTTTTTTTTTTTCCTCTCTGAATAATATGTCATATTCTACTTGGTTTCATTAGGGTGTTTTTTGAGGCATATGCTTACAAGAGGAATATGTAATACAGTATGACTAGAGTAATTACAAGGAGAACTTATAAATGATCTTATGGTGTCATATGGTCTTTAGTTACATCACTGACTAAGAAATAGTCTTCAAAATTGGTCTGATATCATCCAAGGAAACCTGCATTTTTTGTTTTTCTTTAAAATGCTCTGGTTAAAGTATTTTATGTCTTGAAGAAAAGGGGAATGGCACACTCAGTGACAAAGACTAATAAGGATGAATTTTGTTGGAATCTGTTTTATATTATGTGAAGATTTTGTAATTTTCAGGGCTGTTTGGATTATTAAATCAGTTTAAACCCTTTAAAAAAATCTTTATGTTGATTATAATGTTCCAATAATATCATACATTAACTCATTCTTTCAAATTCATTGAACAAAATCTATGTCTAAAAAGCTGATAATTTTTAGTCTAAAAAAAGACTTTACAGTCTAAAGTCTATTAAGCATATAAAATGCATTAATATTAAAAATTGATTCCACCCCTTTCCTGAGGTTTGGATCTACCTATGAACATTTACCCTCATTTACCTTACTTGACCTCTACTGTGGGATAAAATAATTATGAAATGATTTTTCCACATCCCAAGGATATTCTCTGACTTTTTGGAGTAGACTATCTTGAGGAGTCTTATTCAAGTCTTGATTTTTTGGCAATTACCTTCACTTTTTCCCCCTTGCATTTCCCAGTGTTTAATTTGTGAGGAGATTTGGCTTCTTATTACCATCCCAATTTTTGTTACAATTCTGCAGGTTATCTGCAGTAAATGAAAGGCAGCAATGTGTACTCAGGCATTTGCACATTAAAATTCTCAGAAGGAAAGTACATCAAAGAGTAGCACTTAAAAAATCCCAACAAACCAGCCCAACCACAAAAACACTTAATCTCTACCATGTGCTCAGTTAAAATTTTCTTCTAAATTAGTTGTATTTTCATTTATGAATCTGATAAATGAACTTTCCAAAACCAAATCTTAGGCTAGCCTTGAGTGTTCAAACTTGAAAAACATAACCCCTTCATTAAAATTGATAAAAATAGTTACTGAGAAAAGTATGATCCAGTCCATTAACCAATATTAAAATATTTAAGACAGTCTAAAAAAATTATTTTAATTCAGAAAGGAATGAATGTTGACAATCTGAAGGGATTACCCTGTGACCCACCTATGCTTATTCTCCAAACCTTCCTCAGGTAAAATTAACTGAAACAGTCATGTGCATATTCAGACTTCATTTAGAAAAGTTCAGGCAAGTGATGAAGAATGGGATTATCTAATTATTATAACCAGGAGTAACAGTAAATATATCTATTAAACTGATAAATACTGTTAATAAATAATGAGAGTATAAAATATACCATCATAGATCACTTTAGCATGGTTGGAAAACATCGCTAGTGAAAAGTCTGAAGAAGAAGTATAAATAGGAAGTATAAATAGGAATAGAAAAATTCCAAGTCTAGTAGTGAAAAAAAAAAATCATTGCTTCACCCTAGAAGCTTGTTTATTAAGCATATATCAAACATATTAAACATAAATTATCATTAAGTGTCCAAACATGTGGGAAGTAGGGGTATAGGGAATTGAAAAAAGGAGGGTGGGATGTGGGGAAAATAGGCATAAAAGCTAGAATTTATACTTCAATTTTTGATTCTGCCTGATTTCTAATCGAGTTATGCAGCACTCCATCCAGTGCTCTCAGAATAACAAAGGGTGTCCTTGCCAGTGAAAACTAACAGGGTTACAGGTATGAGCTACATCTAAGGTTTCATACTCTTCAGAAACAAGGCAGTATCACTTCAGATCTGCAGGGATTTAATGTTGTCTGATATGAATTGAAAATTTCTCCAATTTACTGGGCTTCGTGCATTGCCTGCTTACTAACCACAAGTTTGCATGCAAAGTATATTGTCCTTACAAAGATGCTCCTCTCATTATCCACGTTTCTGGTTTCCACTAGTAAAGTTAAACACTGAATAAGTGTTCTTGAGAGGTTATGGGGATTTGATTGATCCCATATGGAAAAATTAAGTGAAATGGAAAAACAAGTAAAGATAAATATGGCAGGGCTTATTTTATTGTTTGTCATGAGGATGGATCCCTGAGTTCTGCTAGACCTGCCCCAGAAAGAGCACTACCTGACTTGCTGCTACGCAATGTGTGCAGATCTAGTACTAAGTGTTTAAACTGGCCTTTCTGTCTCCTTTGAGGCAGCCTTCTATCATCTTTTCATTAAAGATCTAGTTTTTCGTGGGTGCCACTTGACATCCTACACATTCTGCTCAATCCAGTAGAAAAAATGGCCCTGATTTTCAGTTTCCTCTTAGATTTAGTCTTAGGCAATAAACAGTGGTAGACACTTCTGCTGTCTGTCTTGGAATTATCTTTAATGATTCTTGGCATGCAGTAGACATTATTAAAGTACACACTTCTAAGACTGACAAATTAATTTTAATCCCAGTTCTCAATTTTCCTGTTTTCTGTTATCTTCTCCCCACACTTCCACTTGTAAAATTGTCTCCTGACACAGCTGGTGTAAAGAAGAAGAATTAATTTTCCAAATCTGGCACTGATATGAAGAGGTTGGAAGTGCAGACATATAATTTTTGAAGCAGTAGTGAAATTCCAGCTCATTGCCAACACTAATAAAGGGTTATAATTTACAGACATGCAAAATGAACTTGAAAAGACATAAATGACACTGAATACTTCATAACTGAATGGACAAATCGTGATAACCAAGTGACAATAGGAAACCTTTGTAACGCATTATGAGAAAACCAAACTATGTGACAAGTGCCATAGAACTTGGGCTGTAAAACTTCCAAGATATCTTGGAAAACAATTATTCAAATTCTGTTCTCAAACAATGGGCTCACCTTATATGGCTTTATGTGCCTGTCACTATTCTCATTTGCTAAGCAATCTAATTATAGCTTGAACATTTTTTTCCTTACTGGAGAAGCATCGGGGTGTAGTTAGTCCACGGACTAGGAGTAAGGCATGACACTGCAGCAAGCTGTATATTTTGGGATGGGAAAATCACCCTTTAGATTCTGGGGACAGGCAGTTGGTTTCATATGAAGGATTTCAGCAGGAACATTATTTTCATTGAACTTCCACACAAACTCACTAAGAAGCTAAAATGTACTGTGGGTTTATCATTTAACTACAGTAAAACTTCAAATTAATACTTTAAAACTTTACCTGAGCCTTCACTGCTTGAGGGAAGCTCCCTTTAAGGCACAAACAAAAACCTCCCCATATTGCACCTAGGTTTCATTTTGGTGCAAGGAATCATTCCCGTGAGAGCTATAAGCGATGCTTATCTTACGAGCTTGGAATCTGACAATTTTTCTCCATTGACTTCTTATATTCAGTTTTTAGCATTTTGCTTGTATTGGTTTTGTCTTTCACCTAAATTGCCTCACTTACTACACTTCAAATGACAGAGAACTCTACCATTAAAAAAAAAAAAAAAAAAAAAAAAAATTTAGAAAAAAAAATCAAATAACACAAAGAAATGTGGATAAATGAGTATTTCCAAAATCTGCAATAGCGACAGTATGTGTCTGGAATACCTTATCATAAAAGAATGAAAATCAAAATGAATTTTCCTTTTATTTTTCTCTTTTGACAACAGATGTTGTGAACACTAAAATATGACAGTGCATGTATGGGGAGACATATTAAATGAGTATCTGGAATGACTGACATTTCTGAGTTGTAGGAAATCAACTCATGAAGAAATAATCAGGTTTACTGACTTTGAGGCTATCACAGAGTTAGCTTTGTCAAGTTCATAAAATGAAGATGTTGAGTCAGTATATGATTAATAGTTTTATCTAGGAGTTGAATTATTCAACAGTTAAGATACACTTTTCAAAAGGGGAGATTTTTTAAAAAAAGCTTAGAATGCTGAGTAGAAAGAGTCTGAAAATTCAAATCAGCTTGCATCTGATTTGTTTTCTTGTTTGTTTTGATAAAATGGTATTTTATTTGAAATCAAATATATACTGAAAGAAGATAATGGTGATCTTAGTGGTTTGTTTCACCTATTGGAACTTGTTAGCCTAGCTTTGCCAAGTGTTCACTTGGTTTGTTGGTTTTAGAAACTAATGAACATTTATGTAACGTTCACATAAATGTGAGCTACAAGGACAGAATTACTTCATCTTTAACAGATGTCAGTATCTCAGCACTAAATCCTGTTTATTTACAGCATACAATAACAATGTGTTGCAGTCTGGCTTATGGTCTACACTGGTGTCTTCAGCTGCCTGCTGAATATTTAACCTCATCTTTGCTATCATATCAGTAAATATACACTTTTAAAATTCAAACTGCTAAGACCGTCTTTGATTTTAAAAGGAAATGCCTTTTTTTTTTTTTTTTTTCTTTTTTTCTTTTTTTCATTCAGCTTCTGCTATTAGAAAAGCTGAAAGAGAAAGGACATCTGACAGAATTTTCACAGACATACACTCTTAAAAGAGGTTTTGCAGGACACATGCCTGCCAAAGACTGGGAACAGCTGTCCTTTTGTGATGCTAGAGAGGTATTTGGAGATCACAGAATGACAGAATGGTCAAGGTTGGAAAGGGGCCAAAGGTGTGGTCATCTGGTCACACCTCCCTGTGCAAGCAGAGTCTTTCCAGGACACATTGCACCGGACTGCATCCAGATAGATCCTGAATCTCTCCAGTGACGGAGACTTCACATCCTCACTGGGCAATCTGGTCCAGTGCTCATCCACCCCACCCAGTAAAGTGGTTCTTCCTTGTGTTCAGGTGGAACTTCTGTGCATCTGTTTCTGCCCAGTGCTTCTTGTCCTGTTGCTCAGCAGTACCGAAAAAGTGCCTGGGCCCATCCTCTTGACAGCCTCCCTTCAAATGTGAACAACAGTCAGTCAGGCTGGTGTCATCCTGCTTGCTGTCACATCTGCTGTGTGACAGCTTAAGAAGTGTCTCTTCTGGATTTAGTTGAAGATCAAGTTTACTTACCCAGGAGAAGTGGTAAAGAGGGCATCATGTCTCACACAGAGCCTCCAGTTTCTGTGCAGGGTAGTCCCACTGTCTTGTGTTTTGAAAAAGTCTTGGTGATATATGAGTATGAACCTTGAAGGTCTTTCTGAAGAAGCACATAGTGAGAGCTGTAATGAAGGGGTTAGCCTACATGTGTAGAGCTATAAAAGTAGGAGATTGAAGGATGATGTTGCATATCTGCTCTGGAAATACCTCTCTTTCTCCCTGGTGCAATGACCTGAAAAGATTTTCAGGAATGTAATTTCTCCATCTGACATCTTTGAGTGCTTCCCTCTGTGTTAGCAGAGGAGAAAGATGCTTGCCCTTGAGCAGCTGAATGGTGATGAAAAGCAGGCATCTAGTCTGGACATGTTGTGTCACCTTATTTTGGACTGCTACTTTTAGTCAGACAAATTGTACCATAATGAAAAAGGAAATAAAATCTTGGAGTTTTATGAGTTTTCACTGTCACTGCTCTGCATACTAAACAAAGTGCAAGCAAAAGCAGATGGTGGTTATTTTAATGCCTTCACATGTCTGTGTATCTAGGGAAAAGAACTCCTCATCATCGATAGTTTCTGAGGAAGTTTAATAATTTCTATTAAAGTTCTCACAACACATCTAGAATCCAGGTTTTGTCAGTTTTTCTTTCTCTTGGTGCTCATGAGGTTGGTTTTTTATTATTATTATTTTTTTAATCAAACATATATTTAGGGAAAAAGAAGGTCCTCATTAAGAAAATTTACAGCTTTTATATTTTTCCCTGAAAGCATCTATTTTAGTTAAACTGTCAAAATATGCCAATCTCTTGACAGCCAGAAATTATGTGGGTGTCTAATATAGGGAAAACTATTTTGTTTTCAATTGGGGCAGCATTTGGAGGAGTGTCCAATCTTACACACCACTCATGCCTATCTAATGTAAAGAGCTGCCAGCTGGTTCAAGCTATGCACACGGGCTTCATTTTCTTTACTGCTGGAAACTGAAGAATTCCACGGGAGAAAGCCCTGTCTGAACTGTGCTTAGTGTTACTCACTGGGGTATGATGACAGCTTCATGGTGTTATAATGCACTTCACTGAAAGCTCTGATTTATAACACTTGACTGATTTTTTAAAAAGTATTTGACCAGGTAGTTGTTGCCTGGTCAGATCAATTTTTTATGAAGAATTAGTATTGTTGCTTCACTGCATGTATAATTCATCCTGAACTCTTTCATTATAAATATTAAAATATCTGCAATTTATGTTGTCTATACATTGTGGTCTTTTGTCTAATGACTCTCTGGCCATGGTAAGACTAAAGTGCAGTTATTACAGGAAAACCAGCTGAGCTCTCAAAAGCATACCTACCAGATAAAGTCTACTACAGAAAACTTTCTGATGAAATGATGAATGTATTTTACACTTGTAAACTACTGAAGAGTGTCTAAAGGAGGGCAAATGAGGGGAAGCTGTAAGAGGAGTGGCTGAGGTCACTCGGTCTGTTCAGCCTGGAGGAGATGGAGGGGAGACCTCACTGCAGGTACAACTCCCTCCCGAGGGGAAGAGGAGGGACAGGCACCGATCTCTCCTCTCTGGTGACCAGTGACAGGGAAGGGCCTGAAGGGAATGGTCTGAAGCTGTGTCTGGGGAGGTTTAGGCTGGGTATCAGGAAAAGGTGTTTTATCCAGAGGGCGGTTGGGCACTGGGACAGGCTCTCCAGGGAAGTGGTCACAGCACCAGCCTGCAGGGTTAAAGAAGGGTTTGGGCAATGCTCTTGGGCAGAGGGTGTGACTCCTGTGCAGGTCCTATGCAGGGCCAGGAGCTGAAACTGATGATCATTGTGAGTGCTATCCAATGCAGCATATTCTCAGATTCTGTAAAATATTTTCAAATACATGCAGTGACCTAGTGCATAGATAATTTTGTAAACCCTGGTTATACTAGGCAACAATAAAAAGAATCCCAAAACAAGGCTTGTGGTAGTGCCCCTTAAATGCCATAGGCACTCAACTTTAAATCTATACATATTAAAACAATTCTGATTTAAAGATGAAATATCCTCAGCTTGTATCCTTCTGGATTTCCCTAAAATAAAACACTAAAAATATATTACAGTACATACACTTCTGTATGCAATAATGCATGCAATATGTATTTTTTGTGAAAACAAAAGTTAAGGATGGTACTGTATACAGTCAATGCATACAGCTATTTCCTCCACATTGGAGTGAGTGCATGAGCAGTTTCTCTTATTATTCATGAATGATCAGAATATCATACTGTAAAGAACATAATTTATGCACACATTTATTTGTTTATTAAAAACCAAAGCCATTGTACGTGCTTTAACAAGTACGGTGTAATCTATTTCTTTATATTTCTTTGCTTGCCAATTATGCTTGAAGGGGTGAGACTCACATTTTATCTGAAGCCTCATTAAATATGTTCTGGATGAGGCACCAGTAATAAATATGAAAAGGAAGGATGTGCTGCTCCCTTTTTCCCACCATCTTATTGCCTAGCATATATCACCATAATATTAAACATTTAGCAATGTTTATGCAATACAATGCAATACAGAAAATAAGTGATGTACAGAGTGTTGCAAAAATAAGTAGGAAATACAACCACAGTGAAATAGCAGAAAACATCCAAAGTAGTTTATCTTAGAGAAAACTGCAAATAGAGAAACAGCAAATATTCTGGTAGTACCGGATGGTGACTCTGCAGGTGAACCTTTGTGGAAAGTTTTTTGCAACAATCTATCACTAATGGGGATTGCTTTTCAGACTTGATTTTGTACCAAAGTTTGGAGGCCACAGACAGTGTTTGGAAAATGTATTTTCTCCGTCTTTTGGGCAAAGTCCACTGCTCTGCTTGCCTCTTGTATGTCCCAGAGGACGCTTGACATGTTGTGTCTCCAGTGCTGTGTACTTGTTGGATAGACCTGGTTCTTCCTTGCAGTTACTCACAGCACCCACTGGTGTGCTGGACTATAATAAACTCATTTTCTTTATTCCAACTTACTGTTCATAGATTTAGTGCAAGTGTGAGATTTTCAGTGATTAATATAAGATTCAAAATAACTGAGTGGTAAACAATTTTTTATCAGTCTTGTATCTACCAACTAACTGGCTAGTTCATGTCAAATCAAGAGGGGTCGGACTGATTTCTTAGTCTGTTCAAACTGAAAGGCTAAGAAGACTACACTATGGGTTTGCATTTCAAAAGTCTGCTTTTAAAAATGAGAAATTAATATCTTTAAATCAATCTGGTAATTTTGAAAATCATCAAATTAAAAGAAAGGGAAATAAAATCTTTATATTTTTACTTAATACACTACAATAGATTGTGATATTATAATTTTTTCTATCTATCCCAGAATCCTGATTTCTTTTGGAGAGACTGATTAATGACCAAAGTTGAGTTCAGTTTTTATAGTGCTGCATGCTGCCTATGACAGTATATTCAGGAGACAGACCACAGAGACATCAAAGAAACTGTGTTGTTGGTGCATTTTATGATAAAACATAACTTTCTGTTGGAAAATACACTAGTGCAATCCATTCATATCACATTGGAAGATCAGATATCAAGCAGAAATATTATTTTTTTCAGCACAAAACAAAACTCCTGTGCTTCATTTAGGAAAGATTTTGTCAGGTTTTTTTTATAGTCACATGAATTTTCCCTGGCTATCCCTCACCTGCTTATAAATTCTCAATCCTCCAGTTGACACAAAAATAAAAAGAAAGGATTTTTCTCCAGAAGACAAATATAATAGATTATCAAAAATGAAGCTGCAGAATGAAAGAAGCAACATAAAGCCTACATTGTCAACAAGCCATATAAGACCCAAATAGCATTTAAAGGAACCCAGGCTTGAGCTACCTCCTGCTTTGTGTTGGCAAAGTTTTCATTCTTTTTGAAGGTATTCACCTATAGAAGTCAAAGTCATTGCAGATAATGTAGATAAAACAGGTATTCAATAAATTTCAACCCTGTCCAATTAGAGTAGGTAGTTTGACAGATAAAAAGTATGGGAATAACCAAATGAGTAGCAGTAGACACATATTCTCTTCTGTATTTATCCAAAAGGCTGAGATCCAACATTTATTCCCCAATGAAATTAACAATTCCAATTTAAAAATTACCTTAAAACATTTGTCATTTAAATGCTTGAATATTTAGTAAGACAAATTATCCATGTCTGTTGGAAGAAATATTGAAAACCAGGTTGTACCTCTTCGGGTTCATTAGTGCTGAATCTTATACTGTAATATAAACAATTTCCAACCCAAATTTCAAGAACAGAATTAAGTATTTTTGAAAAATCAATTCTTATGCAGTCAAAAATCACATCCAGAGCTACCACAACTGCTATTGTTAGCAGACCCCATCTATCTTCCACAATCTCAAATAATTTTTAATTAATCCAGATACTGCAAGATAAATGCCATTACAGTTGACACTTTATATTTTATCCCATGTCTTGTATAAAATATTTCTACTAATAATGTTTCTGACATTTTCTCTTTGAATTCATAGGTTTTTTCCTTAAGTGGAAAACAGCCTCCTATTTGTGGTTTAGATCTTCTCATTATCATGAACTTATGACATTATTAAAATCTTTAGTTGACTGTTTGTAATTACTGGGTTTCAAAGGAATGGACAAGATTTTAATGCCAGATCTGATAGTGGACCTTCTAATAGGACAACAGAGACACAATGGATTCTCTTGAACTAATTTTATCTATGCCTAATCACTGCAAAATATTGCTTCTGTAGGCTTAACCCTCTTCACATTAAATAAGTAAATAAAATGTAAAGATCCATTTGAACATACCTGTCAGTCTGCATTGACTTAAAAGAAAATTTCAGACATAATATTAGCTGTATACTGCTTACACAGCTAGAGTCGGAAGAGCTGAATTATACCTGCAATGCCTAAATGAATACTAACAACATCAAATCTTCGAGTGAGGAACTGTTCACCAACTACATAAAAAGCCAGAAATGTAAGCCTTAGCACAAGTTCTGTTGCAGTGACTAAACTTTGTCATCTGTAGCAATTAATTTTGTTCTTCCTAATTGCTAAGATAGTGAGCTGTTAGCCATATGAATTAATAAAATAAACTTACAAGGAAAAATGTTCATTTAAGTGAATAAAATGTGCCTATATAAATGACACTTGACCCTCACTCTGGATGAAAATAACCTAAAAAATATCTTTACTTTGGAAACAAAAATACCATCAAATAAAAAATAATGATAAAATAATGATAAAATAATGATAAAATAATGATAAAAAATGGGGATTTGGAGTTCTCAGAGCTTTGGAGAAAAATGGAATTTCATATGAGAATGGGTTTCATACTATAAATACGGAAGACTTTTTTTTTTTTTTTTTCTGTTATTTATATTGTACTGATCATCCACAGGCCACCCATCTGTGATGGAAGCAATACTGTTCAGATCACTGAATAACATTCCAATTCCATTTCTGCTTAAAATGTTTCCGGAGTTTCTTACCATCACACTGCATATTCTCACAGGGGTGTGGGTTTATTACCCTGATATACAGTTTGCTGTCTGAAATCTTACAAGAAGAGTAAAACAAAATGGCAAATCTCCACACAAACATGAAATAATAGAAGACACAGAAGTAAATAACTATGACTGATAAAATTCTGCACATCATTCTCACTAATATTTTCCCTACTGTGCTATGAATGAAGAATTTTTCATTCAATTTTTACCAATCAATAGAAAATTCAGATCTCTGCAAAGCAGAGTGAGATTGGATTTTGATGAAGAATGATGCAGAGAACTATTCTAGTTGCTAGTTTTGAGGGAAAAATAAATTAATTACTTTAATTCAGAAAGATAATAATAAAAGTCTTCAAGAACATCAGCTGCCTAAACTTCCAGGCATGGACTTAAAGTGAGTTTTAGATCATTACTAAAGCAGGGATTGAAGAAGGTCCAGAGAGTGAATTGTCAGCATTATGTACAGTTCTTTCATCTTCACATTAAAAATTTATTGCATTTACAAGCCATGTGGTTTGAAAGTATCTTTTCATGGCTGATTAATCTTTATTTATGCTAACAGGGAAAAGTGTCCAGTGACTTAATGAAAATTAATTAACTTACTGATTTTATTAAGGTGGAATTTGTAGACAAGTTAATTGTGAAAAGAAAAAAATATGCTGACAGTGATGCTGAGATTGTAACGGGAACTCATACTGTGGCTCTGGCAGGAGGACTGTATGGGTGGTGCCTCCTTCTCCCCTGCATTCCCACAGTTCCCTGGACAGAGAGGGGATGCAGATGCAGCAGGGGCCAGGAGACAGCACTGACTGCTCCACACCTTGTCTTTCTCACTTGTGCCTGCAGAGGCAGCCTCAAGGACAGCAGCACCCTTACACGGCTTCCACAGATTTCCCTGAAGCTGCCAGATTTATCCATCACACCACAAAGCAAGTGTGATTCCCCATCTCCTGATGGTTGGCTCTGCAAGTCACATTTTCTAGTACTCTTACCACACAAAGCTCTTGTCTTGAACTAACAGATTAAATAAGAATTTTGGAAGGTATGTGTTCAAGTATTTGCTGAAAAATATCTTTGATATCAGTTTCCCTGGGACGTGTTCTGGTTCTTGACTGCTTGCAATTCTTAACTGATTTATTATTTATACTACACCTTCATCATGCAATAGTAGCAAACAAACCTTTTGCTCTTATTTGAACACCTGTTTAACCTCTTACATTATTGTAAACTTGAATGTTGCAATGAAATAAAGGAACACAAAACCTGAGAAGTAGATGAAATCTTGGGGCTAATGATTCTGCAGCAGTAAATGTAAAATAGAGCTCTTGATACACTGCCCTAAGTAGCACATTAAAACCAATAAAAATAAATGGCACGTTGAACTGCTGCATGGACTAGCATCACTGAATCATCTCTCCCAGGCAGTCCCTTGAAAAAAAGATTTCTGTTTTCCCTGGAGATGGAAACCACTTTCTTTTTAGAACAGGAGTCCTCTAACTCCCTGTCAAATAAGGCTGTCCAGCCTGTTTCTAAATGAGCCCATCTTCATCCCCCAAAACACAAGTGGGAGCTCCGGAAATCATGTAACAATTTACCATTGGACAGTTTTTCAGGGAAAGCCTTTAAAAACTATGGTAGTTACCTTTATCTTCAGCCATATCTTTAGTCAGGGGTTTAATAATGGCTGAACAGAAAATGGTGAGCAGACCTCTCCATGCAGCAGTAACTACTCGTGAGAACTTGTGTGAACACCACTATGTGATTATCCCTATGTCCCCATCCCATGATTATTTAACAGGAAAATACATTCTTTTTAATTACTGCATTATTCTAAAAATGTATATATTTTACTGGCTTCTTTTTCTATAAAAAACTGTGAAACACTGAGCATCTACACATTTTTGGCAAAGCATAGAGTGTTGCCAAGAGAAAATGAGAAAACAAGTAACCACTGCACCCTTCAGCCTGTTAACAGTCAGGGCTGAAGTACTGCAATGCTTCAGTGATCTCTGAAGAACAGAGATTTTCTTTCCAGGAGGAACAGCTTTGGCAGACCAATTCACTACCATTTCCCTGCTCTGTGTAATACAAAGATGGATTAATGCATGTAGAATCTAAAGAAAGATGTAGACTAATAAGCAAGATATAAATTAGGAGCCTACATGATTTCTGTTTGGAAATAGAGAGAACAAATTCAATGTGGAAACCAGTATGTTTCTTCTATATACTTCAGTCTTGGGAATCTTACCAGAAAGATTGTGCTCCAATCAATCAAACACAAAACTTGAAGTCCACACTGCTAAAGTGCTATCCATCCGGGACAAAAGTAAAGGTTACCATTAAATTCATACCTGCCCTCAATCTGATCATCTTCACAGTTTGCAAGAGAAAAAAATATCTGCTGAAGATTCCAGCAATTCTTCCTCTATGAAGGAAGAACATGTATGTTCTTAAACATATAAAGTATGTTTAAATACTTACCAGGAGAGTGCACTGCATCTGAGACAGACAGTGCACTAAGCCCCAGAGATCCCTGTGAGGTGTTAAGTTGATTACATCACTCAACACCCACTTCTTCGGTAAACTGAGGTTTAAACAGCTGCTCTAGGAAATCCTTGGCTATCCTGAGAATCTCAGCTGGGGACAGCACTTCTCACTTAGGTCCTCAAGAGAAAGGTTTATTCGGTAAGCGAGAGTGAAGATGCAGGTGGGGCCTAAGCTGCACAGGGTCCTCCTGGAAGTGTGTTTTGTTTCTTCTGCTCTATGGAAAGGTGTGCTTCTTATGCTGCTTCTCTGTTCTTGATAAACTGTATGGGAGTAGAGTGCAATCTGGGAGAAGCCAGAGAAAAAAAGGAATGTAATATTTTTCAGAAAATTGTATGACCTGAATTTAGAAGACTTCTTGATTTTGTTTTCCACCCTGTGTGTATTTATACTACGTTCAGGCTGCATAAATTGTTTTACTTCTACAAGAAAAGCCAAAATATATTCACAAAATAAAATGTGTGTAATTAATTAGAAGAAAATACACCAGGCTATCAACAAATCTCCTGCATAATTAGAATAGTAATGTTGTTGTGCAGGAGTTAATAAAACCTTAATTTGTTTTTTTCTAAGTCAATAAGCAATATGCTATATGTTTTCTACTGGAAAACTAAAAGACCCTCTGGAAACCTCAGTGCCAAATATATGTATGTATGCACATGTTACTGAGCAATTTATCAAATAATAAATCTCTGTGGAGGATATGCACATTACAGTCAACTATGTCATGCTGCTGTGAGAAAGCATCATACTGGGATGTATAAACAGCCACAGAGACTGCAAGGCACACACAGTAATTACTGTTTCCAGTATGGGTGATGCCTTAGGTGATGTAGCATGTTCATTTGGTGCACCACAATTCAAGAATGTAGTAGCAAAAAGATTGATCAAACATCTGAAACTTATGACTTTTAGAGAAGGAAAGAACACACTGGGGTTATTAAGCCTACAAAGAAAGAAAATATAGGGGAGACATAGTAACAGTCTTCAAATATGCTGCCTTCTGCCAAAGATGAATAATCTACTCTCCTGTTCCTGCTGAGCAGGCCAGGAAACAGCAGCCTTAAATTGCAGGAAGGAAGACTCAGGCTAGAGATTCATGGCGAAAAAAAAAGAAATCTAAAACACTGGGAATTACTATAATAAAGTTTGCAATGACTACAAAATCTTTAGCTTGTGAAAATTTGTATGGAGTAGGCTAGATGAATAGTTTTCAGAAATGACATAGACATGTATGGAGTTGTCTTGAAGGCAAGGTTCAACTTGATATTGCTCCTCTACTGTTTTCTTGTCTGTGATTATGAGACAACTGTGCAGTGCTCCACAGTTAGTGTTCAGTCTGGGATAAGAGGACACTGCAATTCTCTTTTCTCTGATTCAAAGCACAGGATATTAGTTCAGAGCAAAGATTCACGGCTTTACTTTTGAGTCAAATTGAATTGGATTGTGGAGTTTTGAGGAAGTCATCAGGGAGAAACAGAATTCAGGAGTGAAGTGTAAATAGAATCAGCTTTTAGACAGTATGGGGAGAAAAGTTTGTAAGTACTTTGTAAGTTTGGACCTCATTGACCAAAAAGGTTGTGCTCAATTGGTCTTTCAAGCTTATAATGAGGAAAACCTTCAACCACATCTCTGGTTCTGAAACTAAGTAGAAAATGAGATTCAGAGTAATTTTTTTCTCATGAAATTTATCTTGTCTTGTAAACCTCTAGAAAGACATGACTAAACTGAACTGTTAGCAATCCTTCAGGAAGAAGATACTTTTCCCTGACCTCTACAACGTCCACATGACAATGCTGCTCCTTGATATGTTACACTTAGATTTCCTGTTCCTTAATAACCAAAGGCAAATAGTTGATGTGCTGTTCAGAAGGTGTTATCTTTTGTAACTAAATTAGGTGAAATTCTTAGCTGCATTCTTGTGTAGCTAGAGTTATATAAATTGACATGATACTTTATTCCAGCCTCCTTATAAGCTATCTCGTTTGATTAGTTTGATTAGTAGTCACGATCTGCTGTAAATATCTGGCTGACATATTCCTTCATAGAATAACTTTTCATGCAATTAGATATCCTCAACAAAAATACCCTTACAAAGGTGAGTAGAGTCTAAACAAACACATGCCCACAATAGTTATGTAAACTGGTTTCTAAATAGAACCATTCCCTTACAAATCACAATGGATAAATATACAACTTCAAAAGGTCATTTTTGTAATTTTTCAAAGTCATACTGGTGAACACTGTGGGAGATGCTGAGTCTCAGCATTAAAGCTGGAAGTGTTTGGTGACTGTGGATGGATCTCCCATGGAGAGGCACAGGAAGTGCGGCATGACAGACGGAGTTAGCACCTTTCCATCCCTGCACGGGGAGGTCAAGCTCCTGTCCTACAAAATGTTTCCCTTAAATCACTACCCTCAAAGTCCTTCTGCAGAAAATTGTGAGTAAATGGATGCATGCAGCACTATAAGCAGGGAGAAGAGTGGTTTGCCCTGGTGTAGCTGCTGGGCAACATTTGTTGTAAATGCTAAAACAAGGGCAGAAGTTCGTATTTCCCGCTTCTGCATATTGTGCACTGGGTTATCACTGCTCATCTTTACCTTTTTTTGCATGAAGATGAATTAGGGGAACACTAAGAGGAATGAACATGAATTTTTTTTTAATTGTAAAAAATCCTCATTAGTGAACTAAACAGTAAAAATACGGTTGATTTAAATATTCAGATCATAACTTTGGAGGAAGAATAAAAGCACCTAAGCTAAACTGCAACAGCAATTTTTTTCTGTTCCAATGATGTCTTTGGCTAAGTAAAACTTGTGATATATGCTTGGATCTATTAGTGACAGACATATTTTATTATAGGGATTAATCATATAATAAAGATCAATCACTTGTTCTCTTTCAGTTTTTAAACCAGAGACTTGAATGCTTGTTAATATTCTGAGGGAAGGGGAGTAATTTTTGTCAGTGATTCAATGTCAGATTTTGTGAGAAAGGCTAGATGAAGGAATTTTGAAAACTAGGCACAAAGGCCAATGCAGGTCAATTTTGCTGCTGTTCCATCACTGAATTTGGGATGTACTATTTTCTGTAGAGCAGCTGAAGAGATTGGCAACACTCATCCTATCACATTACAGTAAAAGCATGTCCTTTCCTATATCTTCAACCTTGAGGTACATTTTTCAACATCCTTAATGTTTTCGGTGTGACAACACAACATCAGGAAGCGTAAGATTATGGTACGCATGTGTGAGCTATTTAAATGCATTTAAATAGATTTTTTTCTTCACTTAGTGACATCATACAAAGAGTTCTAACAACTGTAATAGAAATCTGACAACATCTTCTAGGTGATTGAGACATTTTTGATTCATTGCCTGGCAGAGGACAGTAAAATAGATGTCAAAATGATGATATCCTCTGGACATTTTTCCTCTACCTTAATACATTTTAAACATGGCAAAGTGGCTTTGATTTCCATCTTGCAGTAATAGCTGAAATTAGAAGAGAATTACTGTGTACTGTGAGTATGAAGGAGAGAGAGAAAAATGCTTTGCATTGATAAAGCAGAATCAGACTGAAGAAATGCAAGAAAGAAAGCAAAACTAACTGTACAATCTCAAAGATATTTCTTTTTAATTTTGTGTGTTAAATTTTCTCTAACAAGAAATGAATTAAACTGAGCTAAAATTTCCGTTCATTTGTTGTACAGAAGTAGTGGTGTTATTACTTTGCTCTTATAATCTGCAAGATTGGATTAAAGTAATAAGAATTAACGTCACAGAAAAAATGTGCAAGTAGCAATTTATGTGCTAATTGCTGTTCAGGATTTAAATAAAGCTGTATTCATAAATACATACCTTCACAAGGTGGTCTTCCTTAGCAGGATTTTTAACGCCTCTAAATCTATTTACCCAACTTGGAAAAATCACAAGAAATTATTTAAAAATATCCAGAATTGTGAAAATTCATGCTCTGCGTATTCGCTTAGGAGCTATCATCATAATTTGGTACTCTTTTCTGAATACAGTACTGACAGTTTTAAACAAGCCCTAGGGGTAGGAAAATAGGCACACACACAAATTAAAAGTGAGCTTTTTGTTAAAGAATTTTACCCTTGTATATGATACAAGAATATACGAATGTAGCATTGTATTTAGTATTATCTCCCTATGCCACACATTATTGAGTCTACAAAGACAGAAGTTAATTTTACAAGAGCAGAAAATATAGATGTCAGTAATATCTTAGGATTCTTGGAGTGATAGGAGTTTCCTTTTATCCTTAAACACTGCCATTGCTCCAGACTGATCCCACAGGTTGAGCAATGCCATCACTACCATCACAGATATGACAACCGTTCTTATGGCACAGGGATTGTTGAGCGCCAATTCTACGCATGGCAAAGTGTGTCAGGAAGTTTTTGAGGTTTTACTAAAGTCATGGTGACTGCCCAAACTGTTACATGCCGTCTTTTTAGCTATATCTGTGCAGGAGCTGCCAGATGAACGCGGTGACCAGACAGCTGCTCAGAGGTTTCCAGCTACAGCTGAACTTCCTTTGTATTGTGAGCTGCTGAAAACAGTTTTGAGGGCAACTAGAAGAAGTTGTACCTAGGCAATGAAATCAATGTCTTAATAACATAGCTGCTTTCTCTTCAGCTGATTACAGCTGGGTTTTGGCTACATGGAAATAATATAAGTAGCAATTCAGTCTCCTGCATCCAAATATTTAAGTCAAAATAGTAGTCAACTTTATCTGCACAAAAAGAATATGGAAAGAGATGTGGGAAGAACTGCAAGGCAGTCTCACTGTAAATTAAACAGGGATATTTGAATCTCAGAGACATATTTCTATCTTTCTTGTAGACATTTTTCCAGTGTCCACCCTTAGTAAAAAGAAGCAGAATGGGAATCTGCTGTTAAATATTATATCTAAATCAATGTAATAAAAATATTGCATTCCAAGAAAACACACATGAAGTAATGAAGAGGAAAAAACCAAAAAAACCCCAACTAATCCAAACAAAACAACAGCAACAACAACAACAAAAACCCACCAAAAAAAAAAAAGAAATAAGTTTTTGTCTTAAAATTTACATGAACTAATGGGTGGAAAGAGGTTCTTAGTCACTCATGAGTGCATGGAAACCCATGAGGAAATGGAAATGAATGTGATGAATTAATTTAGTCAGTATCTCAGCATATCCTATATCTGTCCAAGAAAAGCCATTATAGTACCATATGGGCATACAGGATGGTGTGTGGGCTGATAGTGCATTGGAAATGACATTATAGGCCTTCTCATGTCTGGGCCCTCCCTGTGCCCTTAAAAATTACATGTGACTTTAAATCCACAGAGAAAATTATTAAAACATATAAAGTTACTAAAATGCGAATGTTATATGAGCCAAACTTATATTTTGCTAAGCTTTTCTTTCTACATTATTCAGAAGATATAAAGAAAACCAGTACCTAAGAAATGGTACCTATGAAAAAGGGGTAAAGAAAATGAAAGCATGTTTGGAGGAAGCCAGAACCAGGCATATCTTAGGATCCTTCTCAAGAAAAACTCCTACAAAACTATATGGATTTGTTTGCCTCTTTCCCATAAAGTCTTAAGTAGTAATTTATTTTACAGCAGAACACTAACCAAATGCAACATGGGTTTTCATTGCTACCAGCTCAGCAATACATCACATAATACTGACTTTACAATCACTTTTCACTCAGCTTGTATTGAAAGCAATGTATTTGGATCAAAATATTCATCTCTATACAACTTTTCCAAAATTATGAACAAACAAACTCTGTGGTGTAAAAGATGAAAGCAACAATCCTAGAAGAATTTAATTTTACAATATTAAATATTTCAGTTTTTTCTCTGTGCTCCCTCAGAGAAAAATGTTTAAATGAGAAAATCCACAGAGGTTTTCAAAATTAACTGACTCTCCTGTTGGCAGTCAAAGCTCAGAAGCCAGATATTCTTTTCCATTAAAATAATCCCTCTATGTCCTGGAATGAGAATGGCTGTATTCGTGGGGGCGAGCATCAAAAATCAATGGTGGCTTCATTCCCTCTGCTAATTGATTTTAGTTAATCTTCTGAGAACTGTTCTACTTTCTGAGTTTCATAACAATTAGAATCTACATTACCTACTAGTGTACACTAGTGACAACAAAAGAAAATAAAGCTCTTATGATCCTTGCATTAAAACTGAAAATCAATTTGGGATGCCTTCCTAGAAGGATATGGTGCTGACAAACAGGAATTAACTGGTGTTAATACAGTCCTAACAGTGTCTCGTGACACAAAGAAATATATTACAGAGTTTAAAGTTTTACTAATCAAAGACAGTACAACTAAACAGGAAACAAAATAGCTGACTACTAGTTTAAGGAAAGAAAGAGTGGGAAAACTACCTTGTATTTATGAAACCAAGGAAACACAGCAGCATAGACAAAAGTAAACAAAAATCCTAGCCCGTGTCTAGAAACACCATACACCATGCATAGTGCATAGCAATCACACTGCTGACAATCATCCCAAATCACTCCAAAATCAACTGCGATAAACCTCTAGTGTTTGAGGATTTTGAATTACATTCATCAGAGCATAAATGAAAATGATTAATTTATAACTTTTATACAGCACACAACTTTCTGAAGTCCATCTATTTACAGCTTTAACTTTCTACTGAGAATGAGGACAGCAGAAATAGGTCTGGTGACATGAAGGCTTTGCAGGAATAGACCTTGCTGACCTGAGTCCTGATCATACTTGTGCCTTCCTGAAGAATGCAGCAAGCAATTTCCCTCTCATACATCATGAAGTGCAAGACACAGAGAATTTTTCAGAGGCAGAATTTTGTAAATAGTAATAAGAAAACATCAAAGATGATTTGAGATGGTAGTAAAAATTGCTGTTTATTTTTCCAGTAGATTGTATATAAAGATTTGATTTTCTTGTTAAAGGCTCAGCCGAAGTTTGTCAGAGTGCTTTTAAACTATAAAAAAAGGTGTTCACACATTGAAGAGAACCTTTATTTTATATGACAGATAAAGGGACACTCTTTCTGTTCCATAAATTCTTTTTATGCCATATACTTCCATATTATTGTTAATATCTTGCCATCGGAAATACCTTCACTTCAGGATAGCTTTTATTTTCATTCATCTTAATCAAATGAGACAGTATTTTCTTTAAGTTCAACATTATAAAAAGAGTTGGTTACACTGACAAATCATAGATAAGATAATAGATAGAAAATACATTAAATGCTATGTTGAGAAGAGTGCTGCCATGTTACGCTCAGTAGAATCATTACTCTCAAATATATTTTACTGTTTTCTTCCTAAATCTATTGATTCTCAGTCTCTTTGGAGTTAAAGAGCTTGGTTTAGCTGCATACTTGACTTCCATGTCTTTCTGTACTTTGAATTTTTCATGACAGGTAGGAGGTGTGAAGTGATCCTCCTCCCAGATTTTGCTCAATATATGCTTAGACCGCTGAAGTAACCATTGTTCCATCTGTGCCAATGGAGTAAGAAAGGAAAAACAGGAAAACCACTAAGAAAGTGTATACACTGGAGTCCTTGTTGTTCAAACTGGTTTTATATGTTTCTACACAGTAGAAAATAATGGTGTTTTAAATCTAGGCATTTGAAATCTGTGCAGCAAAACACACCCTGTGTTTTCTGGATAAGAAACAGTGATAGGTTCTGTGCCTGAGTGATTAAGCCAGCTATGATACAACAATACTGTCCCTTATTATGAACAAAGCCTGGATGTGAACAGACTTTCAACCTCAAACGGGAGCTTTTGGTTCATCTATTCACTCTAAAAGTCTGTCTGGCATTTTCATTTCTGGGTTTTAGTTTTTATAAGAGAAACACTGGTCAAAAAGAAGACAGGATCACTTACTTTGTTGAATATGGTTTTACTGGTGAATTGAGGCATTTTTTTGCTGCTCTGGTCTTTAACCAGAGAGCAATCACAGCCAGTTGAAGCCCCTGTCTTTCTCCTGCCAACTCAAACAGGCTTCACAGTTTGGAAAGCTGAGGCAGCAGCCTTGCCCTTTGCCAGCAGTGGAGATATGAAATCACCCTGAGCAGAGGCTGGAGTGAGAGGAAGCATCAGGCATGCTCCAAACCCATGGACCACAATCACAGAGAAAAAATACCATAAAAGGTTCAGCTTAGTGAGAAAATCATAAAGACCCTGGGTGTTCTACACCGCATAGATTAGCACCATTTCTGCTTTGCTTCATTTCACCAGTGAATCCAACAATGTTATGCAGCTTCCAACAGGCTTTTGAGCAACAGTAGCATTGTGGCTCTGAGCACTTCTGGCTCTGAAATAGAATGCAAATGTTGAAAACCTGCTGGCAATGGACATAACACACCCCCTCCTGTGTCAGCAGGGAGAGCCTCAGACATTTTGTGCTCCAGACACTTCCAGATGGCAAAGCTTCAGATGCTCCTGATTTCTAAGATAAACTGAATCAGTATGCTTCTGTGGGAATTGGGACTTGGAGGACTATGAAACTCCAGAGTGCAATTAGCTTATCACCCAGTGGGTCAAGTTATGACATAAACAGATTTTAGCCCACCAGTTCAACAGCAGAATGACCAGCAGAACTTGCAAAATACACACTTTGAGCTGGCTTCCTGCCAGCAGGTCTGAGCTGAACTACCTATTATTACTGATGAGACAGCAAGGTCCTTCAAGTCTGTGCTGCTTGTGCAATTTTTCCCTTACATACAATGGCAAGGAGCTGACCTTTCTGATCATCGGTGTCTCAGGCAAATGGGTGGAGGGTGCTGTGCCTGCTGTCACCTCTGCTCCTTGAGGGACAGTCCTGCAGGCAAATATATCCATGTCCTCTGTCATTCTTGCTCGTGGGAGAGTAATAGCTGGTCAAATAGGGAAACCCTTATTTCTCATTCATTGTACCATCACTTAAGGTCTTATACTCAATTCTATATTTGTCTTCTACTAGCTAGAGCTATATTGATGCATTTAACCCTCCCCTAGAAAAACAAAGCTCTGCACCAATGCCCTTTTGTTGCAGTTGCTCTGTAAAATATCAATCACCCTTTTATTTGTGCATAGGAAAAGAAAAAAAAGGAAGCCTGAATGTTAAGTAAATTTTGACATTAAGAAATGTTTAAAGTGTTAAAATATGTTTACTATTCCAAATATTTCCCAAACATTACTGTGGAAGTCTAATGTTGTTTAAAAAAACACCCTGTGAAAGCTTTTTGAAGAGAAGGAGAATACCAAAAATATCCATTTTTAAAGGTGCCTTTTCTATCAGTTTGGAATCACAGTGACAGCTATTATAAGGGTTATGGAAATACTGAAGAAAACTTCCTTCTTGATTTGAAGTCTAAGCAGATGACTTAATCAAGTAAAATGACTCTTTTAATGTTCTCTTTCATTAACGGGAAGTCAGTTTTATGTCTCACGTTCAAACAGCTGCCTCCTCAGTGCGGAATTGTGCTCTTCAGGTGTCAGAGCTATGCTCTGGTACTGCCCTCAGCTCTGCTCTGCGTCTGTGCCTGGTGATTTCCTGGAGCTCAGAAGGCAATTCACAAGGAAACACAGTGGCATGGTTTTAATGAACGGGATTAAAGATTCTGGGTCAGGCAATCACAGCAAAAAGGGGTCCCTCCTGATTTTGATGAAGTTTCAAGAAACTAAATGCTGCAATAAAGAATGACTTTTGCAATTGCCTTTCTCTCTTATCATTAGATTAATGCTGAAAAAGTGACACTTTAAAAGGCTTAATGCTGAGCTTAGAGCTGTAGCACTCTGATAAGTGGATGCTTTTCTTGTTGAAAGAGCAATGCAACAAGGAAACTCACACTGCTTCCTCTCTAAATTGCGAGCTGATATCCATTTATAGTTCTAATTCTAGATCATTATTGGGAATAGAGGACTGTAGTGTCCCCTCTTTTCTTTTTGCATGGCTTCAATGACATTAACGGCTCTGAGTCAAGAATCAAGTCTTCTTAAAACTCATATGAAGAAGTCAAGTCCCTTTACACAGCACGTGCATTTCACTGTCTTGCTATAGGTTTTAATCTTGTTTATACACATTTTAACAGGATGAGATGCTGCATGTTTCTCTTTATAAACTCTGTCCCTGATTATTTGTCTAAAAAAGATTTATCCCATTTTAATTCTCTCTCCCAAGAAACATGAGATTTAATAATATGTTTTAAATCCCTTATGCTCCAGAAGTATGTCTTCCACACCATATTTCTAGAGATATTTTTATTCAAGCAACTTTTTATTGACAGGTTGACAAGAAAAATTTTGGTTCAAAGCACCTCTTTCTTTCTGACCACATTTCTCTTTAATATGTGTATTTGGTCTGGCTCAGATGGAGTTAGTTTTCCCCATATCAGTCCTCACATTGCTGTGCTGTTTACTGGTAGCTAGAAGGGTGTGGAGAACACACTGGTGTTTTAGTTACTGCTGAGCACTCCCTGCATAGCAGCAGGGCTGCCTCGCTGGCATTCCTCTCACACACACCTGTAGTCTTGGGATTGGGCAAAATCTTGGCAGGGGATGTAGGAACATATCCAGGCCAGGTGATCCAAACTGATCAAAGGAATATTCCATACCATGTAATGACTGATCAGACATACAGGCTGAGAGAAAATTAAATGTGAGGGCTGCTTTTGCTTTTTTAACCTGCCTTTAACTTGCCATAAATTTTCTTTTCCATCTTATTTTCTCCCTTCCCTGTCATTCTGAGGAGGGGAGTGATAGAGCACTTTGGCAGGCATCTCATATTCAGACAAGGTCAACCCACCACATGTTGGCAGCAAAATTTTATTGTTCATGTTTTAAATATGAAATACAGGCTATGAGTCTTAAGGAAAATACTCTTTTGGTCCACTGTGACAATCACTGTGAATGAAATCAGGAGTGAAAAATTTTAACCTATGCAGTATCATAATAGCTAAATCTAAACCAAAAAAGACAGATACTTTCCAGGCAGTATAATGCACTGCCAGGATACAGAAATTGTTTTAGGGATGTTAAAAATGAATTAAAGCCCACTTTGATTTCTATTCTTTATATTAAATGTATTTCTATTTCTTAAACACAACCCTAAGTATAGAAAGTAATTTTATGCTGTCTTTGTCCCTAGTCCAACAAGTTCTGTTCACAAGAAACTAAGTTTTATTTTAAGCTGAGGAACACCATGTCTTCATAAGATGGAATATGCTGCTTTGAGCTAAGGTAGGGTTATCTGGCTTCTGGCTGGTTTTAAACCACAACAGAAGCAGAATAACTTGCTTAATAATATTCTGTGTCTGAAATAAAAGCAGCTGTCTCCCAGTATTGTGTTCAGACAAATAGGAAGAAGTCCTATACCTTTAAAAACAAAGCCACAATGGCAGCACCTTCTCTCTCTTCACAGCATCCTATATATGCTTCATATATGTAGTAAGTAATAGAGCAAACCTCATCACTGAACTCTGTTAAAAGTAGCACTTTCAGAAACTCATATTAAAACCGACTTTTTGCTAATACCATTGATGGTGTTTCTTTAAGAGGAAAAAAATCACTTATTCACAGCAGGAGGGGAGTGAAAGAAGCAGCTTTGGTGGCATGTGGCACACAGTCAAGGTCAACCCACCACAAATTACCAAATGTGTTGGCTACAGAAGAAAGAAAAATCACTCTTAATATTTCAAAATTGATCAGAAGCAAGACAAAACACTTTCTCTTGCATTTTGCTCTTCCTAGGGTGTAGAGGTTAAAGAGACCCCCTAATCTCCTTGGACTTTGATTCATATTCTTTTCTCTGAGTTCTTCATCTCAGTCCCTGTTGCTTTCTCACGGACACATGGGAGTTTAATTCAAGATGCCAATCCTTCATGGCAGTTTATACACAAATACATTAGAATAAGCATGACACTGGTGATCAAGGTATGCAGTCCTTACATCTACATCTGAGCAACCTGTAGAAATCTACTATTTGATTCCTAATGGCAGTGGCATGGGTCAGAAAGTTCGACTTGCAGGGAACATTGAAGTCCTCTTAGGGAAAAAAACAGATCTCACCCAGCTTTAATGGCAAGAAATTCTTCCACATTCAAATTCCCTTCATTGAATCAGCTGCATATCAGCACCAGGAGTTTTTGTATTTATTTTCTAGAGTGGTGCTTGGAGATGCTACAGCAATCACTTAAGTCAGAACAAAGTTATTTTGTAATTAAATCCAAGTAAAATTTGGATTGAATTTTTTCCTTGGTTAACATTTTGGACCTTATTCAAGGGGTAAGAATAATATTGATAAGATGCAGCAAGCCTGTAAAATGTGCAATTCTAGTTTATTAATATTGGTTTGGTTTGTTTTAGAAGCCACAAAATCCAACGAAAAGGTCCTAGGAATAGGATATTAAACGCCAAATTGAGATGCAAGCTTTCTTTCCAGTTTTTCTCAAATTAGGCATGCTCAGCTTGTCTCACTTGTGAGTTCCCTCCCCACACCAGAGAAGCAGGAGTGGTGTGGTCCCAGCAGTACCATTGCAATCCATTAAGCTGTGACTCCAGCAGCTGAGTACAGTTCTGCTTACAAGAAACTACTTTCCTCTGGTCCTAAAATTGAGGAAATTAAGCAGGACAGGTCTTAAAACCCTGTCGCCCCCTGCTGCTCAGAAAGCTGTAGACTGACTTGTCTGAATTAGAGTTCCCCATTAGTGATGGTGTAAGTGGATTTCATGCTCTGCGCTCACCTTAACCTGACGAGACTCTGGCTCTATCTGCACAGCCTCTCCGCCAATTTCCCTTACAGCTCAAAGCTTAATGGGCCATTCAGGAGCTAGACTGCTCTTCACTGCCCCTACAAATAATAATTTCTATAAGCCTGGGACTTTTATCCACAGGCATTCCCCTCTCTGCAGCCTGATAATTCACCTCTAATTACTGCTGCATGAACACCGCCGTTCTCTCAGGCTCAATTCCATATCCTTTCTCCTCTGTGCTACTTGGTACATCAGAAAATCAATAGATGGCTAAGGCAAGCTGTCCCACTGCTCTGGCTTCCCCAGATGGACTCTTCCTTAGCAATTCTAATGCTTGCTTCTATTTGCTGTTCCCAGCCTATGAGAGCTGCCATCTCATTCCCTGTGCCTGAATCTGATTCCAAACTGTTCCAGACCTGATCTCAGGTCTGTTTTGTGAATGCCCTTGAATGAAGCTCTTTGGTTACATGAGACTTCAGAATCTTGTCACAGATTTTCAGGTCCTAATTGCATAACAAATGGTGATGTTATTCCACAATTAACCTTCAGTTACATGGCATCACTTTTTACACATGATAATGACATTTGTGCTGATGTAATTCTATGTATAGTTTGATTAGGTGATTTTAATACAATTATAGAAATACACAGTAAAAAATTACCAGTAAAATTATGATTGGGAAATGATTAGTCTTGGGTATAAAGGACATTGTGAACAATGAGATATTTCTTATTTATCCTTATTTAATGTGGATAGTTATATATATATATAAATTCTTTCTAGTGAAAGGGATCACTTAATTTGTGAGATAAAATATTTCTTTTATGCATTCTCATTTTAGTAGTCATAACTAAAGTTCTACAGTTCTAAATCTGTAGCCCTAAAAGTAAGCTAGTTAAGTTGATAATTTTGAAAACTGCAAATCTCTAAAAAGTTTCCTCTGAGTAAACTAAAATCATAATCTCATACAGGGAGTTTTAAATTAGCAAAGATTAACATACATTAACATACAATAATGTGGTAATATTTACATATCAAGTCCCGGTCAGTGATATTTGTGGGGATCTTGAGTAATTTCTCCTATGATGTATGCCTTCAGCTAGAAACAATTAAAAGACCAGGTGATGCTGAAAAAATTCTCATGCATTTACATACGGATAAAGAAAATTTTAGTATTCTGCTTGTCTTGGATAAGACTCTTTCTATAAGATCAGTACAAGGAGTAATTACCTGCCTGAGAGAATTTCTGAAATCGGTTTTCCAGCAAACTGGCTGTATCCTATTATTTCCTCCAGCGCTCTGCAGACACATGTTTTGTGTCAATGCATCCTGCTCAAACAAGCAACATCACACTGAAGCAAAGGATCTTGCCTAAAAGGTTAAGATGTCAGTGCTGTGAGGAAATGAGTGACCACAGGATATTGAACTGACTCCATCTTTCATCCCAGCTCCTTGCCGACTGGCTCCTTTCTTAGAGATGCTGGACAGAAGCTGGACAACCACTCTTGGTCCCACACCTTGGCTGTGCACAAACAGCCTAAAAACTGCTTCTCTCTCACCATGCTGCAGGTGACAGCAACTTAATCTCCAGTTAGTCATAACAAGGGAGAAATAAATTTCTATTTTTTTCTGTGCAAATAATCATTAGAATGGCATGAGTTGGAAGGGACCTTCAACATCATCCAGTTCCAATCCCCTGCCATGGGCAGGGGCACCTTCCTCTAGACCAGGTTGCCCAAAGCCCCATCCAATCTGGCCTTAAACACTTCCACGGACGGGCACCCACAGCTTTTTGGTGCAACCTGTTCCAGTCCTTCACCACTCTCCCAGTGAACAATTTTTTCCTTATCTTCTAATCTAAACCTTTCCTCTTTTAGTTTAAAGCCATTCCCCCTTGTCCTGTCACTACATGCCCTTGTAAAAAGTCGCTCTCCAGCTTTCTTGTGAGCCCTCTTTGAGTACTGGATGGTTCTGTAAGGTCTGCCTAAAGCTTCTCTTCTCCAGGCTGAACAACCCCAGCTCTCTCAGCCTGTCCTCATAGGAGGGGTTTTCCAGCCCTCTGGTAATTTTTGAGGCTTTCTCTCTACTCACTCCAACAGGTTCACTTTTTTTTTTCCCACATTGAGAGCTCCAGAGCTGGAAAAAATTGTGCAAATTACAATAGTATTTGTGGATCTGGGCATTTCAGCTGTAAATGTGAAATCTTTAAAGCAAAATAGAAGGAAAAACACCCATCAAAAATCTTGCACAGCAGAGAGCTGTAGAGCATGTATGAAGGGGAAACCCTTAGTCAAAAGTGAAGACTAAATGGGACTAAATCAAATGAGACTAAATCAAAAGAGCTAAATTTCCGCACATTAACTGTGAAAAACTGAGAATGAAATAAAAATAATATTTGGAACTGACCTATCCTTCATTGTCTTTGAGAACATTACATTGTTTTAATAAAGAAGGAAGATGTTTTACATTCTTCTTCCAGCCATTAGTGAGATATTCATAAAAATAGATAGCAGTTTCCTGGTCAAGGGATTACAAATTCATTGTAAGTGGGTGCCTTGTTTCTGGAAGTCCTACCATGGACTCTTTGTTTGAACTGAATTTTAACAAAACTACTGAGAAAAATATATTTTGAAAATAAAGTCCTTTAAAGAGTCTCCATTTCTGTAAATGAAAATTAAAGCTGCTGAAAATACCTAAGAACTGTTTTGAAGCATGTCTCAAGGCTTAAGAGGCATTTTCATGTTCTTCAACAGTACAGGACTTACATCTGGGAAACCAAGAAGTCTTTCTTCCAGTTAAAACAGCCAAAGCAAACCAGGAAGCCAAGTGCCAGATTTTAATTTATTTTTTTCTTACTAACACATGCTTTTCTTTTCTTTGCATGTGACTTAATATCCCTTAACTTAAAAGAGAAGTATAACTCAGATGACTTGTACACAAGGTTCTTCTCCAGCCTCATGGTATTTGATCTTTAGTTAAGTGAAGCATTATAACGGGCTTGCTAGCCCCTTCCCAGTAAAGTAGTTCAATTTTAGTAGAAATATAAGAAAATAAAAGAAATCCAATGTATTAAATCACTAAAACTTGAGAGACTGTAATGCCCTCAAGGACTATGCAGATAAACTGGCAGAAAAAATAATATTCTGGTGAAAAAAAAGATTAAAATTACAAAAAAAACCCCACATTGTAAAAATTATCTCAAAATTATTGAATTTTTTATATGCTCTATACAGTCAGTTATACAGTTTGTTACATACTCTTTATACCTGGTTGGCTATAAAGAGTTTATCTTTTATTTTACTTGAGTGAAAAACAATTCTCATTCTCTTACTTAAAATGAACAGACAGCAAGTGAATAGACCTTTTCTCAGTGTATATGTGAGATGATCTTTAAAAAAAATATAAAATATAAGAATGATTTAGAATTATTTTCAGGAAATACATGAAAACCACAGGGAAATCTTTTTGTATAGTAGTAGGACTAAAGTGGTATAGTGTCTATTATTTGGTTCCATCAGGAAACTCTGGAGCTAAGGGAATAAGTCAAGAAACGGATGGGCTTCATGAAATTTTGGATCAAAAACTTTCAGACTTCCGGAAGGTTAATTGCCAGCTTGTGGACTGTGCTGTAACCTTAAACACTGCAATATATTTTGCCAAATATTTTATATGTCCAGAGAATTTTAATGTCTTTTACAACTGCTCTACAGACAAAATCAATGGCATCTTAATAGATTTCTCCATTTATAGGTGAATGCTTAAGCATTTTATTTTCAACAGTATCACCTTCTTACAACACATAAGACCCAAAGAATTTTTAATTAGCTCCTCTTCTATAAAATTAGTCATTTTATTTTGCATTCCAGCATAATCATACATGGGTGACTAAAATGAAGAAACTTTGGGATACCAGCTTTTAGCATTAAGATGGCTGGTGTGTCAAAACAGCCTTTTAAAAGAGAGAAACTTAGCTGTTTATATACTAAATGTCTTCTAGGAATTTTGTTTGGCAAAAATACAGGTATTACTTCTGCTGATTTCTCATCAGCTTTCCAATGACCTCAAATCATGCTGATTGTTTCAGCAGAGGGGAACACGGGGACCATTCTTCAGTTCACCCTTCCAAAATCAAAGAAAAAAAAACATTTCTGAATATATTATGTAGCAAAAAATTATGTTGCAAGTTGCTCAGAGGTGACCACATACCACCAGTAGTGAATTCTCTTTAGAAGGCTAAAATATGAAAACCAATTTCTACCTGTAACCATTTTGATTTTTCGCACCACTCCTTTCAGTGGTCTTTGAATATTCCTTTAGAGTTACAGACCTGAAAAGACATTACATTTCTTCAGAGTTACATATCTGAAAAGACTGAACTTTCATTTTCATTTTAATGCCCTTTCTTCATAGGAGACATGAAAATAAATGCCATCCAGAGCAAATCTGCCCCACAAAAAACGCTATAGTCTTAATTAAATTCATCACATAAATGCTAAATACGAGATGTATTGGATAATCATCTGGCTGCTTTCACAAAACCCCTAATGCAGCACCTACCCCTGTTTTATAGCCTTCACTTTCACTAAGGCACTGTTGTAAGAATTGCTTGTAGTTCCTGCCACAGTTCTGCTTCAGGCAGAATGAATCCTCAGTTTTGGAGGGTGACATGAGTTCCAAAGCTGCCAGTTTTTCCTGCCAGGACCACAGGGTCTTCGTGGGCTCAGGCAAGATGCAGAGCTGGGGGCATGCTCACCACACCCCAGGCTGTGACATCCACTCCACAAGCACTCCGGGTAAATGGCTTTACAGAAAGGTGCTCTCAGCCAGGGCCACAGATGCAAAACAGGGATGGGGACAGGTATCAGCTCTGGACTACATTCACCTCTGGCTGTTACAAAAGAAAAGTGAAGGTCACTCTTTCCATTAGATTCTTTCAGGCATGAATGCATTGGTATGTGCATATTTTGAGACAATGTCTGAGTGGAATGCACAGGCTGGCAGGAGAGAACATGATTATAAAACAGCAGAAAATGCACAGTGGCTCCAATTTTATATTTTCCCGTTTTCAGAATAATCACCAAAAATAATTCTGAGAACCTAATTTGAAGAAATATGTGTGCAGAATTTATTTAAGATAGAAATTATATTGTGTGGTACTTCAGACATGCAGTATAATCATATGCATAACTGCAGTTTTAAGATACGATTTTATTCAAAGATGGACAGTTAGGAGTAAATGGAAAATTGTCACACCTTGGTGACACTGTTCTGCAGTTTCGGTGACAAAGAGCTTCTCTGAAATGTTTCATATAGATCTTTGTTCCAACAAGGGAATCCCTCCTGTTGAAAAACGCACATTTTAAATTTTAGTATAAAATATAATAATATATAGAGCATAGAATATAATATCATACTGCAATGCTATTGCAATTTCACTCACTGGATATTGTCATTAAATTAGTTATGTAATTATGTTAAACATAAAAATTCTGAGAAGTTATGTTCTGTGAAAGAGACAGAGATTTCCTGTTGTTCAGTTAAAAAGGAAAATTCAGATATGCCAGAAGCAAGTTTCACAGAAAAATTGACTTGTCCAGTTCTTGGTATAAAATAATTTAAAAACATGAAAGAAGAATAAATCCTTTTATAAAACACTCAAGAAAGACTTCATATCCTGAAGTTGCTCAATTTATGTAGGGGGTGACTTTCATTTTAACATCCGCCAGTCTTCATTGTCATATTGCAGAAACACATCTTCATGTATAAGCAGAGAAAAAGACTGACAAGGTCTTTGCCAATATGGAAATCTCTTCTTTGATCTTTTTGCCCACAAAGGATGATGAAAAAACAACACTAATTTGCCTTTTGTACCTTATGGTTGACGAAACATCGCCAGTTGCCGGAGGATTTTAAAGTATTCATGAATACTAGTGCTCTACAACATGGATAATACAAGTGCACTTGATTATTTATAACGCAAGACATCAAACTGGAGGCTCTGAGCCAGACAAGTATTTAGTTTACATTCTGGCTCTTTATTCTGTTTTGCTTTTTGCTTATTTGCTTCTCCAGAAGAGATTGTCTTCCATTCCTGAAATGAATTTATAAATGCTGA
The DNA here is from genome assembly GCF_015227805.2 of Hirundo rustica. Classification (NCBI taxonomy): domain Eukaryota; kingdom Metazoa; phylum Chordata; class Aves; order Passeriformes; family Hirundinidae; genus Hirundo; species Hirundo rustica. Next base: position 43,640,521 of record NC_053455.1, on the reverse strand, counting down.
GAAGCATTTATAAATCAAAGACTAGCCTCGTTTCCTTGCTTTCTCTCAGTGTGTTGTTTTAAGCTGGCTGTGCTCTGCTCACATGCATTTGAAGTTCCTCTTCAGCGCTACCAAGTGAAGGGATGCCATTTTCTACATTAAATAGTGGCTCTGTGCTTGTAAAGCTTGGCAACTGGAAAAACAAATGTCTTAATTAAAAATTTATTTTTAAAATTCTTGTGAATTAAAAACATTCCAAAATATTTATAAAACCCTTAATGTTGTTTTAATGGAATTTAATATAATTCAAATATCATTCACAGACTCTATAACAATATTATGGAAGACACTTGTTAGATCACAAAATGCAGGATATGGTGGTCAACAGCTGTGCCCATGATTTATCCACCCACATTGTGGTCATACTGTCCTAATATTTCTCCCTGTGCCTCTCGGGCACCTTTAGGACTTCTATAGTCCATTTATAGTTGTCTATTTTCATGACATCTTAAAACTGAAGTTCACAATTACAATTTTTAGTCATCTTTCAAATAGCTTGGTTTTGCTTGCTGGCTGCAGCTCCATTATTAATCACCAAAATTAATTTCTGATGTGTAGTGGTGTGGGATTTGTTTCTGGTTTTATTGTATGTGCTGTTAATTTATGGTTCGTTCTATGTACCCCTGTTTGTTCCCCCCAATGGTCTTTCCCTGTTTTTCTCCCCTCCAACCGTTATATGTCAATCCCCCACTCCCCCTCCTCTGGGGTCTGCCTGTCATCTCGGGGCCTTCCCCTGGCGCTAGGAAGTTCTTCCAAGGGTGTCAAGTGATAGGTCAGATCCAGAGGGGGTCCCTCCCCATCATTTATGTTTGGTTTATGAGAATATCATTCACCAGTGTGACCCCTCCCTGGTGATCCCTGATTTGCTCACCCCCTGCCTCTTCCCCTTGTTCCACCCCTAAATAAAAGCTGCTGGCAAGCAGCCTGGGGGGCTCTGCCTGGGCAGGTACCTGGAGGTGAGGAGGTCCCATGCCGGGGCTCCAATAAACTCTTGTGACCCACTCAGCAGAGTCCGCCTGTCTGTCTCTGCCATCGTTGCCCTGCACCACCTGTGCCTACTGCCGAGGTCGCGTGGGAACCAAGACCCCACAGGATCGGATGAGCTGGCGCGGTCAGCTGTCCGTACCTTTCCACGCTGCCGTGTCTGAGCTAGCCCGGGCGAGCGTGGAGACCACGCAAAAGGCACTGCAACACCGATGTAGGCACTTCAGCAATGCCAGAATATTTCTTTTTATTTCTTTGGGTTTATATCTTGAGCATTTTGAAATTATTTTCCCCTTGTGGATTATTGTTAGGACTCTTGATATCATCTCACCTTATTTCCACTGATGCAACAGTACCCTTCAACTCTTTTATCTTCTACTCTTTTTGACACTCTTGTCTTGATGTGGAATTTTTAAATAAATAATGATTTTAATCAATTGTGCCTTGTAACTTTTTGGTAGAACCTCTGAAGCTTCTTCCATAATTAGAGTATTTAAAAGTTCTCTCCCTCTGTCCTCTGTGTACTCTCCAGTACTTAAAATGGTATAAATGTTCACTGCAACATTTTTTGTATCATCAAAAGCTTTTAGAGGAGTCAATGGAAGCATCCAGTTTGTATCTATAGATCTCTTTCAGGAAACACATATGACTATCTTTGGGAAGTATTATTGTTATATCAGATTTGTTCAACATTAGTTAATGCATGTAAAATTATTTAAACAGGGGCAGAGGGAAGTGAGAAATAGCAACCAAGAATGAAACTGATACAAAATTGGACATAAGCCTACACCAGGACCACATATTTTTAACTTTAAAACCAAAAGTTTTTCTTGTTATCCATAATTTTAATTAAAATTTATTCATATTTTTTTGCCAAGTTTTAACATTTCATCTGTATTTACTAATGTGCTACATTCCATTGTATTTTGCTTCACATGTAGACTGTTTTCTTTCAGACCCCTTTATAAATTATTTTCATCTTGCAGTGCCCAAAGACAATCTGTTCTACAATCATTCTAGAAAACAACTGCTAAATTGGTTAGCTGTATCTCCTCATCCTCTATCCTTTCCGGGCTTTGTCTCTGTTGAGGTTTAACCCCAACCAGCAACAGCTGCTCACTCCCTCACCATAAGATGGGGGAGAGAATTGGAAGAGTTAAAGTAAAAAAAACAAAAACAAAAACAAAACCCAAACCAACCAACCAACCAAACAAAAAAAACCCCAACCCAACATGTTGATATAAAGACACTTTAATAGGGAAGACAAGAGCTGTGCATGCAAACAAAGCAAAACAAAGAAATCATTCACTGCTTCTCGTGAGCAGGTGCTCAGCCATCTCTAGGAAAGCAGGATTCTGTCATGCATAACATTTGCTGGGCAAGACAAATGCCATCTCTCCAAAAGTTCCCCCAATTTGTTTTTCTTCCCCCTGCTTTACGTGCCCAGCGTGATGCCACATGGTCTGGAATATCCATCTGTTCAGTTGAGATTGGCTGTCCCAGATACGTTCCTTCTCTTCTTCTTGTGCACCCCCAACCTTCTCACTAGAGGGGTGATGAAAGATGCAGAAAAGCCCCTGATGCTGGGCAAACACCACTTAGCAATAACAGAAACACCTCTATATTATCAGCACTTTTTCCAGTACAGATCCAGACACAGTCCTATACTAGTCACTGTGAAGAAAATTAACTTTACCTCAGCCAAAACCTTATGAAGCTCACCCAAAGCATACTTTTGATTGTGCTTTGATATAGCTCATTCTCTAGATAGCATTGTGAGTAATGTTGGGACCTTCTTGGGGTTTTGGCCCTTTTAAACCCAGCACAGATTACTATACAGGCTGAAGCTGAAAAAGCTAAAGGAAGGGGAGGTAAAAAGCCAGAGGGAAGGAACTTTTAAGTTGGAAGGTGATAGTAAGGAGAAAGCTAGTGTAGTTACCACAGCCGGGTAACCATGCTGCCCTCAGTCCACAGAGAACAAGAAATAACACCTCTGCAATAATATGTGAGCCCTGAAGAGCTAAGCAGGGGAAGGAACAAAAGATCAGCTCAGAGAAAGCAATCCTGCATATAGACTCCTTGCAGCATCTTAGGAACATGGACTAAATGCATGACTATTTGGTGAGTACTACTATCAATTCCATATGTAGCTAAGCCTTTTAAACTCCAAAAATAACTTATAGATGAGCATTAGAAAGATGTGCAAATCTGTGTGTGTGTGCTATGTGTTACTCTTTGCAGGGCAATTCTCTCAGCATCAGTGTGCGAGCTGAAAATGTACCTGGATTAGATACTGATATGAACAATGGTCCAATAACTTCCACAGCCATGGGAGAAAGTAACTGTGTGGAAAGGATTAGTGTGGCAGCAGCTGGGGGTGTAGCCAAGGGCTGCAGTAAAGCTTATGGAGTAGAGCTGCATTGCTTGCGTATTGATGGTTAAACTTACTTATCCACCCCTGTATCCTGGGGCTGCAGAAATCAAAATTCCTTAAAGTGGCGTGCAGGACAAAGAGGTTTATTGACCATATCTTCAGCATCTGAATAAACATACTTCTCTAAAAATCTTAGATTCCTCCCTGGCATGCACAATGCTGAGTGTGACAGAGGAACGCATTTCTGTAGATTTTCTAGTTCTTTCTTCTGAGTGTTTTTCTCTTGTCAGGACTCACAAGAATGTTCTCGAGCCATTGAATCTGAGCAGCCCTAGTCCTGACTCCATACTGCTTTGCACAGAGCATTGTAAATGGGGGTACTCCTGTTCTGCCTTCTTCACACCCTCGCTCCTTCCCTCCTTCTCTCTCCCCCCCCGTCCAGGGTTAGAGACACCTGCAGTTGTCTCCCCACATTGAGGAGTGACTTGTCTCCAACAAAGATCTCAGCTAAATTCTATTGGCCTGAGATCTGCGTGGAGAAACAGTATCTAACTGGATGTGCTTTAAATTTAATAGAGGAGGAGAAGCCTGCTGCAAATGGCTTTGGAGAGGTACTTTACTGACCTGGGCCGCTGAAGACAGTAGGAAGAGGGGAAGACTGTCTCAGAAGATCTTTACCTTTCTTTTTAACTAGGTGTGCTGAGCTTTCCAAGTGGGTTAGTCAATCCTTATCAAAGCTGAAAAATCCTAGGAAGTGTAAGAGGAAATGGAGTCTAGTGTATTTACCCCAACAAAGTTCATCCACTTAACAAAGCCATATATTTCTGTACAAGCAAAAAAGCACTCAGAGTAGAGACGTGTTTAGGTTTATTACACTGAAAATATTCAGTGCTAGCAGATTACATTTACAGATACAAGTTTTTATGTGCCGCTTTAAGGGACAATTTAAAACATTATTTTCAATATTTTATTTCTTGCTGGAGACAACAATAAACTTTAAAGAACTTGAAAATATTCATCCTAGCCATAGTGTCTAATTTAACTGTGAAGAAGCATATCTGTTCGGCAGGGATGGAAATAGTAATTTTATTAAACCTGTAATTTGGTGGTGTTTACAATTCAACCTACACTGTTTATAAATATGATTTATTAAATGGTCAAGCAACTACATGCAGAGATTATATAATATTGCTGCCTTGCCATTGCTTGCTTCAATACAAACATGAAAAAGTGTTCTGCATTCAAGATAAACCTGCATTAATAGTTTATTTTGTTTCACTTGCACGTTACGATGTGACAGCTTTAAAACGTTCACAGAATTTTGCAAGATATTAAATGTAGCTATGTACCTTGAAAGATACCAAGCCAATTTCTGTCTCACCATAAGTCAATTCAACTCCAAATAATAAAATATTGCTGACAAATAGGGCTAAAATTATTTTAAACAGTCAGAATTATTCTCTCCCCTGAGAGAATATTTCTACAGGAAATCAAACTGTAACTCAGTCGGCACAGTGGGAAACAAGAAGACATTTTTTGTAAAAGTGCTAAACAATGAAACGCAAACACCCCCCCTCCCCTCCCCGAATACAACAAATATACAGAAGAAAAATTAAGAGAGAAAGAGACAGCTGAAAGCTCTGAGCAATTCTTAGAGACAGAAATGTTCCCTGAATGCCTTGTCTTTCCCTTGCAGGTCTCTGGCTCTGCCAAGGAATGAAGGATGGCCAGTTTTTGTTTCAGATGGTTGGTGCAGTCCAGTTTAGCTTCTTCAGTAACAAGAAGCTGGGGATATAAAATCAAGCACCTTAGCTTCCCAAACAAGCAAACTCTTCCTCAGTACTGGAAAAGGAGAGGAAAAAAAATGGTTTTTTTCGTATTTATTCATGGTGTCATTTATGAGATGGGCTACGGATGAGACAGTACACTATCATATGTGTGAAAAACGACCACAAAGAATCTTGAAAGAAGACATGAAAAATGTTTTGGAAGGGGAAAGAAAAACAAGTTGTCCCTCAGTTATACTACTGTCTGTGCCATGGCCTGACTCTTTACTTTGAACAAGAACTGAGAAAAGACAACTGTCTGTGCTGAAAAACACACGTTTCTAGCCTAAAAATTCTATTTTTCATAGTAACTAGAAGGCCCACGTTAGTCACATCTTCTTCAGTCTTCAGCCCCATATAAGAGCACAGGCAAAAGTTGCAGACTGTCTTACACTGACAAGATTCTCCAATTACCTCCCAGGTGAAAAGGTCATTCCATTTCCTTATCAATAGGCACATGAATCTGTATTGTCAAAAGGTATAAAATGCAAAAGAGAAAAGGCATAGATTTTAAAGCAGAGTTTTAAGGGATTTGATCTTCATTCAGAATAACTATAGGTACCATTTTCTAAGTGGCTGCTGAACAGATCATGACAGAGAATACAGAGTACTTAGAATCAAAGTTGCATGCAACCAGAAAACAGGGCGAGGGGACACAAGAAGGGGGAATGCTGCCTCAAAGCCACCGAGTCACTTGAAAGCCTTTCATGAGACTGTCCACAGTCGCTGAAGTCATGGCAGATGGGACACCCTGCAGAACCATATGCTACCTGTAGCAGAATACCTTTCACAGCTGGATCTTTCTGGCTTGTACAGATAATTACATGCTGTGGGGCAGGGCCATGCGCTCTGATGACACTGCTGGAAATGTGGTGACTGAGGGACAGAAAAGAAAATGGCTCCTTGGCTGTGAAAAGTCAAGAAATTTGTTTTCATGTGAGCAGAAGAAGTATTTGGTTGTGCAGTTTCCTTTAACTAGGGATGCAGCGTGCAAAGCAGTGCTCTAAATTACAGTGGGCATTGGTCTCTGAAGCCAACTGACACACGATCTTGAAAAAGAGTCCTGAAATTATTCCAGTGGCATTGAAAGGATTAGGGAAATGAAGCACGAAGTGGCATCAGAGATTTATACTATTCTAGTCAGTGGTAGTGTAGCTGAACCTCTTAAATTTTCAGAAGTGTCACAAACAGAGAAATTATTTCTAGAATACATGTGTAAACAATGTGAAACAATGTGAACTGCACAGGAAGAAGGGACCACTGTGACATCACAGTGGGATCACTCAAAATCACTAGAAACTTCACCTCTTATCTTTTTATATATTTTCTTATTTTTCTTTAAACTGAATTAAAAAGAACACATGTAAAAGTTGTCTGCTGATTTATTAAGCCTAGGGTTTGTTTGGTGGGTTTTTTTGTTTTGTTTTGTTTTGTTTTAATTTATGATATCTAGCAGTAGTAAAGGGATTTAAGAAGTTAGGAAATTATAGCAGCAAGGAAACATTTATTTTGAAAAAAACATTCTTTAGGGAATCACAGACATTCAAATCTTGGTAAAAAAACCCTAAGACTTAAATGACATATTTATCACCAGAATTGGACTAAATAGATACAACATTTAATGTGTATCTTCCAATGTGAAATTGCAGAATTCAGTAGTTATTATTTACAATAATTCCTTGATCAACTGGTCCTATTTACAAGTCAGAAGATGATTTTTCTCGTTGTGAATCCACAAATTCATTAAAAATCAATTCTGTGCTTCATCCCATAACATAAAAAAGGATTATACCTGCACATATTTCCTATGTGAAAAAAGAGAATTCAAAGATGTATTTAATCTTAAATGGGTACCTATTTGAAATTTTGTGACATATCAAAACTTCTAACAATTGTGTGATTGGCTGGAAACTTCTCCATTGTGTACTAATCTTCTCACATGACTTTTTTTCCTCTGATTGTTGAAACAATGTTTATGGTTAGAAGGTCAGATCAGCTGCTGTGACTTTAAAATAAGTGAATTCAGTCTTGTTTCGCTGCTCAAAATTAAAGAATACAACCCAAATGAAAAATATTGTATATAAGAAAAAAAAAAATCATGCAAAAATGGTGGAAAATAACATCTGTAGCTGTTGTATGGAAGTAAAATAATGTTCCTGTAAGTCTATGATATTTACTGAACAAGAATGAAGAAGTCTTACATGAAACTATGTCTGAGCTTAAAAGGAAGTTTTATACTGGTGGAGGACTGTTTTTGTGGCCTTTTATTTCACTTAATTTGTTGTTTTGGTTATTTGCAGCTAATGAAATTTTAATAAACTCTCTAGCAGTCTTTTAGACAAAATAATATGGCAGTTTATGAAAATGAGAGATGTGGAAGCAATAAAAATACATTTAATAAGTAATCCTGGCTCATAGCCGTAAACGTATTTCAGATGGATGTGAGGAAAATTTTTACTTAAATATATAGCATGAAGGTAAAAAACCTTGCTGTATAGCTTCTTTCACATGGTAGAAAAATGTTATTAGCATCTGCAGCACATATTTGGCCGCAAATATGAAGAATTACAGAAAATCTGACCTTTTTACTTCTCCATGATTATAAATTTCCTTTTGGAACCACTTATTTCCAAAAGGAACAATCTGACTACCTGATGCAAAATGTTATTCATCTCTAGAGAAGTCATTATATTAGTATTCCTATACTGACCTTCAGATCAGAGAAGGTTTACTGATAACATAAGTGAGATCAATGAAACAGTGAAGTATTTTAGGGGGCTAACATTTTCCATGAAAATTCCTTCTATTTACAGCTGCCAAGACACATCATTACAAGCAAAATATTTCAGTTTCTAGCCAACAAATTTATGTATTGTCCATATACTCTTTTTAATTTCTCCTTGCACTTCTCATTCAAAAAAATAATTTTTCTTCAAAAGTACCATGAAGCAAGCATTTGGATTGGTTTTAGTAAGATCAATAATACGGTATTAATGTTTCAAGATATTTCATTGGCTATTATCTCTTTAAATGTATTAGAAATCTTTTAAGAAGGCACTGAGGTGAATGTAAAGCATTTAATGCAACAGCGTCTCACCTTAGTCAGTTTTGTGGTTTATATGATGTTTTAGCAGTATTTTCAATGCAATGAGCATTAAGAACACATGAATTTTGACTGTATTTTTCTAGTCGGTGAATAGCTGGGGGGTGGGCTTGGTGGTGAAAGCATTTCCAGCTCTTCATTACACAGATCTCCAAATGAGTGCACTGACTGCTGTGTTCAGTGTAAACCGTGTTGTAGTAGCTACTGTCCACCTAAACTGTTGGAACGGGAGAAGGCAAAAATAGAAAAGGAAATCAAAGGAAAAAAAAAAAAAAAGGAATTGACAAGAAAATAAACAAGTTCTGAGTAATGAGCCTGATTTATCATTCATCAGTCTTATGGTGATGAATAAAATTAAGTCAGAGTTAGTCTCAGTAGAAGATTTCCAAAACTAAGGATTAAAGGTTTGAAAGTTTCTTCTTGGATCAAAGGATGTATTGGAGGATTAAAAGCTGGTTTTGCCACCGAGTAAACAAATTAATTTTCAGTTTTGAAATTAATATTAAAAAATTTCATTTCATGCAAGCACCTCTGCAAAAAGATTATCGGCAGAATGAGGTATCAAAATCCTGCCAGTATCCAAAATGTCTTCATTTTTCATCTGGGAAGAAGATTAACTTTTGGAAAGAACAAGCATTCAATCCTGTACACTTGAGCTGAGGCTGAAAGCCAATTACAGCCTGTTGTGGTGATGATTTTTGTAAATGAGATGCTTTACATTTACATACATGTATAATATTAAAAGCACAAATCTTTACTTTAGCATCTCAATAAAGCGGCAGGGGATTTTCAGAGCAACTTGGTTCCCAGATATTAATGGACAATATACCTTAATTTCTGAGACAAAAACCTCTTTTGTATCTAAATACTGATGAGATATGCATGTAACCTAAGGCATCACATTTTGAAAAATACCAGTCTTACTGTTAGATTTTACACCCCCACTCCCCTGCCCCATCCCTGTCAAGGATTTAGCACTCAAAGTAACTATATATATCTATCTATATCTATATCTATATCTATATCTATATCTATATCTATATCTATATCTATATCTATATCTATATCATCTATATCTATATCTATATCTATATCTATATCTATATCTATATCTATATCTATATCTATATATATCAGGTAGTCTGAAGTTGAACCATATATTGAATTAACTAGATGGGTTCAAATAGATGAAGTTGTCTCCAGGGAAGAAGTTTAGCTTAGGCTCATCAGTGGCTTTTATCATATATATATTCAAGAAATGTATATTCAAAGTAAAAATGACAAGTAGCATTTTAGAGACTCCACATTTTTTATAACTTTGGATTCTAGAAGACAACTAAAGTTTGAAAAAAAATGATATATATAAAATGGATAACTTCTTTTAAATGTTAAAATACCTTAAATCACTTCCTAAGCATCTAGAATAAAATTTTGGTTTTCAGTCTTAGGAAGCAAGAAAAAAAAAACAGAACCCAAACTGGAAGTAAACTGCACGCAGAAAAAACAAATATGGGAATACTTTACATTGTTAATGTCACACAAATAGTAACGTATTCATTTTCCCATTCATTTTGCCATTGATCCAGTTCCAATATTTCTCACAAGGAAGAATTGATTCCTCTTTATTTGGAATCTGATGAATCACTGGACAGGAAATGTTTCAGATTACTCTGACTTTCTGGTCAGAGAATACTGTATCAAAATACATTTACCAGAGATGTTACAGAACTCAATGTTTGAAGACAGGTTTGGGATTATTATTCCTTCAGAAAACGTACTTTTGATGCCATTTGTGTTGCATCTAAAGGAAAACAATTTGCTTAAAAACCTTTATGGTTCAGAGACCAAAAAAAAAGGAAACCTTCTGGTTTCAACAGGATGGTCTAAGTGGAATATTTGAAAATGTTCAGATGGGGGACAGGGAAAGTAAGCAGGCAAATATATTCTCTGAAATAAACAGCTTTTGAATTCTGTTACCCCAACAGAATCTAAGTATCTTTAGTCTTTTGAGCATATATGACTTACAAATATCAGTATAAACAAATGTAAGTCTTAGCCCTAAACATTCAGAATTTGTTGGAAAAAAAGTAATGTTAAAATTACAGAGTGTATTTAACATGCAATATTACATCTTGTGTGTGTTGCACTAAGTGCAATAAAATATACATCAGAACTAAACCCCAACATTATCTGCTGCTTCAGCAAATGCCTATTTCTATCTAAAGCTTTGTCAAATGACAATAAAGTAAAAACCTTATCCTTCACTATGGGCATGTAAATTCTGTTAACTTAAAAAAAGGAAGCCACTGCTTCTCGTTTTGTATGAATAGTTTATCATTGTCAGTTAAAAGAAGAAAATCTTCTCACTTGGTAAAACTGCCTTCCAGATGGAATATATTATGTTTGCTTAGTGATAAACAATGCTCACAGGAGACAGGGTGTAATTTATGACATATGTGAATTTTGAAAAATAAAAACTACTATCAGCATGTACATATTAGCAGAGGTGTTTAATAAAATAAGTACTCTCAGTTTGTGAGAACACAAACGTTTTCAGGAGAGTGTAACAAACAATGTTTTGTAAATGTAAGTAAATGCCATTTCAGTGAAAAAGGACAAAACATTTTATGCTGAGAACCAGCAAACTTGAATCTCCATGCAAAGCTCAAGAAGATTCTCGTTCACTCTAATTTCAAGATATTAAACCCAAGTGCTTTTACTAGACTAGAATGATGGAGTGGACAGATTGATAGATGGAAACGCTAGGATGAGGGCACATTGTGTGATTGTGCTGTGTGAGTCAGATGGGTTACTGGGGACTTGCTACGGTGTTAGACTGAAAGAGCTAGACCAAGGAGCAAAGCTGAAACTTTTAAAATGCTTCTAAAATTAATTTTAACGTATATTTAAAGCAAGAGAGCTGAGGAATCTGCACCTGAACCTAGTGGAATCAATAGTTTCAAGGCATGGATGCCATAAGCAATTCACAAATGAGAGACCCCATCACAGCTTGAGGTTGTGCAAGTGTGATGTCCTCATTGCAGAACCCTCTAGGTGCAGTAGGAAGGACAGCAAAACCCACCAAAGTAGGAATGCCAGCTAATCTGGTACTTTATTCAAGAACCATAAACTCATCTCCCATATGAGAAGAATCCAGGTGTTCCGCGTTTTCTGACCCATGCATACCTGCTGATATTATGGAGAATGCCTACAGCTATGTCAGGGCACAGACACGTGCTGTAATATCCTGTGCTACATCACATCACTGAGCTCTACTGTACAGCAGTGCCACACCTCTTCTTACTCTATGGTCCAGTGAAAATTAAAGCCCTGGAAACAACAATGTGAAAAAAAAACATTTCAAGACCATAATAATTCTCAAGTGGCACCTAGGTGGGCAGGTTTCAGTACATTTCACTTAGTTCAAAATCTAATCTTTCTCTTGCAAAAAAAGATCAGACTCACTTAACATGAAATTAATTACTATGTATTTCCTTTTCAAATATATTAAATGATTTCTTCAAACAGAAGAGTTGGTTTTTTTTCTTTTCTTTCTGACATAGCTGTGATGGTTACAGATGGACAAACATTAATAGTGGTTAAGATCCCAGATAATTGTAGTATTAGCAGTATTAGAGTGTTAGGGGTATTCAATTATTCACAGACTAAATAAAATAAGGTAATTAAGAAGTATATGTTATGTATGAGATGCAACGGCCTTTTATTATTGGCCTTTCTAGGCAATGTCTGGGTTAAAAGCCAAGAAAATTTCCTGCAAAATGTAGAGAGGTTCTTCAGTTGCAGGTCTCACCTCTGCTGTACTTTGCTTCTCTTTCCATTGACTTTTGGTTTCAAACTAAAATATTATTAGCATCCAATTGATTATATTTAAACAATTTATCTACAGCTATTCTATCCTCTGTGTGTCATAGTATAGCTTCTACCTTTATTTTACTGTGTAACACACCTATGTGTTTACTGTATGCGACAGACAATACACAAGGTTTTAAGGGGATTTGCATCTTTTACTGCTGTAGATAGGAAAGAGAGAGAAAATATGTTCTATGACTTGCTCAGTTTAAGCAAAATGGATCACTGTACCTTCAAGGACATCTCCAGTAGAATGAAATCTCCAAACCAGTGTAAAAGCAGCTCTGAAATACCTCATTTTCTCCGTTTCATTATTCCCCCACTGACTAGACTGGAAATAAATTGACAAACTGTTATACAAAAGAGCAGATCCTTCTACAATTATTCTGTATCTTTCTCTGGAATTTCTGTTCCCAAAGAAGCCTGTTATTCCTTGATCTCTTGATCCCCCTATTTGCAGTGGTTCATATGATATGTAATCATATGCATTCTGAAGAAAGTTTCACAAGAAAATTATTCATTAAAATGTCACCTTTCCTATTGTATATCTAAAGAAAAAATTGTTTTAGTTCTCTTAAAATTCTGATTATGTCATTGTGTATGACAGACTATCCCACCTCCTCCTTGGCACATGGGATACAGCTCAGCCCAGCCCATTTTTGACACTCTAAACTCTTTTGTCTTTCTTGAAAACAGAAAATTTTCAACATATCTCAGGATTTCCCAGTCATCAGCATTC